>NC_069507.1:207507059-207852059 GCF_027579735.1 Bombina bombina
AAAATATATATTCTGCTAGCTTTATTAGTGCAAACACGGCTAATTCAGCAGTAATTACCAGCTTCTTTCATAAAATTAACATTGAGAGATTGCTGACCTGCTAATGGGCCATTAAGTGAAACAAGAAGTTGGCTAAAAAGGTGTCAGCTTTAATTCGAGCAATAAAAGAACAATGATTGAGTGGATCCTGTACAAAATAAATGAAGAGTTTTCCTTTTCTTCAGGGAATATATTACAAGTGATTGGTGAGAGTGCTAGTATTAAAGACAACAAAGAACATCCTGTAATGTTCACAATCATTAACCAACCTCTACATTTTGATATGGGTAGTATATAAATGCAATACATTTAATAATAATTTCCTGCCCTGTGCTCTAATGCATATAGTCTGCTTAGATAGATAGGACCCATTCCAATGCATTAGAGAGAGCTGTGGTAATAAATCGATCTTAACTCCATTATTTTGGTTTCCTTTACTGTGACATATAAGTCAATTAGATTCCAGGCTGTTTTAAAGCGACATAAAACACCTTTAGGATTCCCCTTAGAACGTTTGATTTGCATGTTTAATTATGCACAGTAAGAAAAGATTTTGTCCCATTTCTGTGAGAAATGGAAGTGTATACGCCAAGCCTAACCCTCTTATATGCTACTTAGTTATTGTAGTCAATTATTATCTATTAATTATCTAACTAATTATTTATTAGTGACTAAAAAACTATTCACATTGTTCTCACACAGTGACAGTTAAAATTCATTTAGGGCTAGATAACAAGTTGAGACCAAAATATTACTTCGGCGAAAGTGATATTTGCGCTCATCTGAGTAATATCAGCGCATGTAAATGTGCACTGGTATTACTAGTTAGGAGCAATGCAAACGCGACCTCTCGTTTGCATTGCATGGAAGCATTGGGCTCACTAGAGCTCAGAGCTCGCTTCCATAGTCTCCAATGGGAGCCTCATTCTCGTGACATCAGACACGGCATGATATAACTAGCGAAGCGGAGGGGATAAGTCACACAGCAATGGCCAGCAATTTTAAATATATATGTATATCATTATATATAAGATTGGGGAAGCAACTACACCATTAGTGAAACATTTTAAAACCATACACAACAAAAGTAACAATACTTTAAGATGGCAAGCCATTGAATGGGTGAAATATCCTCCAAGGGGAGGTGACAGAGATAAGGCCTTGGGGAAGCGTGAAATGTTTTGGATGTTTAGATTGCAAATGCGCGTCCCCAAGGGCCTTAACTCAGAGTATGATCTAATTAATTATTGGAAATAGACAGTGTTTATCTTTCAGTCTATCAATTTTTGGATCTTACTTGGAGTAAAATTTATATCTCACCTATTTATATCTCACCCATTCACAATTACACACAGATCCATGTGTGCATGTGTGGGATTACTTATTTATATATTTTTATGTATACACTAGTTCGTCTATCTATGTATATATACATATATATTTTTTACCTAACCCTCACTCACTCAATATTTTTAATCAACTTCCTATCCTGATCTCATAACCCAGTTTCATTATATATATGTGTCTATTCATTATACACACATATATATATATATATATATATATATATATATATATATATATATATATATATATACTTTCTACTATCCCTCAATTTTGGATATACATGAAATAAATTATCTCGTAATGATTTATCTAAAGTGTCAGCCTATATAATGTAACACATTACATATGATTGGAGTGAAGATATTAACATATGTGCGATATATTGCATTAAAGGAAAATTTCCGCATAAGCTCTTAGTTGGATTGAGCTATATTACTTATACAGGGAGTGCAGAATTATTAGGCAAGTTGTATTTTTGAGGATTAATTTTATTATTGAACAACAACCATGTTCTCAATGAACCCAAAAAACTCATTAATATCAAAGCTGAATAGTTTTGGAAGTAGTTTTTAGTTTGTTTTTAGTTATAGCTATTTTAGGGGGATATCTGTGTGTGCAGGTGACTATTACTGTGCATAATTATTAGGCAACTTAACAAAAAACAAATATATACCCATTTCAATTATTTATTTTTACCAGTGAAACCAATATAACATCTCAACATTCACAAATATACATTTCTGACATTCAAAAACTAAACAAAAACAAATCAGTGACCAATATAGCCACCTTTCTTTGCAAGGACACTCAAAAGCCTGCCATCCATGGATTCTGTCAGTGTTTTGATCTGTTCACCATCAACATTGCGTGCAGCAGCAACCACAGCCTCCCAGACACTGTTCAGAGAGGTGTACTGTTTTTCCTCCTTGTAAATCTCACATTTGATGATGGACCACAGGTTCTCAATGGGGTTCAGATCAGGTGAACAAGGAGGCCATGTCATTAGATTTTCTTCTTTTATACCCTTTCTTGCCAGCCACGCTGTGGAGTACTTGGACGCGTGTGATGGAGCATTGTCCTGCATGAAAATCATGTTTTTTTTTAAGGATGCAGACTTCTTCCTGTACCACTGCTTGAAGAAGGTGTCTTCCAGAAACTGGCAGTAGGACTGGGAGTTGAGCTTGACTCCATCCTCAACCCGAAAAGGCCCCACAAGCTCATCTTTGATAATACCAGCCCAAACCAGTACTCCACCTCCACCTTGCTGGCGTCTGAGTCGGACTGGAGCTCTCTGCCCTTTACCAATCCAGCCACGGGCCCATCCATCTGGCCCATCAAGACTCACTCTCATTTCATCAGTCCATAAAACCTTAGAAAAATCAGTCTTGAGATATTTCTTGGCCCAGTCTTGACGTTTCAGCTTGTGTGTCTTGTTCAGTGGTGGTCGTCTTTCAGCCTTTCTTACCTTGGCCATGTCTCTGAGTATTGCACACCTTATGCTTTTGGGCACTCCAGTGATGTTGCAGCTCTGAAATATGGCCAGATTGGTGGCAAGTGGCATCTTGGCAGCTGCACGCTTGACTTTTCTCAGTTCATGGGCAGTTATTTTGCGCCTTGGTTTTTCCACACGCTTCTTGCGACCCTGTTGATTATTTAGAATGAAACGCTTGATTGTTCGATGATCACGCTTCAGAAGCTTTGCAATTTTAAGAGTGCTGCATCCCTCTGCAAGATATCTCACTATTTTTGACTTTTCTGAGCCTGTCAAGTCCATCTTTTGACCCATTTTGCCAAAGGAAAGGAAGTTGCCTAATAATTATGCACACCTGATATAGGGTGTTGATGTCATTAGACCACACCCCTTCTCATTACAGAGATGCACATCACCTAATATGCTTAATTGGTAGTAGGCTTTCGAGCCTATACAGCTTGGAGTAAGACAACATGCATAAAGAGGATGATGTGGTCAAAATACTCATTTGCCTAATAATTCTGCACTCCCTGTACATATATAAGAATGTTACTATGTTGTGTGTATCTGACATTGCCCTTTACAATTTCCGTTCAAATGTAAACACCCCCTTCTTGCTCCCCTTTATATTACATTACACTGAAGTTTCTATGCCAATGTATTTAATCTGTTTATTTGTCAATTCATAAAGAATGATTATTGGTTAGAAATGCACTTTACAATTAAGTAAAGTTTATGTGCAGTATATATAATATATTAATCTGGTAACTAACGGGTTAACTGTTTGATTTCATGCACTTAAAATGAAGGTTTTTGATTGGTCAAAAGTGGCCTATCACTAAACAGATGTCTCTTTAAATGTTTCACACGCTTGCATTACTCCAGCTATGACTACGGCATCAGGCCGAAACATGTCAGCCTATGCTTTCGTGTGTATATCTTTTATGTGCTTTGGTACTCCCATGTGTTTTTACCATACGTGGATTTGAATAAAGACTTTTTGCTTTTAAAAACTTCGCCTTGGATCAAAATACTTTTTCGCTATATCATTATATACATATATATTTATGCGTTAATATGTGCATACACACATATTAACACATTAATATACTGTATATGTATATAAGCATATACATATATATTTACAGGGAAAACACAGTTCCCATAAAACGCAATAAAAAGGCACTTTTCAGTGATGTTTTTTTTTTTTTTTAAACACCCCACACCCGCCAACTTTTAACTCCTAAATACTGCCTAGTGCAGTAATTTTTATTGAAAAAAAATGCTACATTTTTTTCATAAAAAAACTAAAAGACTCTTAATAGAGGGCGCATTTGGGAAACTTTTAGAAAATTAACCAGAGATCTGATCATCATGATAAATAAAAAAAATCACGTGAAAACTGTTATAGGACAGCAGGATTTGGGGTAAGCGGCACATTTTGAATCATGACCTTCTGTTTTTACAACTTTTCAATAACGGTTATATTTTATGTATTGGGAGCTTATCGGAGTGAGGAGATATTTGTTCTTATAGTTCTAGGGGACGATGCCTTTAGATTCCTATGCTCTCAAAGGGCCCAGTGATCTAAAGCTCTCAGTTCTGTCAATATTATCTAAGATGCCTCACCTATACTCTGAGGTCCCTCCAAAAATGTAACAAAGGCAAATTTTAGCTTGAGAGCTGTTTATCTTGCTAAACACATTTCTACTCAGTATGAAGGGGAGATATTTACATTGCAACATAATAAAACAATAAAAATTCTCCCTGTTAATTAGGTTTTTTTTTTTATTATCAGGCCCTATGTGTTTTATTCTTTTATGTATTACAGAAATCAAGGTTAGAATATTGTCTACTAAATATGTAAAGTCATTGGTTCCATAATTTAAAGCAAATATGAGATAAATTGTTAAGGGTAGAAGGGTTAAAGAGACAGCATTTCCCAGTGCTTAGGGCAGCACAAAAAAACTAAGTAGACCATTGATGGTGTAGAAGTATTTTCTTATCATTGAATCGAATAATGTTAATAAGTGGTCTCAGTAAAAAGTATATCAAATGGCTTTAACAGTTTGATGTTATGAACAATTATTAGAAAATCGTGCAGAAAATATGGATTTGAATTACCTTGTTTGAAAAACCTCAAAAACCTGTTCAAACCAATGTATTCAACTCTTCTAGCAGAACAGAATAGGCCAGATATATAGACAGACAGACAGACAGACAGACAGACAGATAGATAGATAGATAGATAGATAGATAGATAGATAGATAGATAGATAGATAGATAGATCACTGTACAAGTGAGAGCAAAAGAGACAGTATTCTTATAGTATTATTCACTAACTGATACAAAGGTAAAAGCATGCAGTATACAAGGTTACTCCATACAAGCCAGTACTTTTCAGTAATCCAGTTCAAGAGTGTGTAGTGAAAACAAGGCATGTTAACAACAATCTGCTTTCTTGAACATCACTGAACGTCCACCATTAAATTCACGCAGCTTTCCATTTAGAACTTCTATGCATTTCACAACCTCTGTTATTCCGTTTCTTAAGAGGAAGGAGGTTATTATCCTTTTGAGAAAATGAGACAGTGGTGAGAACTAGGGATGGGCGAATGTTTCGCAACATTCGAAAAACGGCACAAATTTTAACACATTCGTTCGTTCGAATCGAATTTCGAATGTTTACATAACATTCTAACATTCGATTTTCGAATGTTCGGTTTCGAATTTTACGATTACATTCGAAAATATTCGAATTCGAAAAATTCGAATTTAGATTGTAATAGTATTTCTAATGCTTTTTCTTTAAATGTAATATTCGAATTATGCAATACGTGTATTCGAATTCGAAAAATTCGAATTTAGATTGTTATAGTATTTCTAATGCTTTTTCTTTAAATGTAATATTCGAATTATGCAATACGTGTATTCGAATTCGAAAAATTCGAATTTAGATTGTAATAGTATTTCTAATGCTTTTTCTTTAAATGTAATATTCGAATTATGCAATACGTGTATTCGAATTCGAAAAATTCGAATTTAGATTGTAATAGTATTTCTAATGCTTTTTCTTTAAATGTAATATTCGAATTATGCAATATTCGAATTCGAAAAATTTGAATTTAGATTGTAATAGTATTTCTAATGCTTTTTCTTTAAATGTAATATTCGAATTATGCAATACGTGTATTCGAATTCAAAAAATTCGAATTTAGATTGTAATAGTATTTCTAATGCTTTTTCTTTAAATGTAATATTCGAATTATGCAATACGTGTATTCGAATTCGAAAAATTCGAATTTAGATTGTAATAGTATTTCTAATGCTTTTTCTTTAAATGTAATATTCGAATTATGCAATATTCGAATTCGAAAAATTCGAATTTAGATTGTAATAGTATTTCTAATTCTTTTTCTTTAAATGTAATATTCGAATTATGCAATACGTGTATTCGAATTCGAAAAATTCGAATTTAGATTGTAATAGTATTTCTAATGCTTTTTCTTTAAATGTAATATTCGAATTATGCAATATTCGAATTCGAAAAATTCGAATTTAGATTGTAATAGTATTTCTAATGCTTTTTCTTTAAATGTAATATTCGAATTATGCAATACGTGTATTCGAATTCGAAAAATTCGAATTTAGATTGTAATAGTATTTCTAATGCTTTTTCTTTAAATGTAATATTCGAACTATGCAATACGTGTATTCGAATTCGAAAAATTCGAATTTAGATTGTAATAGTATTTCTAATGCTTTTAAATGTAATATTCGAATTATGCAATATTCGAATTCGAAAAATTCGAATTTATATTCGAATTCAAAAAATTCGAATTTATATTCGAATTCGAAAAATTCGAATTTCGAATGTAGACATTCGATATAATTATAAACATTCGAATTCGAAAGTGACATTCGAAAACTGTAAATAACATTCGATTTTCGAATTTTTAAGAATATTCGTTCTTATCGACATTCGAATTTAGAATTCGAATTTCGGTAATAACATTCGTTCTACATTCGAAATTCGAAAATTTGCACATTCGCCCATCCCTAGTGAGAACTCAGTGGTGAACATATATCCTGTTTAGCTAGGCTCCATATAGATGAGTGGTTCATTAGTTTACCCCTCTAGTGGCCTCATCACACGCATTAGGTAATCTGGGTGTCATTTCCAATCTCTCCAGTTCTGGATAGCAACGGCTTTAGCAATTACAAGATCTCCAATAACACATTGTGTACTTTATTTCAGTAACAAAATGGACACATCAAATTCAACACACAGAGTCTGGTGATAAAGTTCAAACCTAGCAAACCTCATTTGCCAGTATTCTAAGACTATATGGAATAATTCTACTATGTTGTGCTTTAGCAAAACACTCTAAAAAGGCAGCAGACTTTATTTTTTATGTATATATCAATATGGGACAGTATACACCGATATTCATATAACTTCATGTAATAGACACTGCTATAAAGAATACTTAATTGTCTGCCTCCCTTAACTGCTATAAACTATACATAATCTTCTGCCTCCCAGGGACAGTATACACAAATGTTCATATAACTGCATGTAATAGAAACTACTATAAAGAATAAGATGCACAGATACTGATATAAACATCCAGTATAAAACTGTTTAAAAACTTACTAAGAAGCTCTCAGTTTAGCTCTGTTGAAAATGTAGCTGGAAAGCCCACTTCAAGTGGGAAATAAGACACTCCCCCCCTCCCCCTTCTTTTGCATATGAATAGACCCTTTGCACAAAACTTTGGGGCTTGGTTAAGAGTCTGAAAATCAAAGCAATGTTATTTAAAAATAAGCAAAACTATACATTTAAAAAAAAAAAAAAAAAAAACTTTATGGGCTATATACTGTAAATAGATCATCTACAAAACATTTATGCAAAGAAAAAATTAGTGTATAATGTCCCTTTAAACCTATATTCAGAATTATAGTTCCTCACTAGTGGGCATGACAGACATTTATATATGTATATGTTTTTAATACACAGACATACATGAAATTGTGTAAAGCTAACAAGATCTGCATGAAAACATCCCCCCTCCCCCCCAAAAAAAAATCACTAGTGTGGGGCATTTAGCAATCAGTCTCTTAAAATGTTTGTTTTTATTTAATATTTTCATGATTCTGTTAGTAATTTCATTTTCTAAAACAGGATTTCTATCAGCAATCATGTACTTGTGTTTGGGATTTAACAGTTGTCTATTCTGTCTTGTTTATTGGTGTGAGTTACAGTACAACAATCTTGCATCAAAATCTTCTTAGAGTAATAGAAATTCTGCAAAGGCTATCCTCATTTTGTACAGTGAAGTTTGGAACCTTTGCTGATATGTTAAACCTTGTCACTTATCAGTTTCCCTGTTTACAGCATAAGAACCGATAAAATCCTGTTAGAGATAATTTTAGAAAATAATTTCCTACAGTATCTTTCTAGATTTCAGATAAAGGGGCCAATTTATGAAAGTGCGAGCGGACATGATACAATGTAGCATATCATGTCTGCCGCACATCGATAAATGCTGACAGCATACGCTGTCGGCATTTATCATTGCACAAGCAGTTCTTGTGAACTGCTTGTGCAATGCTGCCCCCTGCAGATTCTCAAGCCAATTGGCCGCTAGCAGGGGGTGTCAATCAGCTCGATCATATAGGATCTGGTGGATTGATGTCCGCAGCCTCAGAGCAGGTGGACCAGTTATGGAGCAGAGGTTTAAAGCTTGATAATTTGGCCCCAAAACCTTTACTAAACTGGTGTTTTCTCAATCAATTTCAATGACTGAAAAAATTAAAGACAATTATTTAAAAAAAAAAATTGGAGCTTGTATGCCCAGTATACCCAACATGCCCACATACAAATTGCATTTACACTATTTAACACTTTTCATAAACACCACTTTATCCTATTGCAAAAAACACACATGGATTCCATTAACCCCAATAATCCATTTCAGATTTCTGTGACCGGCATCTATTATCAGTAGTTCAGAGTACTGTTGTACGCCATTGAAATTGAATCTCGTGTGAGTTAAAAATCTCAGCTGTGTTTGTCTCAGAACAATTGTGAACACTATCTTTATGAAAGAAAAAAATATGTTCCTATTTTTATAATATCTGAAAAAAATGAGGATGAATTGAATTGACCCTGTAGTTACATATAACTTGGAGGCCAGGGAGACAATGCACTGTGTTTTATTCTACTGCAAAATTGTGTTTTAATGCATGTTTTTAAGGGGACCTTGAGGTCAAGGTTTGATGATTCAGAGAGAATATAGCATTAAAAAAAAATCCAATTTATATCAAATTTGTCACTTTATCCTGGTATCCTTTGCTTAAACTTAGCTCTTTCCATAAGGTCATAGCAAGATAGCTTCAGGTGCAAAAAAGGTGTCTTGAGAGATTAATTTAGACTTCCATGTACCTTTAACTTTGTATATGTGAGTGTTTATTTTTCTTGTATTGTATTAAAGAAAGTGGTAGAGTATTTTCCTTTGAGGATTCTGTCTTTTTTTTTTTTTTTTGAGACAGTAAAGTGAAAATTAAATGTTTATAATTTTGGTAAAGCATGCAATCTTTCAAATGTTCTTCTATCATTAAATTTAGTTTGTTCTCTTGGTATCATTTGTTGAACAGTAAACTTAGGCAGTCTGACAATAGCATAGGAATATTCACTTGTCCTTATTATTCTATGGCAGCAGTATTTGCAGCATATAGAATGGGTCAGATTACATATGCGGCGCAAGCTTCATCGTAATTTCACCTTGCACATTGGGGTATCACATAAAACCCCGCCGGCAATTCATAAAGTGACGTAAGTTGGATAAACTAGCAATGTCCAGAAATGAGCGTAAATACAAATTTCTGGAGTCGCCAGTGACTTTAGAAACTGCCGGTGCCTAAGAAAATAAAAAAATACGTCAAATCTCCTGTAAAAGTCTAACATGCCTCCCAAAAATAAACCCGACACGTAAAACCCCTATATCCGCCATCAAACCCACATCGGAACTAATAATAATTATACCCCTAAACTGACAACCCCCCACAACGCAATATGCCTAATTAAACTATTAACCCCTAATCCGCCATTCACCCACATCGCGATCTACCTAATAAAACTATTATCCTGATTTGAACAGCTTAAAGGAGCTCTCATCCTATTGACTGATTCGAATTTGAAGAATCAAATCAGTCAATAGGAATTCAAGGTACCCCATATTTAAACGCGTACCTTAAATTCACTCCGCAGAGGCCTATTTAACAAAGGTATGTCGGACCTGATCGGACTCCAGCAGGGGGTGTCAATCAACCCGATCATACTCAATCGGGTTGAATTGTGTCGATCTCTGTCCACCTCCTCAGAGCAGGCGGACAGGTTTTGGAGCAGCGGTCTTTAATGGCAGATTAGGGATTAATAGGTTAATAAAGTTTATTGCGTTGGTGGGGGATGGCGGTTTAGAGGTTAATAGTTTTAATAGGTACTTTGCGATATGGGTGAATGGTGGATTAGGAGTTAATAGTTTATTAAGGTATTTTGCGTTGTGGGAGGTTGGTGGATTAGGGGTTAAAAAAAATTAACCAGCACTGTACCTTAATATGCTCTTTTGAGTATAATTAGAATTCTAGTCTATCCCTAATATTTTTATGTTTTACAAATCATAATAGTTAACTCAAAACTCAATAAAGGGACATTCCAGACAAAATTAGAGTCCACATGGATGCTCTTCAGTTTTGAATAGAAACATTTCTGTAATATACACGTATCAGCAAAAATGCTTCTAATAAAGCTACAGCTGTTTCAAAAGTGTATTTAAGTATGCACCGTGCCATGCACCACCATTTTTAACACAGCACTTCCATAGAGAGCCTAAGGTGCTTGTACCATCTGGTAATTACTTACGGCTAGATTTAGAGTTTTGTCGGTAACGACCCGCGTAGCTAACGCTGGCTTTTTTTTCCCCGCACCTTTTAAATACCGCTGGTATTTAGAGTTCACAGAAGGGCTGCGTTATGCTCCAAAAAGGGAGCGTAGAGCATAATTTACCGCCACTGCAACTCTCAATACCAGCGGTGCTTACGGACGCGACCAGCTTCAAAAACGTGCTCGTGCACGATTCCCCCATAGGAAACAATGGGGCAGTTTGAGCTGAAAAAAAAAACCTAACACCTGCAAAAAAGCAGTGTTCAGCTCCTAACGCAGCGCCATTGTTTCCTATGGGGAACATTTCCTAAGTTTGCACCTAACACCCTAACATGTACCCCGAGTCTAAACACCCCTAACCTTACACTTATTAACCCCTAATCTTCCGCCCCGCTATCGCTGACCCCTGCATATTTTTTTAACCCCTAATCTGCCGCTCCGTACACCGCCGCAACCTACGTTATCCCTATGTACCCCTAATCTGCTGCCCCTAACAACGCCGACCCCTATATTATATTTATTAACCCCTAATCTGCCTAATCTTTATTTAAGAGGGGTTTGGGTTAGATTAGGGGTATATGGGTGGTGGATTGTAATGTTGAGGGGGTATTGTATGTTTTTTTTCCAGGCAAAAGAGCTGAATTCTTTGGGGCATGCCCCGCAAAAGGCCCTTTTAAGGGCTGGTAAGGTAAAAGAGCTTTTCTATTTTTATTTTAGAATAGGGTAGGGCATTTTTTTATTTTGGGGAGTTTTGTTATTTTATTAGGGGGCTTAGAGTAGGTGTAATTAGCTTAAAATTTTTGTAATATTTTTATAATGTTTGTAAATATTTTTTTATTTTTTGTAACTTAGTTCTTTTTTTATTTTTTGTACTTTAGTTAGTTTTTTTAATTGTATTTATTTGTAGTATTGTATTTAATTAATTTATTGATAGTGTAGTGTTAGGTTTAATTGTAGATAATTGTAGGTATTTTATTTAATTAATTTATTGATAGTGTAGTGTTAGGTTTAATTGTAACTTAGGTTAGGATTTATTTTACAGTTAATTTTGTAATTATTTTAACTAGGTAACTATTAAATAGTTATTAACTATTTAATAGCTATTGTACCTGGTTAAAATAAATACAAAGTTGCCTGTAAAATAAATATTAATCCTAAAATAGCTACAATATAATTATAATTTATATTGTAGCTATATTAGGGTTTATTTTACAGGTAAGTATTTAGCTTTAAATAGGAATAATTTATTTAATAAGAGTTAATTTATTTCGTTAGATTTAAATTATATTTAATTTAGGGGGGTGTTAGGGTTAGGGTTAGACTTAGCTTTAGGGGTTAATACATTTATTGGAGTAGCGGCGAGGTCCGGTCGGCAGATTAGGGGTTAATAATTGTAGGTAGGTGGAGGCGATGTTGGGGACGGCAGATTAGGGGTTAATAAATATAATATAGGGGTCGGCGGTGTTAGGGGCAGCAGATTAGGGGTACATAGGGATAAAGTAGGTGGCGGCGGTGTGCGGTCGGCAGATTAGGGGTTAAAAAATTTTAATAGAGTGGCGGCGATGTGGGGGGACCTCGGTTTAGGGGTACATAGGTAGTTTATGGGATTTAGTGTACTTTAGAGCACAGTAGTTAAGAGCTTTATGAACCGGTGTTAGCCAAGAAAGCTCTTAACTCCTGGCTTTTTTCTGCGGCTGGAGTTTTGTCGTTAGATTTCTAACGCTCACTTCAGCCAAGACTCTAAATACCAGCGTTAGAAAGATCCCATTGAAAAGATAGGATATACGCAAATGGCATAGGGGGATCTGCAGTATGGAAAAGTCGCGGCTGCAAAGTGAGCGTTAGACCCTTTCCTGACTGACTCTAAATACCAGCGGTAGCCCAAAACCAGTGTTAGGAGCATCTAACGCTGGTTTTGATGGCTAACGCCAAACTCTAAATCTAGGCGTTGATTTGTTAATTGCTAACATGATACCCTCCCCACTGATGCTCCAAGCAGCTGCAGAATTTAAAATGCTGGTGCACTGAGAATATCTAGCTATTCTCCACATGCACATGTAGAGAAAAATGCTAACACTAAAACAGTGATAACTTTTACTAGAAGCATTTTTGCCAATACATGTATATAGCAAATATCTTTATATTCAAAGATGTAATTAATCTATGTGCATTTAAATACACACAAGTTAACTATTAAAACTATTTTCAAATTGTAGCTCATCTGTTAAAAAATATTCAACATTATAAACATGATTATTAGAAAAAAGAAAACACAATTACAAACCATTTGATGGTGGATCTACTAGACTTGCAGTCATGAAGGTCACTGAGGGTGAGGTGGTTAATCTGGCAAACTGAGTTGGTAGCAATGGTGTCATATGAGATTCAATTCTTGATGGACCCCCTGTGTCAGAACAGAAAGGACAAATGAAGAGGTAGCATGGGACAATTTTTATTACAACAATGTGATATGTTTGATCTATTTATATTACATATTGGTTTCTTGCAAATTTTTTATAAAATACTGGATTACTTCAAAAATGATACTCAAAAGACAGTACTTCTTCCATCATTATTCAAGCAAACATGCAGGATCCAATTAAACACAAATTTCCACTACAATTATAAAGTTCTAAAGGCAAAAATATACTGTAAGTTTATTTATGATTAAGTGTGCCCTTCTTTTGTCATTAAAAAAGTGACGATTTCTAAAATTAGAGAATAGAAAATTATTCAGGTGGTGATAGGGTTGCAAATCTTTTTCAAGAAAATTCAACAAATTTTAAGTAGAGAACTAACAAATTTTACAGTATTTTCTGAGAAAAAATAAGGGAGAAAAATATTCTATGAGCAGATAAATAAGGAATCACGGGAGACTTTAAAAAATGTGGTCAAATACAGGAAATAAAAGAGGTTAGCAACCCTAGATGGTGACCACACAAAAGATAAGGGAATATCAGCCAACCAGTGATTGCTACAGGTTCTCATTGCCTGACTACTCTTTATTCTTTTCTGTGAAGCATACACACAATGTCCTGGAAGACAAAAGGTAAAGAGGCGTCTTATGGTGCAGTATCTTTGAGTAATGAAATTCACATGTAATCAATATACAGGGATGCTGCACCATAAGGCGACTCTTCACCCTTTTCTTTGACATTGTTTGCATTATTCCACCATTTTGAAAAAAAGAGCTGCCTGCTGTCTTAGATTGAGAAAATTTTATATATTGATGTTTTATATTATTTTTCCAATTTTAGTGATCATTGTGTGCTTATTTACACTGTTCTATTATGCTCCTTATATTACCTACACAGATTGTATCTGTGTGCGCACCTCTGTCACGATATTGCTGCACAATATTGTGAGTTTTGGTTTCTTTTCTGTGAAGTCAGAAGGATGTCAGCATACTACTCATTCATTTTTGTTTACACAGAAAAAAAATTATGGCATCTCATTATCTAGCCGTCAACTTACTTGCATTCGACAGCACCAATACGCTCGCCTAAGATCGCCTAACATCGCTGCCGCAGACCTGAATACGTTCTCCAAAATTATCAAAAAAGCTGTCAAAAAGCCGCGCACCAAGTACGGGGCGGTTGTTAACTAACAGTCATCGATCTCGCTGCTCTTCGACTTTTTACCAGCTTTATTGGTACCCTGTCACTAAACACCCACACTATACTATACTGTTTACCCCCTATACCGCCGCTCCCGGAGCCCACCACAACTCTAATAAATGTATTTACCCCTAAACCGCCACTCACGGACCCCGCCACAACTAAATAAAGTGTTTAACCCCTAAACCACCGCTCCTGGAGCCCACCGCCACCTACATTATACTTATTAAACCCTAATCTGCCGCCCCCTACACCGCCGCCACCTACATTATATTTATTAACCCCTAATCTGCCCCCCCCTACACTGCCGCCACCTACATTATGTTTATTAACCCCTAATCTGCCCCCTTACACCACCGCCACCTACATTATACTTATTAACCCCTAATCTGCTGCCCCGTCACCGCCGCCACCTACATTATACTTATTAACCCCTAATCTGCCGCCCCGAAACCGTGGCCACCTACATTATACTTATATGTTGAGGTTAAAGTCTGATATCCAGGTAATCCTAGGATTAACCGGGTAAAACATCTGGCTTTACCCAGGTAATCCTAGCATTACCCAAATGCTAATAACAGCGCATTTGTTACACAATTTGATACACCAACAACAAAGTGCACAGAGTCAGGAGAACACCACTGAGTAATATCTTACATTAAAATTAGGAAGAAAAAAAAATACCTGAAGCAGTATTACTGTGGCACTGAGCACTTTGATCAGGTGTTAGTGCACCAAAATCTCTGTGCAGGTCTGAGCGCTGTGTTTAGATTTATGATAAAGCTAATCACAGTAAGAAGGTCTGAGAGCTGTGATTAGCTTTATCCAGAAGTATTTGGGTAATCCTAGGATTGCCAGAGTAAAGCCCAATGAATGATCTTTACATCTGGCTTTAACCACAGCCGCTGGTAATCCTAGGATTAACCGGATTCTGACTTTACCCATAACACACATATACTGTATATATAAAACGTATCCCAAAGTTATCTACCAATTTAAGAACAAACACCTTTTTAAACAAGTTGTATATTACTTTTTAGTTGCACACAGAATATTAGAATGCCTTAGTTTGTTAAAGCACATTAAAATATCTAAATATAATAGTCTTCATACAAACTATAGCCAAATCTGTAGTACTTTTAACACATTGATTTGATAATGGTAAATATAGCTGCAGTACTTCATTGAATATCAGGTAGACCTCCTTCTGAATACACAGTGATTGGTAGAAAAATTATAATGTCTTAAGGAAATCTAGATAGTAT
The DNA here is from genome assembly GCF_027579735.1 of Bombina bombina. Taxonomy (NCBI): domain Eukaryota; kingdom Metazoa; phylum Chordata; class Amphibia; order Anura; family Bombinatoridae; genus Bombina; species Bombina bombina. The sequence goes on from NC_069507.1 coordinate 207,522,745, forward strand.
TGCTTGAAAGAGATTAAAGGAAAAAAGATGATTTGATAAAAATCTTCTATTTTTTAATTAGATTTAATAAAATTGAAAGGAAAGCAGATATTGTGTATTTAAAGCACATGGGATAATTTTAAATTTTTATTGGCTCATTAAAATTAAAGCACAATTAAAAGGCTGCAATGAATACAAAAATAAAATTGCTTACGGTATCCATCTTTGCAAGCTGGGATTTGGGTTAAGTCAAAAAGATTTATTCATTAATATTTTAATTCTAGTTATGTAGCATTTTAGTTACGAGGAATATACTGCATGTCTTAGAAATCACTAAATTAGCATTTTGTGCAGCATTAAAGAATTGCTTTAATTTCTTTTTTTCCTTTTGAGTATTAAGTCCTAAATTAGATAACACCTGAATATATTAGCAATATCAACTTAAAAGTAACATACATGGTGATGAAGTAAAATGCAGCTTTTACAGGGAGTGCAGAATTATTAGGCAAATGAGTATTTTGACCACATCATCCTCTTTATGCATGTTGTCTTACTCCAAGCTGTATAGGCTCGAAAGCCTACTACCAATTAAGCATATTAGGTGATGTGCATCTCTGTAATGAGAAGGGGTGTGGTCTAATGACATCAACACCCTATATCAGGTGTGCATAATTATTAGGCAACTTCCTTTCCTTTGGCAAAATGGGTCAAAAGAAGGACTTGACAGGCTCAGAAAAGTCAAAAATAGTGAGATATCTTGCAGAGGGATGCAGCACTCTTAAAATTGCAAAGCTTCTGAAGCGTGATCATCGAAAAATCAAGCGTTTCATTCAAAATAGTCAACAGGGTCGCAAGAAGCGTGTGGAAAAACGAAGGCGCAAAATAACTGCCCATGAACTGAGAAAAGTCAAGCGTGCAGCTGCCAAGATGCCACTTGCCACCAGTTTGGCCATATTTCAGAGCTGCAACATCACTGGAGTGCCCAAAAGCACAAGGTGTGCAATACTCAGAGACATGGCCAAGGTAAGAAAGGCTGAAAGACGACCACCACTGAACAAGACACACAAGCTGAAACGTCAAGACTGGGCCAAGAAATATCTCAAGACTGATTTTTCTAAGGTTTTATGGACTGATGAAATGAGAGTGAGTCTTGATGGGCCAGATGGATGGGCCCGTGGCTGGATTGGTAAAGGGCAGAGAGCTCCAGTCCGACTCAGACGCCAGCAAGGTGGAGGTGGAGTACTGGTTTGGGCTGGTATCATCAAAGATGAGCTTGTGGGGCCTTTTTGGGTTGAGGATGGAGTCAAGCTCAACTCCCAGTCCTACTGCCAGTTTCTGGAAGACACCTTCTTCAAGCAGTGGTACAGGAAGAAGTCTGCATCCTTCAAGAAAAACATGATTTTCATGCAGGACAATGCTCCATCACACGCGTCCAAGTACTCCACAGCGTGGCTGGCAAGAAAGGGTATAAAAGAAGAGAATCTAATGACATGGCCTCCTTGTTCACCTGATCTGAACCCCATTGAGAACCTGTGGTCCATCATCAAATGTGAGATTTACAAGGAGGGAAAACAGTACACCTCTCTGAACAGTGTCTGGGAGGCTGTGGTTGCTGCTGCACACAATGTTGATGGTGAACAGATCAAAACACTGACAGAATCCATGGATGGCAGGCTTTTGAGTGCCCTTGCAAAGAAAGGTGGCTATATTGGTCACTGATTTGTTTTTGTTTTGTTTTTGAATGTCAGAAATGTATATTTGTGAATGTTGAGATGTTATATTGGTTTCACTGGTAAAAATAAATAATTGAAATGGGTATATATTTGTTTTTTGTTAAGTTGCCTAATAATTATGCACAGTAATAGTCACCTGCACACACAGATATCCCCCTAAAATAGCTCAAACTAAAAACAAACTAAAAACTACTTCCAAAAATATTCAGCTTTGATATTAATGAGTTTTTTGGGTTCACTGAGAACATGGTTGTTGTTCAATAATAAAATTAATCCTCAAAAATACAACTTGCCTAATAATTCTGCACTCCCTGTAGAGTAAAATTCATTAGATGTAAAGTGGAAAACATTTAAGGATATTAAAATAGTCATTAGATAGACCTAGAGTGAGATTACATATATACGGTGCAGGCTTCGGCACAAGCGTTGAAACCAGCGGCGCCCATAATTTCACCTCGCACATCGGGGTATTACATATATGGCCCCAATAGATGCTAGACTGGCGTTAGTAGGACAAACTTGCGATCCTCGGAAATGTGCGCAAATACACATTTCTGTCATCGCAAGTAGCTTACGCCAGCATTATGTCCACGGAAAGTGTCAATAAAGAGTAGTTTTATGCAAATGAGGATAACATGCGTAAAAATGAAACCGGAATTGAAATAAAAATGCAACACGTAATTACGCTGTTCAAATTCATATAAACCCATGCACAGCCACCATTTTCTTCAGTGTGTTTGGATTGTTCGTTGAGCTACAGCACACGTCCGAGGAGTGGAGGATTAGTGAGAGTAGAGAGAGGTGCAAACAGAATAGCTAGGTCGCATTGGTGGATTGAGTAAGCTTGTACACATACACATATTCTGACATATTGCACACATTTTGCATACATACATATACAAATATACCACACTTTTTTTTCTAACACCTAACATATTTTTGTTTCGTTTTACAGTGTGATAGGCTGAGTGTTTGATTGTGATTGTGTGTGACTGAACTGGGAGTGAGTGGGCGTGTGTCAAGTGTGATTAGTGTGAGGATGGCAAGGAGAGGTACTGATGAGGGGAGGAGGGGAGAGGAGTGGCTGGGAGAGGATTATTGAAGAGGACAGGAGGAGCAGTGGGGTCCCAGTCAGGGAGTAAGTGGAGTAGGGAGAGCCAGAGCCAGAAGGGATGATGGGAGGGGAGATGCCCGAGAGCCCCAGAGAGCAGGCACATCCAGGAGAGGGGCAGAGGGTGCACATGGGGACAGAAGGGGGTGGAGGGAGAGGATAGGGAGGAACCCACACTGCCAGGGACATCACAGGTAGGAAGCCAAGTGGCCATGGAGGATGAGAGGCTGAGATGTCCCAACTTCTCATTTGAAGAAAATGTTGCCCTAATCCAGGCCATCATGGACAATTACAGTGCCCTCTTCAGACAAGAAAAAGGGCAAAGGCAGTGCCAAAAGAAGAAAGATTGCATGGTTGGCAGTAAAGGATGCCATCAACAGTGTGGCCCCACAGAGGAGGACTGTAGAGGGCCTGAAAAAGAGGTGGAATGACTGCAAGAGGCAGGTCAAATAAAATATGGGGCAGGAAGCTATCCATCAGAAGGGAACATGCGGTGGGACAGCCCTGGACATAGAGTACAACACCTGGCAGGAGATGATACGCAGGTCCCTGAGTATCACAGCAGTCAGTGGACTTCCAGGGGCTCGTGATTAAGGGGCTGCAACCACAGTACATCATGCTAGTGAGTAACATCCCACACACCTGTATTATATGTAGTTGCGATATAACATCCTTTAATATCACACATTCATGTACACGATGAGGAGCTTGTTATTTGGAGTACTAACAAAAACATCTACAATTATACTTGACATTACTGCTACATAACACAATGCAATTCATAATATGAGGTGGAATAGAGCAATACTAACATGTCTCAGAGTAACACAGGCTACAAGTCACATGTAGAGTTTTCATTAAATGGAAACTATAGCCATCCCAATACTTTTAGCTCAATAAAGCAGGTTCTGTGCCTAGATCAGGCTAAAGTAAATTGTGTGACCATAATGTCACTTAAAGAACACATTATTTCATCATTGACATGTACACATAACTATTGTATGAAACACATCCCTGTATACTGCTCATATTCAAATCCCTCATAGAACAAATCACAATGTGCACATGCATGTTATAGAGTTTGACATGAGTCAGTATAGGCCCAAGCATGTATCAATGTACATTGTATGCCCACATGGACATATATCTGACTGTACTTATCCCTCTCATCCTTTGACTCCTCCACAGAACCTCTTGTCATGAGGATACAAGCAGCCATGCCACCACCACAACAACCACCACCACCAGTCTTCAGGCAACCGCAAGAACAGTATGCTCCCAGGCATGAGCATAGTTGGATGGCTTCAGTTAAGGACCCGGGAGTGATGCACCCGCCATTGCCATATGACCCCTGGCAAGATTCTTGGCCAGAGGAATATCCTTCCTATGGATTTAAGGGGGAGCCAAGACAGCCACAAAGGGTCCATGTATTTACACCCCCACAACACAATCTCATTTCAGTCATGGATATTACCCACAGACTAAGTCACAAGAAGTGCCGATTGTAGAGGCTGAGTGGTCACACACTGGTCATCAGTGGGACAACCAATCAACCATGAGAGCTCCACCATCCTCATCCATTGGACGAGCTCCACCATCTGCAGATGGCAATACAGCAGAAACTACAGCTGCCCCTCAAGCAGCAGAATATACAGCTGAACCTGCCCCTCAAGCAGCAGAAGATGCAGTGAACCTGCCCCTCAAGCAGCAGAATATGCAGGTGAACCTGACCCTCAAGCAGCCGAAGATGCAGGTGAACTTGACCCTCAAGCAGCAGAAGATGCAGGTGAACCTGACCCTCAAGCAGCAGAAGCTACAGTTGAAACTGCCCCTCAAGCAACTGGCAGCCCTGTTGCTGAAGAGCCTGTGGATGCATTGTATTTTCCCCTGGGTGAGGAATACTTTGCACTCCAGAGGAGGCACGTGACAAGCACTGAGAGCATACAAAGAGGCCAAGAGAGGTTCTTGAGGAACCAAGAAAGGTTCATCAGGAGCCAAGAGAGGTTCTTCAGTGGCCAAGAAAGGTTACACAAATGCAGCATAGAGCTGCAAAGGGACATGTCAGCATCGTTAAGTGCAAGTGTTCAAAACCAGTGACAGATAATGCAAATTCTGTCTGATATGCAGTAATTCATTTACCCTTATGACTGCATTTGCAATATTTTATGTAGCCTGTGGTATCCCCACCCATCCTTAAAGGGACAGTCAACACCATATCTTGTGTTGTTTGAAAAGATAGATAATCCCTTTATTAGCCATTCCCCAGTTTTGTATAACCAACACTGTTATATTAATATACTTATATTTAAGCTTCTGACAGCCCCCTGATCACATGACATTTTATTAATTATCTATTGACTTTCATTTTATCCAATTAGTGCAGTGTCTGCCACAATCCACGTGCGTGATCACAATGTTATCTATATGGTTTACATGAACTAACTCTACCCTGTTGTGAAAAGCAAATGAAAAAGCATGTAAAAATAGGCGGCCTTCAAGATCTTAGAAATTACCATATGAGCATTTCTAGGTTTATCTTTCAACTAAGAATACCAAGAGAACAAAGCAAAATTGGTGTTAAAATTAAATTGGAAAGTTGTTTAAAATGACATGCCCTATTTGAAACATGGTTTTCTTTGGACTTGACTGTCCCTTTATATATTTTGGCCTCAAGTCCAAGCTGTGTTAACAGTAGAACAAATTACACTCTCAGTGGGTTCTAGAAAAGATAAGGTAATACAATTATAATTTCCCATTGTTCTCTCCAAGTATTGGTGATTGGTTTAAAAACAAATATAAAGTAAAGAAGCAAGTCTATTTACACAATGTGATACAGTAATGAGATCTGATTATACCTACAAACTCAATCAATTTGATTAGGTTGTGGTTCAAAACACAAAATCAGCTATTTCAAATACACAAATAAACCTTAAAAAAGCAAATCTCATGCATGTTATACTATACTGTCCCTTTAACTATTTGAGATGCTGTTTAAATGTATGTGTTTGTTAAGACTTCCAGGGAGTTATGTTGCTTTTTTAGCCAGTGCAAGAGTTTCTGCGCCTGCAATGTGTGGCGAGATGAGAATGGAGTAGATTTTCTGAATTCTGCGCGCTTAAGTCCTTACGCTGTATATTGGATACCGAATTGCGCAACAGTTCTATGTTAGTCTATGGGAGTAAGAAACGGGTTAAATAAATGCACGTAACTTATATGCTACGCCGTTTATGTAATACCAAAACCGTGTAAAAACCGCCGGCGCCGGCTTTTGCGGGCGACACCGCATATGTAATCTTGCCCCTAGCATACATTATTACATCATAAATGAATGGATAGCAAAAAAATCTATTGACAAAATACATTTTTGAAATAGCATTGAAAACTAATATTTTTGACAAAGGCCTAGATTACAAGTGGAGCAAAAAAATATTAGCTTTCTTGCGCTCTAACACTGCACAAGTTAAATCAATAGCGCTCCTGTTCTTGCTCATATTACAAGCTGAAATTAAAAAGTCTGAGCTTGAGCAAAAAACTCAGGCGTACTAACATCTGGAAGTACTCTCGCACAACTAAATCCCTCTTCACATAGACTTCTATGGCGCTTGTTCTGGCTTTTGCTTTCTCGATAACCCGAAGATGCATAAAGTCAAGTGTGCTTTTCTGAAGGTGTTAAGAAATACTTTAAATAGCATTAATCTTCTGAAGAAAATGTTGTTTTTATTTTAATATACTATATATATATATATATATATATATATATATATATATATATATATATATATATATATATATGAAAGTAGAAAGAAGCAGGGTGGCGCAGAAAACTCAAACTAGAAAACACAGTAAATAAAATACAATATACAGTATAGCAATATAAGATTATACAAATATCAGTCAGCTGTAAAAATACAAGCGATAAAAAATAATCAGGAGCACATCAAATATGGAGAACACAGTCTTCAAGTGTGAGTCCCCTATTGGATGTACACTTACTTCAGGGAACCTCAGTCACGTGAGGTAAGAATGTAGCACTTTCAGAAAAGAGTAAGGCACTTCCTGTAGAAAAGATGTAGAACGATCCACTGGGTCTCCCAGACTGTAGCCTTCAGTGTCTTGGAATATAGATAGTAGAATCCTCCAAGTGTCCTCGTGCTCTCTTTAGTAAGTAGTAACTTCCAATTCCAGTGTAGGTGTCATATAAGGAGAACTGTGATAGTAATCAGAGAAGATGCAGATATGTTGTCAGCATTCATTTCCTACTTGAACGCAGATATCCTTCCTCCAAATGTCAAGAAAAACAAAGACTGGACAATACCCTTATTGTGCCTAGTTCTAGTTTCTAAACAGTTCAGTCTGGTTTTAGTAACTGGTTTTAGTTACTAAAACCAGACTGAACTGTTTAGAAACTAGAACTAGGCACAATAAGGGTATTGTCCAGTCTTTGTTTTTCTTGACATTTGGAGGAAGGATATCTGCGTTCAAGTAGGAAATGAATGCTGACAACATATCTGCATCTTCTCTGATTACTATCACAGTTCTCCTTATATGACACCTACACTGGAATTGGAAGTTACTACTTACTAAAGAGAGCACGAGGACACTTGGAGGATTCTACTATCTATATTCCAAGACACCGAAGGCTACACTCTGGGAGACCCAGTGGATCGTTCTACATCTTTTCTACAGGAAGTGCCTTACTCTTTTCTGAAAGTGCTACATTCTTACCTCATGTGACTGAGGTTCCCTGAAGTAAGTGTACATCCAATAGGGGACTCACACTTGAAGACTGTGTTCTCCATATTTGATGTGCTCCTGATTAATTATTATTTTTTATCGCTTGTATTTTTACAGCTGACTGATATTTGTATTATCTTAGATTGCTATACTGTATATTGTATTTTATTTACTGTGTTTTCTAGTTTGAGTTTTCTGCGCCACCCTGCTTCTTTCTACTTTCATTTATTTTGAGGGGTGATAGGTCTCCTCTGCTATTTGGGGTTTGGCAGCTGGATATATCTTACTGGGAATCATTTTATATGAGGTGCTGGGTATAGAATATATACTTTGGGGCATTGCTTTTATTTGATAGTGAGCGCCTAGGAGTGATCCTGTGGATTCTTTCTACTGGTTCATCTATCTTGTGTATCTATATATATAAATATGTATATACACACATACATATTGCTACAAGATAAGCACTGTCAGTGTATTCACTGTTAACTTGATATTATAATGAAAAACACACTGTGCATTCTTTTAAAAAATTATTTTTAAATACACTCTTGTATGTATTTCTTGTATGAAAGATTTTGTATTTACTAAGTTACATTACATTCATTGTTGTATATAGTGTACATATAGCAGCAATTAAGAACTGTACTTCAAAAATCTGCTTAAAAATAATTAAAAAAAAAGGTTTCTAAGGGGTATATTTATCATTGTGCAAGCGGACATGATATCATGTAGCGTATCATGTCCGCCGCACATCGATAAATGCCAACAGCATATGCTGTTGGTATTTATCATTGCACCAGCAGTTCATGTGAATTGCTGGTGCAATGCTGCCCCCTGCAGATTTGCGGCCAATCAGCTGCTATCAGGGGGTGTCAATCAACCCGTTCGCATTCGATTGGGTTGATTTCTGTCCGCTGTCTCAGAGCAGGCGGACAAGTTATGGAACAGCGGAAACAAGGGGCATCAAACTCCATATGCCCCTAAGTATTTTGAAATATAATTTTGTTGACAGAATTAGAATTCTTTTGTAATTTCAGGATACTCTAAGATTGCACTATTTGAAAACCTCAGTAAAGTATGTTTCCATTGTTGTGGTCAAGCAGAAACCATGAACAACTGAGTTTTGGCATTAATTTAAACAATTTTTGAATAACTTTAATCAGATAAGTCCACAAATACAGGTGATCTCCACTGAAATAGCACTAAGCCATTTAAGGGACCCACCTATTCAGCCAAAAGCATCTTGCTCTCAATGGGTCACACAAAAATTTTTAAAAAAGAATTACAAAAAGATTTGCATACACTGTTACTGTGTTCTCATTGCTGAATGAAGTCTCATATAGATGGGAATAATTACAGGATCAGTGTACTTAGCAGAGTTCAGGCACTGGCTAATATAAAGGGGTCCATTTATTAATGTGCGGACGGACATGATTTGATATAGCGTATCATGTCTGCCGCACATTGATAAATCACGACAGGATACGCTGTCGGCATTTATCATTGCACCAGCAGTTCTTGTAAACTACTGGTGCAATACCACCCTCTGCAGATTCACGGCCAATCGGACGCTTGCAGGGGGTGTCAATCAACCCGATGGTATTCGATTGGGTTGATTTCTGTCCGCGGCCTCAGAGCAGGTGGACAAGTTATATCTTTAGACCACTGCTTCATAACTTCTGTTTCCGGCGAGCATGAAGAGGTGGCTTCATAATGCACGATTTTCCTTATACTTATTTAAAGGTACACTGAACCCAAAAATGTTCTTTTGTGATTCAGATAGAGCATGACATTTTAAGCAACTTTCTAATTTACTCCTATTATCAAATTTTCTTCATTCTCTTGCTATCTTTATTTGAAATGCAAGAATGTAAGTTTAGATGCAGGCCCATTTTTGGTAAAAAAAAAACTGGGTTTTCCTTGCTGATTTGTGGATATATTCATCCACCAATAAAAATGTGCTGTCCAGAGTACTGAACCATAAAAAAGCTTAGATGCCTTCTTTTTCAAATTAAGATAGCAAGAGAACGTAGAAAAATTGCTAATAGGAGTAAATTATAAAGTTGCTTAAAATTGCATGCTCTATCTGAATCAGAAAAAAAATGGGTTCAGTGTCCCTTTAAGCAAGTTGCATTTGCAGATATGATAAAAAAAAAGTACTTTATAACAGGATCTGGATATTTGAATGTATGTTTTTTTTTTGTGTTAAGTAAAAGGCTTTTAATTTTTTTCTATGATACTGTGTTTAATTATCTCTTTGGCAACCGAAGGGTAAGTTATCTAATATTGGTCAAAATATGTAGTTCATGTTTACGATTCAGGGGTCCATCATAATCCTTTATGGGAAATATATCCAATGTGGTATCTACAAAAATCCCCAATGACTTTAATGGAGATTTTCTGTTTATAATCATTAGATCATTTTTTTTAAAAAGGATTGTGATTAACCCCTCAGCAAATATTTCATAAATTATCTAGTTATTATCACTGGTTTTCAAACCTGTCCTTAGGCATCCCCAACAGGCCAGGTTTTCTGGATTACCTTGGATGAGAGCAGGTAAAATAACCATACTTACTAATCAGCTGATTATTTCACCTGTGCTCCAGTTCAGATATCCATTAAACTTGGCCTGTTAGGGAGGCCTAAAGACAGGTTTGAAAACCAGTGGCCAAGATCCTATCAGCTGCAGCATTCCTAAGTAAGCACAATGTATTCTAGGCCCTCAGAAAACATTAGAAAAAAATACAAAAGTAGAATATAGAAAACGTGGGCAAAATAAATACAGTGTACATTGTGTTGTTATTTCACTATTACGTTAAAAGGATATGAAACCCAAATTTTATTTTTTTCATGATTCAGACAGAACATGCAATTTTAGCATCTTTCTAATTTACTCCTATTATCAAATTTTCTTTGTTCTCTTGGCATTTTTATTTGAAAAGCAGGAATATAAGCACCTGGATAGCGCTTGCTGATTAGTGGCTAAATGTAGCCACTAATCAGCAAGTGCTACCCAGGGTGTTGAATCAAAAATGGGCCAGCTCCTAAGCTTCTGTTCCTGCTTTTCAAATAAAGATACCACTAGAATGAAGAAAAATTGATAATAGGAGTAAATTAGAAAGTTGCTTAAAATTGCATGCTCTATCTAAATCATGAAAGAAAATATTTGAGGTTCATATCCCTTTAAAAGTGTATCATGTTTTTAATGTAATGCTCCTTTTAAAGGGACAATGCTCTGTAAACTAGAGATGGGCAAATTTTTCGCAACATTTGAAAAATGAAACAAATTTTAACACCTTCATTCGTTCAAACTGAATTTCTAATGTTTACATAACATTCTAACATTCGATTTTTGAATGTTCGGTTTCGAATTTTACGATTACATTAAAAAATATTTGTTTATAAAAATTCAAATTTATTTATTTGTAATAGTATTTCTAATGCTTTCTTTAAATGTAATATTCGAATTATGCAATATTCTAATTCGAAAAATTCAAATTTATATATCTTTGTAATAGTATTTCTATAATGCTTTATTTAAATGTAATATTCGAATTATGCAATATTCGATCGAAATAGAAACATTCAAAATTGATATATTTGTATCTATTATGTATCAATTTACTAGATTCCCTACCACATGAACTATTGCACTTCTGAATAGTATTTGTTAAATAGAATGTTAAATTCGAAATTTCGAATGTGGACATTCAATCTAATTATAAACATTCAAATTCGAAAGTGACATTTGAAAACTGTAAATAGCATTCAATTATAAAATGTTTAAGAATATTCGTTCATATCAACATTCGGATTTGTAATTCGAATTTCGGTAATAACATTCGTTCTAACATTTGAATTCGGAAATTTACACATTCGCCCATCCCTACTGTAAACCTGCTTTACCATTAATGTTGTTCTAATGACTTTTTATACTAGCTGTAGAGCAGCGATACTTTGAATGATCGTTCTAGGTATCTTCAATCCTACATTTCATATCTCTCTAAATTTGTATAAATAATTTCTCAATATTTTTATTATAGTACCTTGTTAAATCATATTGTTATTTTGATATAATTTTATATATACAAATATGTTTTTTATTTATTTTATACAATATTTATGAACACATTATATTATATGTAATTTTTAATATGTTTTTAAATACTTACTATTTAACTTGAAATTAAATATAATATTTATTGGACACTTATTAACTATTAGTATAACTATTGAAGTATTATATGTAAGTTATTTGGTTATGTTATTATTTATAACAAATTAAATACTCATTTACAAATAGAGACTGGTTTGAATAAGAACCATTACTTTAACAATACATGTTATAATTGAATTGGATAATGTCCAATTTTAAAAAGCGAATATTTTTATAAAAGATCTATAATCAATTCTTGTACCTAATAGGGGAGTGTGAAATATGTTTAAGGGATATAAGCATGACAGAAACTACTGATTGTAGACTCTTGAGAAAGTTCCGTCGCTAACGGAACGAAATGCGCGTCGAGCTACAATCAGCTGTTTGTCAGTTGCTAGGCGGAACATCCGCTTTAGGAGGAATTAGGTCCCAGTGAGGCTTCCGTACCTACAAGTTGAATACACAGGGCGCGGTGAAGTTGAGGGTTACCTCTCCTCAGGAACTATTTAGTAAGTTTATTTGTTCGTTTATTTGTTGTACATTGGACTTTATACAACAACAACATTATTTGTAACACATCTGTGGACGGAATCGGATTACTCTGGGGACAATTTGGGAACTGGATAAGAATACAAGACATACGGTGATATATATTTGTGCACATTTATGCACTAAACGCACATATACATTTTTATCTTATGAGTGTATTACCTCATGTTAGGAGTTTATTAAAGGCGTTTTTAACGCTGCACAGAGATCTGGTGTCTTGCGCTTTTCTCCTTTGCTATTTTTCTTGTAGAGCAGGGGTGTCAAACTTTTTTGAGTTGCAGGCCATTTTCCCTACAAGGGCAACTCATGTGGACCGCACACTACCTACATTGCTAAACAAAGCAGTGGCGTTTGCTATAACTGTATACATTTCAAAAGATTGTGTTCTGTAACTCCTAATTAGCTTACCCTGCCTTGATAAAACACACTGTAATGATTTTGAGAAGGTGACATACACACTCCACCTGGTTGCTCTCACACAGAGTCTGTGCTTTTTTTTCTCTAGTAGTCCAAGCGCGCTCACAGTTAAGCATATGCATGCGCATAGTATAACATTTCCTCTGCATTATAAATAGTGGATTACAATGCTGTTGGCATAGTGACCCACTGTTTATATAGTGATAGACATATACCTGTTGTATATAATATAAAATAAATACATATAAAATACATATTTAGCAAATATAAAGTATTTGATTTTAGTTAAATAGAAAATTATGGAAAGGAATAGGCAAAAATAATGTGTGAAATTAGTGCACTTGCTCTTTAAGTAATAAGCATATTATAATTGTTCTTTTTCATGGAGGCACCGTGAGCCATACAAAATTAGACCCCTAATTTAACACCCCTGCTATAGAGTATAAAATATATGGCAATTTGTTCCTTTAAATGTATGTTTGTATATGAAATAGCTATTGTTGCATTTAGCAATCACAACTCATTAAAATAGGGTGAGCATTCAGGAAAAATAGATCTCATTGTATCACTTTAAATAAAAAGCCTAGCCTTCTTTATCGTTTGTCTATCTGAGATATAAATAAAGATTGTAGTACCTCTCCGCTCAAACCCTCACTGGGAGCATAATTTCTTCTAAACCTTTTCTGTTATATAGATTTTCTATACCCAGTGTTTATGTACAGACATTTTCAGTACAGGTGGCGATAGAACGGGCAACATCAACTATTTCAAATGACAAACTCAAGATAAAGGAGCTACTTGTAAATAATTTAATACAATCTAGCAGGTAAAACAGATCACTGGGAAAACATTAAAGGGGAGAAAATGTTACAATACGCTGTCCCTTTATCTCTACTTTAAAATTACTTTTATAAATGGGTTTTTTTTGTACACTGATCAAGCAATGACACTCTAAAAATAGCCAGGCCATTTTTAATAGTGTGATGGAGGTTTAACACTAAAGGCAAATGCATTAATACTCAATTTGTACTGTAGGTTTTTGACACGAAATGTGTGAACATTTAACACATTCCACACAGTAGAAATCTCCCTTAAGTTATGTTATTTTCATCAAATGTTATTTCTAATAAATGCTGTCTCTTTTGGTAATGCTTACATTCAGGTAGAGAAAGCTACAGAACTGTCGGAATACTTATATGTAAAGGGACATTCAAAACAAAATGGGAATCTACATGGATGCATTTTATTTCTGAATAGAAAGATTTTTGTAATCTATAGCTATAGCTGTTTCAAATGTGTATTTAAGTATGCACCAGCATTTTAAACACAGCACTTCCTTAGAGAGCCTAAGGTGTTTGTAACATCTGGTAATTACTCAGCTTGTTAATTGCTGACATAATACAAGCCCCACTCTGAGCAGCTACATTATTTCAAATGCTGGTGCACTGAGACTATCTATGCTACACGTGCATCTGCAGAGGAATATACTAACACTATAACAGTGATAACTTCTACTAGAAACATTTTTGCCAATATATGTATAATGCAAATATGTTTCTATACAAAGATATAATTCATCTATGTGCAATTACATTTTGATTAGAAAATTAACCCCAAACTAGGGGGCACTCTCTACTACATAAATGAATATATGACCATCTAAAAGTAAAAAAACACAAAATAAATGAAAACAAATAAAATAAATAATATATGATCAATCACAAATGCATCAGATCAATCACAAATTAATCAGATCAATCACAAATGAATCAGATCAATCACAAATGCATCAGATCAGTCACAAATGCATCAGATCAGTCACAAATGCATCAGATCAGTCACAAATGCATCAGATCAATCACAAATGCATCAGATCAGTCACAAATGAATCAGATCAATCACAAATGCATCAGATCAATCACAAATGAATCAGATCAATCACAAATGAATCAGATCAATCAGAAATGCACCAGATCAATCACAAATGCACCAGATCAGTCACAAATGCATCAGATCAATTACAAATGCATAAAAAGTAATATAAAATATCACAACTACAGTACAAGTCCAATATATGAGAGGACAGGTCAGAGATATTCTTATCTCACAAAACGGTTAGTCCATAATTTCCAGATACAGGGCTGCTCTCTTTCTTGCAGATCACTCTCGATAAGGCTCTAGACATGGATACAAAAGACAAAGGGGCGCCTCATATGTAGATCAGAAATGTAACAAATCCCACACTGAATAGAAAGCCAAATGGATACTCACATTTAGCTGAAGTACCCTTGTGTGCTTGTGGTAGCAGGCTAATAACTCAAGGTGTATCAGCTAACCCAAGCAGCAGGGAACACTCAGGAACACCAGATGCAGTACCCAGATGGAGTACTTAATGCAGTTCGCCCCAAAGAGCAATAAGGATAAAAGTAAGGTGCTAACACTTGGCTTATGTAAAACACAAGGTTTATTAAAACTCATATAAAAACAAAAGCTTCAAGTGATAAGAGGGCATAAACATGTATCCCCCCTAATGCAAAGTTTCTCGGCTATAAAATCGCAGTTTCTTCAGGCATATGCCTGAGGAAACTGTGATTTTATAGCCAAGAAATGTGCTTTCACAGTTTCTGTGTAACTTTAACAAAACAGGATCATACTTTGTATATTTATGTGTATATTTTACAAATTACATTGCATTTCTTCTTTTGAAAATAAAACTAAAAATAAAAGATAAGGCCCCGCCCTTCAAGAAACTATTGGGGGCGATACACACTCAAACCCTGTTGGAGCAGGCGGACGTACAGGGAGACCTTGATAAAAGAATAAAATCTTACATTCACAAATGGGAACCATACTTATTGTACATCTCTCCACAAGTAAGACATAGGATACTTTATCCCTTTCGTAACTCAACATTTATCTTGAAGGGAAATTTGCGAGGGAAATGGTGTCTCTCTCCGTCTCTGCCCCCCCACCCCTCCCCTTTGCCAAGCTGATCACACACGCCCTGCTCCATGGTAGACCATAACCCCCTTTGATAAAGGTGCCAGGGAGTTCTGCCCCCCCCTGGAGTGGAGGGACTTGACTTGATTTGATAGGATTGTTTAGGCCATACACTTACTGTTTTATGGTTTGTATTAGTTGTTTGAATGTTTTAGGAAAAAAAGGAAAAGAACCAGATTAACGTCTCAATGTGGCGATAACCTACTTGGGGAAGGCTCACTCTCCCTCAGACTGTGAGGGATGAGGGTTGTCGAATACACCTTTTTGTATCCTACAAATGTGAATTTTGATGTATTGCATACTGTGATTTCCATATTGTGATGAATCTGGATTATAAATAAAGTTTTAAAAAAAATAAAAAAATAAAACTAAAAAATGGTAAACTTCAGTTTCCCATAGAGCTTCATTACTTTCTATGGGCCAAATAATCAAGCATTCCCTAGTTTGGAGAAAAAATATTTTGGAGACTTCACAAGGGATGAATTAATTGACTTTTTTAAGAAAAGGGGCAGCATCTGAAAGTATGAGAGAGATGAGATATACCTTTGATTGAAAAAAATTAAGCTTTCTGGGATACAAAATTTCACATGGGAGAGAAAAGGTAACTGGAGAACACCTGGGGCTGATATAAGGGCTCAGTTTGACTCAATTAAAAATTAAACTGAAATGTTTTCACTACAATTTAACTTGCTTATGTCAATGTTTTATTATTTATTACTTATCTGTTAATTAAAATAAGTTTATTGTGAATTTTGAGCAAACTTCACCTGCATACAGCTGGCGAGATAAATAAGTGAGACACACTTGTTTAAAATGCTTACATCATTTCATGGGACTTGTGAGAGAACTTTAGACATACCCTGTGAACTCCCCTGTTCAGTCCAGGGAACTGTTCTGTCCATCCTACTTTCTGAAACTGTCAGTTTTAGTTTCACAATGGAGCAAATACAAAGTGCAATGTAAAAGATACACAGACATATACAAAGTATGATCCTGATTTGTTAAAGTGAACCTAGAAACTTTCAAAACATAATCAGAATTTGTAAAATCACTGCTGGATTTACATCTATATTACATCTGTATTAAAAAAATAAAATAGAAAGTGCAAAGCTATAATGTAATAATCCTGAAAGGACCAAATCTGAAGTAATATAACAAATTGAGCAAACTTCACCTGCATACAGCTGGCGAGATAAATCAGTGAGATACGCTTATTTAAAATGCAATGCACAAAGTGCAAGTGTAAAAAAAACTCATATCATGCAGTTACAGAAATTAGAGAGATCTTGCAGTGCTGGAGATTTCTGCACTTTCACTTTTGAGCATTCAGTGAGTTCAGCTCCTGTGAAGTCTGAACTACAATTTCTCTCCAAACTGGAGAGTCCTTTAAACATCAGGCACTTAATGAGATATTGCTACAATCAGTCACAGACTGTTGGCTTGTCTACCAGTTTCAGGGTCACATAAACTGGAGATAGACTTCCAGTTAGTAACTAACATTTAATAGAGCAGGCTCTGAGTTCTTATAATGTTTCACTTTTCTGATTATCCTTTACATGCACCAAGAACCATTACCAGCAAATTGGTGAAAGCATGATTTATATAATTTCCTCTTAAACTATAAACTTTTATTGGAATTTACTATATATTGATATGTAATTTGTGAATATATATTAAAAACTGTAAATATTGAACTGGTTTTTTATTTTCAAATGTCAGTGTTTATCCAGGAGCTGAATTGTTTGTATGTTCCAATTATGGGCTTGCTTCCATTGAGTCATTAAAAATGGAGCCGTAAGCTACGTTGTTGACAGCTAAAAGTAGTTTATTGCTCCATTTTAGTACCAGGTTTCTATTTAAATATTGCGTACAGTACGTGCAGGTGGTCTTTTGATGTATGTGTAAGTTAACGTTTTAATGATTCCATCCGACAACGTATTTCTCAAACATCACACCTTAACAAGTTTGTTGCTATGGTAACCTGACCTAACCCTATAAAAGTTGCATTTAACAACTACACTCCATGAGGCCTATTTATCAAGTCGTCAACCGCAAATACGCCAGAATTCCACAGCGTAATTGTGGCAAGCTTGATTCGACCTAGTTATCAAAGCCTACAGACCGGCAAAAGTTAAAATTTGTGACGTAAAATACGACTAGCCTGTCTCAATCCGACACAGATCAATGCTTACGTCATTACAGATGTTCCAAATACAAATTTGGCACTATCTGACACTTTTTGCAAGTTAACAAATTTCTAACATGTACGCTCGCCACTATTCCGGCCAAGCGTACCTGGTTTTCAATCCGCCACCTTGGATGCCGCGGATGCCATAGGAATCAATGGGAGTCTGAAAGCAGCAAAAGCTTATGTTCGATGCTGCCAGATATCCCATTGATTTCTATGGTAGAAAACAAATTACGTTTACACCTAACACCCTAACATAAGCCCCGAGTCTAAACACCCCTAATCTGACACCCCGACATCGCCTCCACCTACATAAAGTTATTAACCTCTATCCCGCCGCTCCCCGACCCCGCAGCAACTGTAATAAAATGATTAACCCCTGGCCTCCCACATCACAGGCATTAACTAAACCTATTAACCCCTAAACCGCCAGCCCCCACATCGCCATAAACTATTAACCCCTAAACCTAACAACCCGCTAACTTTACATTAAAATTACCTCATCCCAATCTTATAATACATTAAAAACTTACCTTTAGAATTAAATTAAACTATATTAAACTATTAATTAACCTACCCTAACTATTATACTAAAATTTCATTAAACTACCAATTAAATTAACTATATTACATATTTTAAAACCTAACCCTACTTATTAAAGGTTTAATCTACAATTAAAAATGACTAAATTACAAAAAATAAAAGCTAAGTTGCAAAAAATAAAAAACACTAAGTTACAAAAACAAACAAACCACAGTATCAAAAATAAAAAAGAATTACACCTAATCTAATAGCCCTATCAAAATAAAAAGCCCCCCCAAATAACAAAAACCCCTAGCCTATAATAACCTACCAATGGCCCTTAAAAGGAACCTTTTGCGAGGCATTGCCCCAAAGAAATAAGCTCTTTTACCTGAAAAAAAATACAAACACCCCCCTAACAGTAAACCCACCACCCACACAACCAACCCCCCCTGAAAAAAAAACTATCTAAAAAAACCTAAGCTCCCCATTTGTATGGGTATTGCCCTTAAAAGGGCATTTAGCTATTTTACTGCCCAAAGTCTCTACTCTAAAAATAAAACCCACCCAATAAACCCTTAAAAAACACCTAACACTAACCTCAGACTATCCACTTACAGTTTTTGAAGACCGGACATCCATCCTCATCCAAGCAGCAGAAGTCCTCATCGAAGCCGGCAGAAGTCTTCATCCAAGAGGCATCTTCTATCTTCATCCATCCGACGCAGAGCAGATCCATCTTCAAGACATCCGGCGCGGAGCATCCTCTTCTTCCGATGGTCAACGTAGAATGAAGTTTCCCTTTAAGGTACGTCATCCAAGATGGTGTCCCTTACATTCCGATTGGCTGATAGAATTCTATCAGTCAATAGGAATTAAAGGGGGAAATCCTATTGGCTGTTGCTATCAGCCAATAGGATTGAGCTTTCATCCTTTTGGCTGATCCAATCAGCCAATAGGATTGAGCTTGCATTCTATTGGCTGATTGGAATAGCCAATAGAATGTGAGCTCAATCCTATTGGCTGATTAACTCCAACTAGTCCTATACCTGGCCCAGAAATAAATATTACATATAACAATACATTTTAAGGGGACGATTTATGAAGCAGCGAATGCTTCTTCTTCTGACCCACTTCACTTCAGGTCTGCCTGAAGTGGAAGTTAAGAAGCAGCGGTCCTAAGACCACTGCTCCTTAACTCGTCAGCCACCTCTGAGGTGGCGGACAGCAATCAGCCCGATCAGATACGATCGGGTTTATTGACACCCCCTGCTAGTGGCCGATTGGCCACAAATCTGCAAGGGGCGGCATTGCACCAGCAGTTCACCAGAACTGCTGGTGCAATGATAAATGCCGACAGCGTATGCTGTCAGCATTTATCATTGTGTGGCGGATATGATACGATACAGCATATCATGTCCATCCGCACCTTAGTAAATTGACCCCATAAAGTGAAACACTTTCATTGTTTTTTTTTCAATTGGAACTAGTTCAGTCATGTTTGAGACCTTATAGACAGATTCCAACAGCATTTTGCCTTTTGAGCGCTCATTGGAAACCGTGTGTCATTTTGCGCTTTTCATCTTCTATGGTACATGTAATTTCTTTTCCATCGGAAACTGTTGATAAGTTGTTGTTTTTTTGCAACCTCACAAAAACCCAACTGTGGCTCAATGAAAATGAGCCCAAAGTGCATATAGGCATATTATTAAATAGAGCATTTATTAAATATAGTATATATTAGCCTAAACCCTTTAAGCTTTTTTTCAAGGGCAGCAATATAGTGTGTACATTTGGATGAGAACTGTATGAAAAAGTAATGTCATTCAAACCCCCCTCCTAAAAAACAAGTTTCCCAATTGTTTTCATTTGGCCTTGCTGCTAATTTTAAAAGGAAATATAAAGAAAAGTATCGTTTTAGATACCTATTAAGCCTGACAAATCTGGTTTTAATGTATGTCTGATATGATAAAACTAAGTCTTAATAATTTAATTACCAAATCAAAATTGTAATTTTCAAATAAAAATATTAAACACTGATTACAAAGTGATAATGTCAAAGAGACTAAAGTAATTCATTAAATTTGATAAAAAAGGGGCTTTAGCACTGTCTGGATGTTTATTATATGTTACATTTTAATTAATAATGCTTTTACTACTTTTCAAAATTAAAATTGACTTCTACACAATGGGGCTGGATCATGTCCGCCGCACATCAATAAATGCCATCAGCATACACTGTCGGCATTTATCATTGCACAAGTATTTCTAGTGAAATGCTTGTACAATGCCGCCCCCTGCAGATTCGCGGCCAATCGGCCTCTAGCAGGGGGTGTCAATTAACCCGATCGTATGCGATGTGGCAGATTTTCTGTCCGCTGCCTCAGAGGTGGCAGACGAGTTAAGGAACAGCAGTGTTAAGACCGCTGCTTCTTAACTCCTGTTTCCGGTGAGCCTGAAGGCTGATGTGAAACAGGCGTATACGGCCCAATTCGGGCCATGATAAATCGGCCCCATTATATTTAATATTTTAAAATATTTATACCTGTTTAATCAATGGTGTTTTAATTTACCTCATTTCATCTTTCTCATTTATTTTTATGTAATTTGGGGTTTAATCCCAAGATTGGCCGTTATTTAGACAAACGTAATGATTTATGAAATTTATTGTATTTTGTCTGTAAAACAAAACAGTTATGTGCACCTACATTACAGAACTCACGGTCATGAATGCACGTTCAAGATTACACGTTCACTAATGTAGGCGCAAGCACTTTGAAAAGAGCCAAAAACAATGCTCCCAGTAGACTGCAATTTAGTCCATTATGTGACATATTATACAAAATGAATGGCTAAAAATATTTGTTTTCATAAATGTACTTAGTCTATATTCATAGCATTACATATAAATAAACCAATAGGAACATAATACATTTTTTTTTTAAACTATTAGAAGACTGAGCATTGCCTTTTTTATTTGGAAACTAAGCATTTATGTACACAGGAGATACATTTGCATTTTGCTGTTCAAAAATTCTAGCAACTAGTAAGAAAATAAATGCTCAAAATATCTTGTGTCTTGAAGTTTATACCAAGCGGTAAAGAGTGTCTTGAGGCAGATGTTTTATATCTGAATACACTTCTTACATTCAAAACAGTAAGAACTCACACATGCTATTAGCTTATCTTCTAGGTGCATATTTATTTTAAAACTTATCAGGGTGCTCTCCAAAAATTCATAGTAAAAATGTTTCTACAAGGTTAAACTACTGAAGTTTGAGAACACTTCAGCAAATACAAATGTTGTACATGAGTTTCACATACACAGTCATATAATATTTCAACTGCCAGAGTGGCCAGGGTATAAAAGGCATTTCAGTGGGGTTTCAGAACATTACAGAAGAAAAATTAAAACATAATTTTCTCAGTATGTCCCATTTTATTACAGTATAATGGCTAGGATGGTTGGTATGGCCTCTGATTGCCTATTTTACATAGTAACATAGTAGATGAAGTTGAAAAAAGACCGAAGTCCATCGAGTTCAACCTATACAAATCTAAAATACTTACAAAAAGCTCCAGTTAAGCTTAAATAATCCCACTAAAAGGTGACCCATTTAATACTAGCAATCATATCCATGCATTTTGTTTATAGACAGAAATGTATCCAAATAATTTTAAATGCATCTAGGGTATTGGCATTCACTACCTCCTTTGGTAATGAGTTCCACAATTTTATTGCTCTTACAGTGAAAAAACGTTTGCGTTGCAGGAGATTAAATCTCCTTTCCTCCAACCTTAAATTGTGACCTCTGGTCACAATCAATTTTCTTGGAATAAACAGAGCTTCTGCCATCTCTGTATATGGGCTTTGAATATATTAATTTAAAGTAATCATGTCACCTCTTAAGCGCCTTTTTTTCTAAAGAAAACAGACCCAGTTTTGCTAGCCTCTCCTCATAGGTTAAATTCTCCAATCCCCTTACTAGCTTTGTGGCCCTTCTCTGAACTTTTGTACCCATTCATGGACTGCATTAGGATGCAATGATGATAACTTTGTAGTGATGTCACTATACGTCAGTGTAATGATATAGGAAACAGAATTAATTAGTATTATGGTTTGTAAGAAATGTTCCACTGTTTCTCCTGCATCTCTTCTGCAATCTGCAGCTTTACTTTAAAAAATGTCCTGGTTTGACAGGGTACTCCTTGCCATGAATGTATCTCCCTACCTTGTCCATGCCATGCTTAACCATGCTGATGGTCCACAAAGTTTTCCCACTGCCCATCCTGCCTCTAGACCAAAATGACTCCACCTTGGATAGCCATTACACCATCTCTATCTCCCTGGCTCAGCTTCCACCCTCCAATCTAGATACTTTTCATCAAATTTTGGGAGGTCATAAATTACAAAAAAAATAAGCATCTTTACATAAACAGTGCACAGTAAGTGAAGGTACGTGGTCATGGAGACAAAATGCAACATTGGTTTATTTTGCAACAGAATGTGAACACTGACAAATTAATTGGTCAATGTGCAATTGTGCATGCCAATCTATACATGGCATGTGTAAGTATAAAATTGCAACTTTTATAAAACATTAAGGGGTCAATCAACATCCTTTAGAAAAGATTATCTCATGATTTTTTTACAGAAAATACCCATTACAGTATATATATATATATATATATATATATATATATATATTTGATTGTGATAAACACCACAAAATCCAGAGGCTGTTATTAATAGTTAGAAGGCTTCTAGCACTTTATATGGCATTGTATGTTACTGGTTTGCTGATATAGAATGATGGAATAAAAACAGAAAATCCTATAAAGAAATTAGTTCCTTGACAGAACTGCTGCATCATAATGGTGGAGATTGCAGTCTGACGCCTATGGACCCCATTTATTAAGCTTCAAAAGCAACTTCAGGGACCCAGCATTTTAAGCTTGTGCAAATGAGTCTGAAACACAAGTTAAAGGGCACTCAAGTCAAAATAAACGTTTATGATTCAGAAAGAGCATGCAGTTTTAAGACTCTTTTCAGTTTATTTTTTCAGTATCAAATTTTTTATAAACACTTTCTGGGAACAAGTTCCTCCTGAGTATGTGCACAAGTTCAAAGGTTATACATATACTAGTTTGTGATTGGCTGATGTCTGTCACATGACACAGGGGCCCGGAAAATTTGAGAAAATTTAAATTAGCCAGAAAAAAAAATCTACTGCTTATTTGAAATCCAGAGTAGGTGTAATTGTATTGTCTTTTTTATTATGTGCTTATTAGTCATGCAATTATACAGAATTTAGTGGTCTTTAATATGCAGCAGTCTTAATTAGCTGCACAGTAGCAGAGGACAACATTGTACAAGTAGCAAGGCCATGTGGACAGGTTCCCAGTAGCGAACCTTGTCTGGCCATTAATAAATGGGGCCTTATGAGTCTTGGAAAAAATGTATTAAACTCGTCTAAGGGAAATAAAACCCAACACTTTTCTTTATCATTCAGACAGAACATACAATTTTAAAAACATTTCCAATTTACTTCTATTATCAAATGTGCTTCATTCCCATTATTCTTTGTTGAAGAGGATACCTAGGTACAAATGTACAACAATGTAGTAAGTATTCTTGCAAAAGTGTTGCCATATAGTGTTATAGACAAGTGTATGCTTCTGAGCCTACGTACCTGTTTTTCAACAAAGGATACCAAGAGTATTAAGCAAATTTAATAGTAGAAGTAAGATAGCATGCTAACTGCTCCCAAGAAACAGCATTATTATGCATATAGGATCCAAAAATCCAAAGGGCAATTATAATCTCAATGGCACATTGCTGACTAAATAAAGCTGAACGGGACTTGGAAATTATTTCAGATGTTTAAAAATTTGGTAGACAATGTAGCAGTGCAGCAGGTAATGCCAGTCCAATACATGGCTGCATCGGGAGAGGAATTAGTAGCAGATATAGGGCCAGATTATAAGTGGAGCACTAACAGTTATGCATGAGCGATAAGGGGTTTATTTTGAGTGTGCTAGTTGGATTGACTGATCATAATACGAGTTGAAAGTAAACGCGATCACGTGAGAACAATCGCGATTTACGCTTGAATGATTATCGCATCATAAGTGCTCTGGTTAACTGTTTCCTAAAACAAAAAAGTTGCACAAAACACATCAAACATACAATACAAAGAATAGTTACACTCATAATAACACTATCTAATAAAAATTATTAGAAAATGAATTGCACACAAAAGTTATAAGGGCTCAAAGATAGGAGGTGTCAGGTGTTAGAAAAAAAGGCAGGCAAAGGGCTTTAACATTGAGATACATACATATACATGTTTAAATATGTATATGTATTTGTGTATATACAGTATTTATATATATATATATATAAATATATATATGTTTATATGTGTGTATATATGTATTTACAGACATATATACACTTATAAACACATAAATACATATGTACACATATATTGACATAAATACACATATAAACATACATACAAGTGCATTGGAGCCCTTTTAAGTCAAGTAGCTGAAAACATGTAAAAGCATATTTATGCAATATTTATATTTAATAAATTGTTTAACTGTGTATTTATTGTAAATATTTTACATTCCAATATTCTTCACATAAGGGAATATGTTCTAAGTATTTTTAAATATGTATCCTCCAAAAGAATGCACTCTCAGGAGTTTCACAAAAATGAACCACAATTTATTTAACATTTTCGGACATCAACTCTCCATCAGAATAACAACAGTATGTGCAATACACCAATATATAGTGCTCAACATCAATAAAAAACAAACTTTACCTACCCCCTCCAGTCATTGTGGTGCCAAACAACTGTATTGGAACACAAACTTGCGTTATATGTGTATATATGTGTGTTATGTCAGAAATCTTTTGCAAACATATTTACATGTCCCTAAGTTCCTTTTTGTTGTCTGTCATATCTGTGTGTTTATTTTTATCACTATATGTATATAGTGTAAATTTATTATTATTCAGAGCAGAAATAATTGTGAATATAGCATGTCATCAGGGTATCATATGTATTTATTTGCAATCAATGGATATTTTAAGAGCTGTACCATTTTTCTCTCTATACCTGTGTAACCCCTCCTGATTGCAATCTAGTTTAACTTTTAAAATCCACCCCTACACAGGTTTTATAAAATGGGCTGGCATATAAGATGACATTTCTCACTGAAAAAGAAATTCAAGAGAAGGAAGACATACACTGAAAATAGCATGACAGTAAAGAGGTGATTTCAATTTCTGCTGTATCTGAATCATGACAGTTTAATATTAGGTGGGCTATCCCTTTGAACTATCAGTTTAAGATTATATTGAATCAAACATCAATTCAAATTTTAACATCATTGTCTAAAATTTACACTGTGTCCTAATGTCAGCATCAATGTTTATTTTTGATACTAATTTCACATATACATACTTTCAAAGTATAATACACAATGTAACAAATGGCACTTACAAGTTTTGAGTGATCAATTACACAAGTATCGAGGAATTTGATTTGTTAGGGATAGTTTAAAATGTATATTTGAATCAGATTGGCTGATGTCATAAATTATGTGATTATGCATATTCCAATCAAAAGTGGTGGAAAAATGTACTAGTGTGTGGGTTGTTTAGGAGTTTGCATCATAATTGGTGAGAAGTGGAGAGTGGGACTTGTATTACATGGCTTAAACATGGTGCAAATAGATTTTTCAAAAAAATGAAAAAGAAGTTAGCTATATTATGTTGTGTATTTATTTAATTTTTATCTCTATATCTATTAGTGCGACAAGTTTGGGGCAAAACTTTTCAACAAATTTGGAGAAATAATATTGTCCCCTTGCTTTGTAATGAGAGACAAATTTGGAACACAATACATAAGTAGTAATGTATTTTTTCATTTGTATTCCTATATCTACTAGTACACCAAATGTGGAACAATAATATTGTTTGATTTAGAAAGGGTATACAATTTTAATAGAGTTTCTAATTTACTTTTATTATGTAATATACTTCATTCTCTTGCAGCATCGAACATAAGCTTTCTGTGTTTTCAGACTCCCAATGATTTCTATGGCATCCGCGACCTCAAGGGTGGCGGATTGAAAACTAGGTACGCTGCGTTGGAATAGATGCGAGCATACCTGTTAAATGTTTGATAAATTTGGAAAAGGGTCAAATAGAGTAAAATCTGAATTCAAAACATCTGTAATGATGCAAGCATCAATCTGCGTCGGATTCAGATTGCGGGAACATATATTACGTCACAAATTTCAACATTTGCAGATCTTGACGCTTTGATAAATACGGTGTATCAATCTCGCAACAAATACGACACAGGATTCAAGCGTATTTTCAGTTGACGCTTTGATAAATATGCCCCTTAGTTTTATTTTCCCGCAACCTTAGCTTGTATTCTATCAATGGGCTGCACAGTGAAGATAGCAGAGGGTATCATATTTAATTATTCCTACTTTTCTTATTTATGATTCCCCTTGTCCTGCTGTAGCATAGGATATATAACAAAAACTACCTTGTAAATGTGCCACCTCAATAGTAACTGCAAAACAATTGTGTTTAAGAGAGTTTTTGTGTGATAGAGAGAATATGAGAGTGAGACATAGGGGCCAAATTATCAAGCTCCGAATGGAGCTTGATGCCCCCATTTACTAAAGTTATTAACCCCTAAACCTCTGGCCTCCCACATCACTAACACTAAATAAATATATTAACCCCTAACGTAACCCTAAGTCTAACCCTAACCCTAACGTAACCCTAACATCCCCTAACTTAAATATAATTAAAATAAATCTAAATAAAACCTACTATTAATAACTAACTAATTCCTATTTAAAACGAAATACTTACTTACCTGTAAAATAAACCCTAAGCTAGCTACAATATACCTAATAGTGACATTGTATCTATCTTAGTTTTATTTTTATTTCACAGCTAAGTTTGTATTTATTTTAACTAGGTAGACAAGTTAATAAATAGTTATTAACTATTTACTAGATACCTAGTTAAAATAAATACAAAGTTACATGTAAAATGAAACCTAACCTGAGTTGCACTAACACCTAACATTACAATAAAATTAAATAAATTAAATTAAGAAAATACATTTATCTAAATTACAAAAAATAATAAACACTAAATTACACAAAATACAAAAGACATTATCAAAAATAAAAAAAGAATTACACCTAATCTAATAGCCCTATCAAAATAAAAAGCCCCCCAAAATAAAAAAAAAAACCCTAGTCTACACTAAACTGCCAATTTCCCTTAAAAGGGCCTTTTGCCACCACCACCCACACAACCAAACCCCCTAAATAAAATCATATCTAAATAAACCTAAACTCCCCATTGCCTTGAAAAGGGCATTTGGATGGTCATTGCCCCTAAAAGGGCATTTAGCTCTTTTACTGCCCAAAACCCTAATCTAAAAATAAAACCCACCCAATAAACCATTAAAAAAACACTAACCCCCGACAATCCACTTTTAGTTTTTGAAGACCGGACATCCATCCTCATCCAGGCAGCAGAAGTCTTCATCCAAGCAGGCAGAAGTCCTCATCAAAGCCGGCAGAAGTCTTCATCCAAGCAGGAAGAAGTCTTCATCCAGACGGAATCTTCTATCGGATGAGGATGGATGTCCGGTCTTCAAAAGCTCTAAGTGGACCATCAGGGGTTAGTGTTAAGGGTTTATTGGGTGGGTTTTATTTTTAAGGGCAATGCCCATCCAAATGCCCTTTTCAGGGCAATGGGGAGCTTAGGTTTATTTAGATAGGATTTTATTTGGGGGGTTTGGTTGTATGGGTGGTGGGTTTTACTATTGGGGGCTTTAGTGTAGGCTAGGGTTTTTTTTTGGGGGGGGGCTTTTTTAATTTGATAGGGCTATTGGATTAGAAGTAATTCATTTTTATTTTTGATAATGTCTTTTTTATTTTGTGTAATTTAGTGTTTGTTAATTTAATTTATTTAATTTTATTGTAATGTTAGGTGTTAGTGTAAGGCAGGTTAGGTTTTATTTTACAGGTAACTTTGTACTTATTTTAACTAGGTAGCTAGTAAATAGTTAATAACTATTTATTAAATAGTCTAGTTAAAATAAATACAAACTTAGCTGTGAAATAAAAATAAAACCTAAGATAGATAAAATGTAACTATTAGTTATATTGTAGCTAGCTTAGGGTTTATTTTACAGGTAAATAAGTCTTTAGTTTTAAATAGGAATTAGTTAGTTATTAAATAATTATATTTAAGTTAGGGGGTGTTAAGGTTACGTTAGGGTTAGTTTTAGGGGTTAATAGGTTTATTATAGTGGCGGAGTGGGCGGACGGCAGATTAGGGGTTAATAATATTTAAATAGTGTTTGCGATGCGGGAGGGCGGCGGTTTAGGGGTTAATAGGTTTATTATAGTGGCGACGATGTCCGGGAGCGGCGGAATAGGCGTTAATAATTTTTTTTAAGTGGCGGCGATGTCCAGAGCGGCAGATTAGGGGTTAATCATTTTATTTTAGTGTTTGCAATGCGGGAGGGCCTCGGTTTTGTGGTTAATAGGTAGAGTTTTATGGTACAGCTTTGTAACGTAAAACTCATAACTACTGACTTTCAGATGACGGTACAAAACTTGTGGTTATAGAGTGTACCACTCACTTTTTGACCTCCCAGGCAAAACTCATAATACCAGTGTCATGGAAGTCCCATTGAAAAAGGAGTTTTCTTAAAGTGCGGTATTGCGTGACGGCCAAAAAAGTGTGTGGTACAGCTATACCTACAAGACTCATAATAGCAGCGGTAGGGAAAAAGCAGCGTT
The DNA here is from genome assembly GCF_027579735.1 of Bombina bombina. Classification (NCBI taxonomy): domain Eukaryota; kingdom Metazoa; phylum Chordata; class Amphibia; order Anura; family Bombinatoridae; genus Bombina; species Bombina bombina. Next base: position 207,552,005 of record NC_069507.1, read on the forward strand.
ATAATCATAACGCAAAACTCGTAATCTAGCTGTGTGTTTGTTAATGTATGGACATTATATCTTGAAATTGTATGAGTTGAAATGGTTGTTTATTGTGTTATCCATTTAAAATGAATGTAATTATTCACATTAAATGTAATATTTGCTTTGGTTCCAATAGACCTGGCAAGTTATTGGATAATAAATACTAGAAATGTGCAAAATAGATGTGAAATATACAAATATACTTCATTCAATAAATATTGTTGTTTGTATAATGTGCAGTTTATTAAAGGTTTAATTATACCAAGATCACAGTCATACACTTGCCTTGAATATGTTTGCCTATAGCTATTTGATGTGTAGAGAAATATTCTATTGTTACAGAACAGCTCACACCCAATTCTCTTTCTCATATTTTCATTGTTGGACTGAACATTTTCAAGGTTTTCCCTTTTAAAAGAGAGGTTTAAATGAAACAGTTTTTATCCCTTTCAATAATAACACGATTCTCAATCCTTCGAAGAATAGAATTAGTATGATAAATAATATGTTATTTTGGGGATTGTGAATGTATTTTCTAAATGGGTTAAACATATTCCTATAGGTTTGCAGCTACTAATTTGGCTCTTGATTCGAGCATTGAAAAAATTATATTGGCAAAATAAAGCAATGATTACATAACCCTTCTTGTTAGGCAAATAAGTGAAGATATTAGGCACAAATTGATATATAGGGGCCAAATTATTCCCACTCGAGCCTTCAGACTCACCGGTAACAGCAGTTATGAAGCAACGGTCTAAACACCGCTGCTCCATAACTGGTCCGCTGCCTCTGAGGCTGCGGTCTGTAATCCGCCCGATCCTATACGATCAGGCTGATTGACACCCCCTGCTAGCTGCCGATTGGCCGTGAATCTGCAGGGGGCAGCATTGCACAAGCAGTTCAGGTGAACTGCTTGTGCAATGTTAAATGCGATCAGCGTATGCTGTCTGCATTCAGTGATGTCTGTCGGACATGATACACTACAGCGTATCATGTCGGACAGACATTGATAAATCGGCCCCATAGTATTCTGGAATAAACATTTTTAAATCTGATAAAAATCATTAGTTTGTAAATTACTAGATGATGATAAGGTGAGAACATAAAACTGCCTGATCAGGCTATTCATTTTCAGTGCACTTTGTAGACATTCAGCTTTACAAGCAGCCTATGAACCCTTTTAGTCTCAAGAAAATAATGAAGAAAGAAAACTTTAAAGAAGTGTAACAAAAGGAAATTCCTCCTATTAAAGGACAACGCATTTTGAGCACATTATGAACTTAATGGTACTGGTATTGTAAAAATGTCAAATTTAATGCTATTGTTCTGTTTCTTTGTATTTTCTTTCAGCTAACTGTTGCCAATGATTTATGCAATTTCAATGATATTGGATTGTCCTCTTGTATAAAAGAGTCTAATAATTATTTGCAAACTATATGGAAACGGCATGCTGAAAATTCTGCAAATTATTCTAGTACAGTTAGGCTTACCAAAGAGTATATTGATATGAGTGCAGAGGTAAATTAACTGTACTTGGTTCCTTAGTGGCAGAAAAATGTTGTTAGCTATTGTTATTTCCCTGCTTTATGTTTCTGTAATTAGGTATGTTTAGGAAATATCTTGAATTAACAACTGGGACTTAGCATTAGGTGGAAGATTTTGATGCATTGGGTTAGATTCAAGAATGATTGTAAAGCTGTTGTGGGGCTTTGTCATTAAGTTGCATAAACATGCTTTTACATGTTTTCATCTACTTGACTGCAAAGGGCTCCAATGTACTTATAAAATGTATATATATATATATATATATATATATATATATATATGTATTTATGTAATACATATATATACATATACATACATATATACACATATAAATACATATATGCACATATACATATGTAATACATATATATACATATACATACATATATACACATATAAATACATATATGCACATATACATACATACATACACATATAGATACATATATACACATATAAATACACATATGCACATATACATACATATATACACATATAAATACATATATACACATATACATACATATATACACATATAAATACATATATACACATATACATACATATATACACATATAAATACATATATGCACATATACATACATAAATACATAAGTATATATATATATATATATATAAACACACACACACACATATATATATATATATATATATATATATATATATATATATACACACATACATATACATTTTATCTCTATGTTAAAGCCCTTTGCAGTCCATTTTCTCCAACACCTGAGACTTCATATATTTAAGCCCTTATAACTTTTTGTGCAATTTATTAAAAATAATTTTTATTGGATAGTGTTATTATGAGTGTAACTGTACTTTTATATGTAATTTGATATGTTTTTTTTGCCAATGTTTATTCAAATATAACAAGTAACCAAAGCTCTGAGGTCGCAGTAATCATTCTAGCGTAAATCACGATTGCACTCACTCGTTCGTATTTACTTTCAATTTGTAATAGTAAATAAACTTTCATGATTCAAATAGGGCATGTTATTTTAAACAACTTTCCAATTTACTTTTATCACCAATTTGGCTTTGTTCTCTTGGTATTCTTAGTTTAAAGCTAAACCTAAATAGGCTCATATGATAATTTCTTAGACCTTGAAGGCCGCCTCTAATCCGAATGCATTTTGACAGTTTTTCACCACTAGAGGGCATTAGTCCATGTGTTTCATATAGATAACATTGAGCTCATGCACATGAAGTTACCTAGGAATAAATTAAGGGGGCAGTCTGCAGAGGCATAGATACAAGGTAATAACAGAGGTAAAACATGTATTAATATAACTGTGTTGGTTATGCACAACTGGGGAATAATAAAGAGATTATCTATCTTTTTAAACAACAACAATTCTGGTGTTGACTGTCCCTTTAACTTGCATGCAAACAGCCGCGAAAACATAATAATGCTCATGCACAAATGATATTGCACCCATAGTTGTGTTAAATGGCCCAATATGCAAATCACTAGCAACATAGATAAACAATAATTGCAATTGTAACACTTTGTATCTGAGGCCTATTTAACAAAGGTCTGTCAGACCTAATCCGACACTGCGGATCAAGTCCGACAGACCTCGCTGAATGCGGAGAGCAATATGCTCTCCGTATTCAGCATTGCACCAGCAGCTCTTGTGAACTGCTGGTGCAACACCACCCCCTGCAGGTTTTCGGCCAATCGAGGGTGTCAATCAACCCGATCGTACTCGATCAGGTTGAATTGCGGTGATGTCTGTCCACCTGCTCAGACCAGGCGGACAGGTTATGGAGCAGCTGTCTGCAGGCTCGCCAGAAACTCGGCCCTCAAGCTCCATATAGAGCTTGATAGATATGCCCCAAGCCTCTTCTGACAGCCCCCTGATCACATATTTTTTTTTATTATCTATTGATTTGCATTTTAGTCAATTAGCGCTGTGCACAACTTCACGGCATGAGCACAATGTTATATATATGGCCCACATGAACTAGCAGTCTCCCGTTGTGAAAATCAAATAAAAAAGCATGCGATAAGAGGCTGCCTGTAGTGGTTTAGAAGCAGGATGAAATTGAGAGGTTTAAATGTTTTAAAGAATATTAATATAACCATGTTGGTTGTTCAAATCTGGGGAATGGGTAGTAAAGGCATTATCTATCTTTTTTAAAAATAGCAATTTTGGTGTTGACTGTCTCTTTAAAGCATTGATTTCTAATCTCACTATGTATTCTATTATTTATTTTTCTAATTAATCCGTCTTCAGATCTCTCTGTCTGTGTGTCTATTTACTTATCCATCTGAAACAATGAATAAACAACTAAAGTATTCAAACACATAACACAGTATTTTCTATAATAGGTAATAAATTCAGCTATCATTATTTTGAGTGACAAATTCCTAAAAATAAAATAACACACCTATTAAGCACCTTATGAATGAACAGAATGAACAATAAGCATGAAAAACACAACTCACATAGACCAAAAGGTTGTGCGGAATTGATAAATGTTGTCTAAATTATGTTGCAGGTTTTCCTATCCTCAATGAGTTTTAATCTACAAAACATATTAACAAGAAAGCCAGTGGGAAGCGATATTTCTCAACACCCAATAGAATGATAATATATTGTTTTATTAACATAATACTGCTCTGTAAACTAAAGACATTTAAGCATATATCTAAATGTTTTTTGTTCATTATTGTACAGATTGTTATTGTCTTTAATTTCTTGGCTGTCATAGAAGATGACAAACATTTATAATTGTTTAAATCTAAAGTTTCTTAACACAGATCATTCGAAAAATATGACGACCTTGAATGATTTATTTTGTTTGACCACTACACAATGGCTTTATCTAGTACATCACTAATCATATGATATAGGTCATAAATGACAAAACTAATAGAAGTACAAATCAGATTAAACTGTAAATCTTTATCAATAAAACAATTTCCTAATGGCACTGCACATTTCTAACAACATAAGCATAGAACTCGTTAGGCAAAAAAAAAGAATAAAATAAAAAGTATAAAAAGTAGAGCAATATGAAATCCTCTTTTCCCATGTCCACTGTAAACTAAATTATAATATATACAAAGTGTTTCATAGTGGCTATGAAGATATACTGTTATACTACCTCACCCCTAACACAATATTGGGCTAGATTACAAGTGAAGCGCTAAATTGCAGGCATGCGATAAATAACCATACGTTAAAAGTGGCTGGTTAATGTTACAGTGATATTGCAGCAGTAATTAACGCTCAGAAAATTAACCAGAGATCAGGTTTTTGGTTAATTTTCTAAAAGTGCCCCAAAGGCCCCCAAAATAGAGGGTCTTTAATTTTTTTTATGAAAAAAGTAGCATTTTCTTTTTCATAAAAAAAATACTGCACTAGGCAGTTTTAAGGGGTTAAAGATTGGAGGTTGTGGGGTATTAGAAAAAAACGGCACTGAAAAGTACCTTTACATTAAAGCCTATGAGAACTGTGTATATGCTTATAAACACACACACACACACACATATATATATATATATATATATATATATATATGTTTGTGTGTGTTAATATGTGTATATATACATATATATTTAAAATTGCTGCCCATCGCTGCCCTGCTTACCCCTTCACTGTGCTTAAGTTCTGTACCATGTATGAGGGCTTAAGAATGAGGCTCCCATTGGAGCCTATAGAAGTGTGCTCTCGTGAGCGCAATGTTTTACGCCGGGTAGCACGCATATTCCAAGTTCAAGGTAAAAAGTTTGCACACAAGAAAACCCTGACACGTACAATCCAAATATAGTGACCGCATTAATTTATTTTCCACATAGAAGTCAAAGGAGATTGCAGAAGAAAAAAACCTTACACCTATCACTCGTGCGCTACCCCGACAGGAGTTGTGAATGCTTCACATTACAATGTTCTTCACTTACAGAACAATGTACTGTTTATTGTAAATACATATTTCTATATACAGTATCTCACAAAAGTGAGTACACCCCTCACATTTTTGTAAATATTTTATTATATCTTTTCATGTGACAACACTGAAGAAATGACACTTTGCTACAATGTAAAGTAGTGAGTGTACAGTCTGTATAACAGTGTAAATTTGCTGTCCTCTCAAAATAACTCAACACACAGCCATTAATGTCTAAACCGTTTGCAACAAAAGTGAGTACACCCAAATTGGGCCCAATTAACCATTTTCCCTCCCCGGTGTCATGTGACTCATTAGTGTTACAAGGTCTCAGGTGTGAACGGGGAGCAGGTGTGTTAAATTTGGTGTTTTCGCTCTCACACTCTTATACTGGCCACTGGAAGTTCAACATGGCACCTCATGGTAAAGAACTCTGAGGATCTAAAAAAAATAATTGTTGCTCTACATAAAGATGGCCTAAGCTATCAGAAGTTTGCCAAGATCCTTAAACTGAGCTGCAACACAGTGGGCAAGACCATACAGTGGTTTAACATGACAGGTTCCACTAAGAACAGGCCTTGCCATGGTTGACCAAAGAAGTTGAGTGCATATGCTCAGCGTCATATCCAGAGGTTGTCTTTGGCAAACAGAGGTATGAGTGCTGCCAGCATTGCTACAGAGGTTAAAGGGGTCAGCCTGTCAGTGTACAGACCATACGCCGCACACTGTATCAAATTGGTCTGCATGGCTGTTGTCCCAGAAGGAAGCCTCTTCTAAACATGATGCACAAGAAAGCCCACAAACCGTTTGCTGAAGACTAGCAAACTAAGGACATGGATTACTGGAACCATGCCCTGTGGTCTGATGAGACCAAGATAAACTTATTGGGTTCAGATGGTGTTAAGCGTGTGTAGCGCAGGGATAGGCAAAGTGTCCGTACACGGACACTGGTGTCCGTGACTGGACCTTACAGTGTCCACCACCCATTTTGCGACAGGGAGGTAGGAGTAGGGCAGATAAATGATGTTCCTGACTCCTCCTTGGCGCATACGGTGCAATGTTTTGTGGGGTTGGGGCCGTGCCCGCGTGACACCGCTCAGAAGTGGGAAAGTGAGTGAGAAAGAGGGAATTAGCAAGCTGCCTGCAGTACAGCCTGTGTCAACCACCCATGAGTCGTGAACAGTGTTCCCTCTAAGGCCAGTTTTATGAGCGGCCCATGCATGTTTAAACTCCTTCACTGTCTCTACCACTTCTGCTGGATGGCTATTCCACCATGCATCCAGTACCCTCTCGCTAAAAAAAGTGTTTTTTGATGTTTTTAATTTGAAATGTACCTTGGTGTCCTTCACTAAGGTCTGTATTTTGAAAAAATGTCCATCACAGCCTTGGTCCATGCCTATCCCTGCTGTAGCGGCAACCAGGTGAGGAGTACAAAGACAAGTGTGTCTTTCCTACAGTCAAGAATGGTGGTGGGAGTGTCATGGTCTGGGCCTGCGTGAGTGCTGCCGACCCTGGGGAGCTACAGTTCATTGAGGGAACCATGAATGTCAACATGTACTGTGACATACTGAAGCAGAGCATGATCCCCTCCATTCGGAGACTGGGCCGCAGGGCAGTATTCCACCATGATAACAACCCCAAAAACACCTCCAAAATGACCGCTGCCTTGCTAAAAAAGCTGAGGGTAAAGGTGATGGACTGGCCAAGCATGTCTTCAGACCTAAACCCTATTGAGCATCTGTGGGGCATCCTTAAGTGGAAGGTGGGGGGGGCGCAAGGTGTCTAACATCCACCAGCTCCGTGATGTCATCATGAAGGAGTGGAAGAGGACTCCAGTGGCAACCTATGAAGCTCTGGTGAACTCCATGCCCAAGAGGGTTAAGGCAGTGCTGGAAAATAATGGTGGCCACACAAAATATTGAAACTTTGGGCCCAAGTTAGACATTTCCACTTAGGTGTGTATTCACTTTTGTGACATTAATGGCTGTGTGATGAGTTATTTTGAGGGGACAGCAAATTTACACTGTTATACAGGCTGTACACTCACTAATTTACATTGTAGCAAAGTGTCATTTCTTCAGTGTTGTCACATGAAAAGATATAATAAAATATTCACAAAAATGTGAGGGGTGTACTCACTTTTGTGAGATACTGTATATGTCTATATATACCTATACCTGTATATATATTCCTATAGCTATATAGATAAGGATATCTATTTTACATTAACAGTATCAGATATATATATATATATATATATATATATATAAATATATATTTAATCATGGTTCGCGATTTAGGTCTAATGCGGTCGGTTAGCGCACATGAAAAATTGCAAACTTAAATGAGCGTTATTGAAATATTAAATATAATCTATTAAAAAATATTAATAAAAATTATAAAAAAGATATTATATACTGTAAAAAAAAAAGATATATATACTATGGATTATTTATCATTTTTTACATTATGTAAAATATATATTTTTTAAATTATTATTATTTTTTAATATTTAATATTTAAATAATGCTCATTTACAGCCCTTTTTGTCAAGCACTTATACCATCTGAGGCCCATTTATCAAGCTCTGAACGGAGCTTGAGGGCCCGTGTTTCTGGCGAGTCTTCAGACTCGCCAGAAACAGCAGTTACGAAGCAGCGGTCTAAACACCGCTGCTCCATTACCCTGTCCGCCTGCTCTGAGCAGGCTGACAGGAATCGCCACAATTCAACCCGATCGAGTACGATCGGGTTGATTGACTCCCCCCCTGCTAGCGGCCACGAGTCTGCAGAGTGTGGCGTTGCACCAGCAGCTCACAAGAGCTGCTGGTGCAATGCTGAATATGAGAGCGTATTGCTCTCTGCATTCAGCGGTGTCTGTCGGACCTGATCCGCACTGTCGGATCAGGTCCCACAGACATTTGATAATTCGGCCTCTCTATCTTTGAGACATTATAAAATTATTAATTACTTTTTTTAAACTAATTTTTATCAGATAGTGTTTATATGAGTGTAACTGTAATTTTAAAGGGACACTGAACCCAATAAAAATCTTTCGTGATTCAGATCGAGCATGCAATTTTAAGCAACTTTCTAATTTACTCCTATTATCAATGTTTCATCGTTCTCTTGCTATCATTATCATTATCATTATCATTTATCATTTCTTGGTTCAGAACTCTGGACAGCAGTTTTTGATTGGTGGATGAATTTATCCACCAATCAGCAAGGACAACCTAGGTTGTCACCAAAAATGGGCCGGCATCTAAACTTACATTCTTGCATTTCAAATAAAGATACCAAGAGAATAAAGAACATTTGATAATAGGAGTAAATTAGAAAGTAGCTTAAAATGTCATGCTCTATCTGAATCACAAAAGAAAAAAAATTGGGTTCAGTGTCCCTTTAAGTGTATTTATGTTTAATGCAAAAAAAAATTCCTACCCCTTACGCTAGCTCTCAAGTTGTGCTAACCCAACAAGTGTAGATCTTGTTTGCGCTCGAGAAAACGCGTTTACTTTCACCTCGTAATATGGGCGCAAAAAGCCACTGCATGCAAAAAGTAGATAAAAACGTGATATTGCTTGTGTGCGACAGTTAACGTGCCACTCATAATCTAGTCCTTTATTGGTTAATCAGTGATTAAGGGTATGTTAGCATCAAATATCCTAATTTTTTCAAGACATTTTTATGCCCCCAATTATTTTTATATGCCATATCACTTGTTGGTTACAGTAGATTTAATTTTCTAATACACAATAAATATATATAACATTTGGAAACATAGAATTTGATGGTAAATAAAAGCCAAAAGACCATCAAGTCTACCCATAAATATAAATAAAAAGCATACCATGTTCATTTAAACGCTTTTAAAATTGCCTTTTCCTTACGTTCACATTAATAGCTGCACTGTTCTGAAAACTATCCCTGTGTTTAAATAAGCTATAAAAACACCTGGCCCTTTACAGCAGAGGTCATTCTTCATATATTATTTGCGTTATTTTCATTTTATTACTAAAGTAATTCAAAGATAATGCTAGACACTACATGACCCATTTTATTCTGTTTTTATAATCCAATAAAGATTTCTCTTCATTTAACTCTTCTAAGTGTCAAACCTAACACTGATTTGTTTATTGTTTATTTTTTTCAAAGAACTTTCTCGGATTTAAACTACTGTATTGGTAAATTAATCTCAGTTCAGCTATTTCTGAAAGAACAATACTGGTAAAAGGGGTATGAAAAAGTGCTCCTTTAGTAAAAACGAAAACATTGGAATGCGAAATATTAATATTTAATGTCGGTTAGCGCACTTCAGAAAATGCAATCAGGTTTGAATGACTTGTTCAGTGTTAGGTTTTTCTTCCACTATTCATGCTCTATTGAAGTCTATTAGACAATACATTAAGGAGGTTGCGATATTATGACTTCAACTTTTTGTGTGCTTACTGTTAGCGCCAGAGCAAACACTTTTTTGTTTTTAACTTTTAATACGCGTGGTACCCAAGGCACGCAAAAAAACGGTCAAGCGCAGTTAGCGCAAAGCGGGAGCAATAAAAAGCGCTCCACTCATAATCTAGCCAAAAATGAACATCCACTATCTGCATCTATATAAGGGTGCTAACTTTAGTTCTACTGTCACATGATTTTTGCTGAAAAAATTCTCTAGTGAGTATGGGCAATATACTGACTACAGCTAGAACAGATGTCTCCTAGCAACACTTCATATAAAAGCAGCTCATTTGCCTTCCTGTAGAGACCCCGGCCCCCTTGTGGGGTTGTTACAGGAAGTAATGAACCCTTCACAAATTAAAGGGACATTACACTGCTCTGTACATTTACAATAGAAGAGTTACTACTCGTTATATTTTTTTCCTCCTGCACCCTCAGCTCTCTTTGAAGCTGTTCTTTTATTTTAACTCTTTAAAGAAGCCAGTTGGTAAAGCTCTGCATCTTTATACATTGGGGCAGATTTATCAAGCTCGCCAGAAACAGCAGTTATGAAGCAGCGGTCACAAAGACCGCTGCTCCATAACCTGTCCGCTGCTCTGAGCAGGGGGACAGACATCGCCGGAAATCGAGTACGATCGGGTTGATTGACACCCCCTGCTGGTGGACGATTGGCCGCGAGTCTGCAGGGGGTGGCTTTGCACTAGCAGCTCTTGTGAGCTGCTGGTGCAATGCTGATGCTCGCCGTATTCAGCGAGGTCTGACTGACCTGATCCGCACTGTCGGATCAGGTCCGCCAGACCTTGATAAATAGGGGCCTATGTGCTGACATCTTGTAGCACATATATTGTGTCATCCTGTTATAGAAGCAGTGCACTTTCACATATTAGTGATGTTATCACCTTTTTGAGATTTGTACCTTGCACTTTAGTTTAGCTTGCACACTATAAAGCAGAAGCTAATTTGCAGGATTTTTACATAGTTTAAAAGGTACATAAATAAGCTCTCAGGAATAATATAGAGCAACTCAGTCACCTCATAAACGTAAAGTGATGGTAAATCCTAGAGTTTTAAAGATTATCATCACTAAAAATTAATCAGACTTGCAGTGCTAAACTTACCCTTTTTGTGCTACGCCTCCATGCTAAACTCAGCGGTTCCGGACACTCATGGCACATCACTTTGAGGTGATATTTCACCTCTAAACCATTACATTTGCTAACATACAGAACAGTGCCATATTACTAGCACAGCTATTGGTTTAGAGGTGAAAATGTCACCTCATTGAAAAAAGTGTGCTCTGTAGAGGAGTTCAAACGCTTGCTCAGGGTGATTGAGTAGGGGGCGGCACTGTACAAGAAAACACTTGTGTGAAGCTAAATGCAGGAAGCAGGCATACAAAGTCTGCTGCCCGCTTACCATGATCACAGGCAGAAAGGTTCTCAATTAGGGTACCCTGTTTAACTGTGATTTGATAAATGCAGCCCAGTGTGTCATTTTCTTCCTTCCATGCCCTTAAAAGTAAGAGAGCAGCACAGTCACCTACCGTGTACATGCTGTTCTATTGAAAACTTAGCTTTACTTTATTGTGTCTATGCATGTGTGTTTGTAGTGTGTGTATATGTGTGTTTGTGTCGTGTGTGTGTGTGTGAATATGTGTGTGTGTTTGTGTAGCATATGTATATATGTGTGTGTGTGTGAATATGTGTTTGTTTGTGTAGTGTGTGTGTGTTTGTGTAGAGTGTGTATATGTGTGTGTGTGTTTATATGTGTTTGTGTAGTTTGCATATATGTGTGTTAATATGTATGTGTGTGTTTGTGTGTATATGTGTGTGTGTTTGTGTTCTGTATGTTTGTCTGTGTCAATATGTGTGTGTTTGTGTAGTCTGTGTGTAAATATGTGTGTTTGTGTACTGTGTGTATATGTGTGTGTTTGTGTAGAGTGTGTATATGTGTGTGTCTTTTTCTGTAGTGTGTGTATATGTGTGTTTATATGTATGTGTGTGTTTGTGTGTGCATATTTGTTATATGTGTTTGTGTGTGTATATGTGCATATGTTTGTGTACTGTGTGTTTGTGTCTATCAATATGTGTGTGTTCATGTAGTGTGTGTGTGAATATGCATGTGTGTTTGTATAGTGTTTGTATAGAGTTTGTGTATGTGTGTGTCTATGTGTGTATGTTTGTGTATTGTGTGTATATGTGTGTATGTATGTGTGTTTGTGTGTGTGAATATGTGTGTTTGTGTAGTCTGTGTGTGAATATGTGTGTTTGTGTACGGTGTGTATATGTGTGTGTGTGTGTTTGTGTACAGTGTGTATATGTGTGTGTGTCTTTTTCTGTAGTGTGTGTATATGTGTGTTTATATGTATGTGAGTGTTTATGTGTTGCATATGTTTGTGTACTGTGTGTTTGTGTGTATCAATATGTGTGTGTTCATGTAGTGTGTGTGTGTGTGCGAATATGTATGTGTGTTTGTGTAATGTTTGTATAGAGTGTGTATATGTGTGTGTGTCTTTGTGTATTGTGTGTATATGTGTGTATGTATGCATGTGTGTTTGTGTGTGTCAATATGTGGGTTTCTGTATATACGTGTGTGTTTTTTGTGTATATGTGTTTTTGTTTGTGTGTGTATATGTATGTGTGTGTATGTGTGTGTGTTTGTGTACTGTGTGTTTCTGTAAATGTGTGTGCTTGTGTATGTATATGTGTGTGTGTTTGTGTGTGTATGTATGTGTTTGTGTACTGTGTGTTTATGTGTGTCTATATGTCTGTGTGCTTGTGTGTGTGTTTGTGAGTGTATATGTATGTGTGTGTTTGTGTACTGTGTGTTTGTGCATATTTATATGTGTATGTATGTGTGTTTGTGTGTGTATGTGTGTGTTTATATGTGTATGTGTGTGTGTTTATATATGTATGTGTGTGCGTGAAACCAACTAACACCCTAGGCATGAAGATGTTTATTTAGATAGAATTGGCATTTATGTGTTAGAAGAGGAATGCATACACAAGTTGTATTGATTTACTGAAATATATCTTCTAATTAGTGTTAATAAAATGCTATAATAATTGCACAGCTTATCCCATACAAAAAATAAATAAATAAATAATAACACAAATTGTATTTTTCCATGATAAGGAATTTCTGCTTTTGAGACAATATTTATATCTAGTTGTATAAACTAATGTAACATTCTAAATTAAATCTTTAATCAGGGCTATGCATTATTAATGCTATACAACTGGCTGCAGTATTAAACCTGTGTAAATTCTGACAAAGATAAAAAATGATCTTCCACACTAGCTTAATTGAAAATCTATGAATATAACAATCATGGTTCAGATCATCTTTCCCTGAATTCCACTTTAAAGCTTCTTTATAAAATCATTGTGTTCTGTTCTCTACAGACAGAGCATATTTCCCATTAAATAATGCTATTTCAACACCTGCAAGGAATAAAGCAACACACATTTGTGCACAGCCAAGGAAAACACTGAATGGTAACACCAGTATTTAAAACCTTCAAAAATTATCAAGGGTATAAATTAAACAGTGCTTCAAATTGCATCTCAATGAACTACATAAGTGTCCACATGACAAATTAAATGTGATCTATTCCCTTACATTTTGCTATGATCTATTAAAAAAAAATTCAAATCACATAGCTTTCAAATATATTTTGAAATTAAGACAATGAGGCCTATTTATCATATGTCTGTCGGACCTGATCCGACAGTGCGGATCAGGTCCGACAGACATCGCTGAATGCGGAGAGCAATACGCCACCAGCAGGGGGTGTCAATCAACCCGATCGTACTCGATCGGGTTGAATTCCGGCGATTCCTGTCAGAGGGTTATGGAGGGTTATGGAGCAGCGGTCTTTAGACTGCTGCTTCATAACTGGTGTTTCTAGAGAGCCTGCAGGCTCGCCAGAAACACAGGCCCTCAGGCTCCATACGGAGCTTGATAGATAGGCCCCTATATGTTTTCATTAATAATTAAAAAAACTCATCTCGATACCAGAGGGTCTCTCATGTGTATGTGACATTCTATTAGTGGGTAGTGATGTCGCAAACAGTTCACCGGAGAACAGTTCCCGGCTATCTTAGCTTGTTCGTGTTCGCCGCGGCGGGCGAACATATACGATGTTTGATCCGCCCCCTATTCATCATCATTGAGGAAACTTTGACCCTGTATCTCACAGTCTGCAGACACATTTCAGCCAATCAGCAGCAGACACTCCCTCCCAGACCCTCCCAGCTCCTGGGCAGCAGCCATTTTAGATTCATTACGATCCTGCATTCTTAGTGAGAGGAGGTTTAGTGCTGCTGCTGGTGATTTAATAGGGAAATTGATAGCTAGGCTAGTGTATTCAGTGTCCACTACAGTCCTGAAGGACTCATCTGATCTCTGCTGTAAGGACAGCAACCCAAAAAGCCCTTTTTAGGGCTAGAACTTCAGTCGTTTTTTTTTTGTTTTTTTTGTTATCTAATTGCATTTGCCTGCCTGTCAGCCTGTGTGTGAGGCTCACAGCATATACTGTGCCTACTTGCTCACTGCCACCACTCATATCTGGTGTAACATTAGTGTAAATTTAAAAAAAAAAAAAACTTTTATATCAGTTTGCTAGTGTAATCTAATTTCATTTTCCATCAGGCCTGTGTGTCAGGCCCACAGCATATACTTTGATTAATTGCTCTGTGCCACCACTGATATCTGCTTAACATTAGTGTAAATTTAAAAAAAAAAACTTTTACATCAGTTTGCTAGTGTAATCTAATTTCATTTTCCATCAGGCCTGTGTGTCCCAGACCGCACGTCTTTGTAATTCTCTGTATCTCTCGTATCTATCAAATGTATATTGCATCTATTGATCTATGTAATTCGTATCTATCAAATGTATATTGCATCTAATGATCTATGTAATTCGTATCTATCAAATGTATATTGCATCTATTGATCTATGTAAATCGTATCTATCAAATGTATATTGCATCTATTGATCTATGTAATTCGTATCTATCAAATGTATATTGCATCTAATGATCTATGTAATTCGTATCTATCAAATGTATATTGCATCTATTGATCTATGTAATTCGTATCTATCAAATGTATATTGCATCTTTTGATCTATGTAATTTGTATCTATCAAATGTATATTGCATCTATTGATCTATGTAATTCGTATCTATCAAATGTATATTGCATCTATTGATCTATGTAATTCGTATCTATCAAATGTATATTGCATCTTTTGATCTATGTAATTTGTATCTATCAAATGTATATTGCATCTATTGATCTATGTAATTCGTATCTATCAAATGTATATTGCATCTATTGATCTATGTAATTCGTATCCATCAAATGTATATTGCATCTATTGATCGATGTAATTCGTATCTATCAAATGTATATTGCATCTATTGATCTATGTAATTCTTATCTATCAAATGTATATTGCATCTATCGAGCTATGTAATTTGTATCTATCATATCTATATTGCATCTATTGATCTATGTAATCTATGTATCTATCTATCTATCAAATCTATCTTGTGGTTGTGCAAATGGAGTGTTTGCGGTTGTTTGCGGTGCGTTACACGGGGAGTTTGGTCTGTCACTGTCAAGCGGGAATAACCCTTACACTACCTGATCGATACAACATCATACCTGATGTTTTAAAGCACGTTATTCCAAACAATTTAGAAATGTTAGGTGATTTAGGCCCTTTATGTCTTAAAACCAGACTCTGCATCAACTATGTTATTTTCCGTGGGAGTTTTGCCATGGATCCCCCTCCGGCATGCCACAGTCCAGGTGTTAGTCCCCTTGAAACAACTTTTCCATCACTATTGTGGCCAGAAAGAGTCCCTGTGGGTTTTAACGTTCGCCTGCCTATTGAAGTCAATGGCAGTTTGCCCGGTTCGCCGGTTTGCGAAAAGTTGCGGAAGTTCGAGTCCGAAGTTCGCAAACCAAAATTTTTAGGTTTGCGACATCATTATTAGTGGGACAGAAGCAAATTACTTCATAATGATAGTGCAATTTATTTTGTAAATAATCATCCCTATAAAATGGCTTAGTAATTAATTAAGCTTAAAAGAAAAGATAACAAAAAAATGTAGCACTCATCTGCAAGGATTGTAAGGCCATATAGATGTTGGATATGGGATATCTGCAGCATGAACTCTCACCATAGTATGAGACACACTGCAGACAGCTCACATGCATTAGAGAAAGCGAAGTGGGGAAAGGGATACGCATATTTATTTATCATTTATCGTGGTGTTATATGGTTTATGTTGTTACTATAATGCTCCATCATTTTAGTTTCAATAAAGACTGAGACCTCAATCACATTCTAGCAGCAGTGGGGTTTTTTTGTTTTTTTTTCTGGGCCAAAAAGTCTACTTTTCGATTTGGCATGATCACAGTAGTATGTTTTCGGCCTATTACAATATTCGCAAGCAGGTTTTCAGAACCTTGATAAAAGCCCTACTTCTCCTATGGGGTTAAAAGGTTTTCTGTGATCACAATACTTTTTCGAGTAATTTTTCAACAGCTTCTCAAGTCCACTTTTGCATTTTCGAATTCAATATATCTAGACACTTGATAAGTCCTCAAAAGAGCATTTTGGACATCGTTAATTGTATTTCACGGATATTTACAAAAAGCCTTGCACATGTGTAAAACACTCTCAAATTGCCACAGAAGACATTTGGGCCTAGATTATGAGTTTTTGCGAACGCAATATTTGCCCTCCACTCAGTAATACGAGCGCAAGCAAATGTGCACTGGTATATAGGTACATATAAATATGTGTGTGTGTTGACTGTGATATCCTGAACAGCTAATGAGATCTTTTTTTAAAAAAAAAAAGGCACTTTAGGACACCAACGTCTAGAAAGAAAGTACTTTTATTTATATTTTTCATATTTTATTGTTAGTCACACTTGCACTGTAGTGATCATGATTAACAGTTCTGGCATTATTAAAATTATGTTTTTAAAGGGTATTGCTTCATTGCAGCTTTCATACACCTAGATTTAGAGTTTTGCGGCCAAAGGGGTGCGTTAGCTAAGCATGTTTTTTCCACCCCACACCTTTTAAATAACGCTGGTATTTAGAGTTCTCGGAAGGGCTGCGTTAGGCTCCAAAAAGGGAGCGTACAGGCATATTTACCGCCACTTCAACTCTCAATACCAGCGTTGCTTACAGTAGCGGCCAGCTTGAAAAACGTGCTCGTGCACGATTTCCCCATAGGAAACAATGGGGCAGTTTGAGCTGAAAAAAAACCTAACACCTGCAAAAAAGCAGCGTTCAGCTCCTAACGCAGCCCCATTGTTTCCTATGGGGAAACACTTTCTAAGTCTGCACCTAACACACTAACATGAACCCTGAGTCTAAACACCCCTAACCTTACACTTATTAACCTCTAATCTGCTGCCCCCACTATCGCTGACCCCTGCATTTTATTATTAACCCCTAATCTTCCGCTCTGGACACCGCCGCAACCTACATTATCCCTATGAACCCCTAATCTGCTGACCCCAATGTCGCCGACACCTACATAATATTTATTAACCCCTAATCTGCCCCCCCAACGTCGCTGCTACCTTACCTACACTTATTAACCCCTAATCTGCCGACCGGACCTCACCGCTACTATAATAAATGTATTAACCCCTAAAGCTAAGTCTAACCCTAACCTAGCTATTTTAGGATTTATATTTATTTTACAGGCAACTTTGTATTTATTTTAACTAGGTACAGTAGCTATTAAATAGTTAATAACTATTTAATAGCTACCTAGTTAAAATAATGACAAAATTACCTGTAAAATAAATCCTAACCTAAGTTACAATTAAACCTAACACTATTAACTAAACTACCTACAATTACCTAAAATTAAATCAACTAAACTAAATTACAAAAAAAAACAAACACTAAATTACAATAAATAAAAAAAGATTACAAGAATTTTAAACTAATTACACCTACTCTAAGCCCCCTAAAAAAATAACAAAGCACCCCAAAATAAAAAAATGCCCTACCCTATTCTAAAATCTGAACAGCCAATAGAATGCAAGCTCAATCTGATTGGCTGATCCAATCAGCCAATCTGATTAAACTTGAATCTGATTGGCTGATTCAAACAGCCAATCAGATTTTTCCTACCTTAATTCCGATTGGCTGATAGAATCCTATCAGCCAATCGGAATTCGAGGGACGCCATCTTGGATGACGTCATTTAAAGGAACCTTCATTTGTCGTTAGTCCGTCGGTGAGGAAGTATGACTCAGCGTCGGCTGCTTCAAGATGGACCCACTCCGCTCCGGATGGAAGAAGATAGAAGATGCCGTCTGGATGAAGACTTTGGACCCTCTGGAGGACCTCTTCTTGCCGGATAGGATGAAGACTTCGGACCCTCTAGAGGACCTCTTCTTGCCGGATAGGATGAAGACTTCGCACCCTCTTCTAGACGGATTGGTGATACCCGGCTGGGTGAAGACAAGGTAGGGGGATCTTCAGGGGCTTAGTGTTAGGTTTTTTTAAGGGGGGTTTGGGTGGGTTAGATTAGGGGTATGTGGGTGGTGGGTTGTAATGTTGGGGGGTATTGTATGCTTTTTTTTGCAGGCAAAAGAGCTGATTTCTTTGGGGCATGCCCCGAAAAAAAGCCCATTTAAGGGCTGGTAAAGTAATAGAGCTGTTAACTTTTTATTTTAGAATAGGGTAGGGCATTTTTTTATTTTGGGGGGCATTGTTATTTTTTTAGGGGGCTTAGAGTAGGTGTAATTAGTTTAAAATTATTGTAATCTTTTTTTATTTTTTGTAATTTAGTGGTTTTTTTTTTTGTAATTTAGTTTAGTTGATTTAATTGTAGGTAATTGTAGGTAGTTTAGTTAATTAATTTATTGATAGTGTAGTGTTAGGTTTAATTGTAAATTAGGTTATGATTTATTTTACAGGTAATTTTGTAATTATTTTAACTAGGTAGCTATTAAATAGTAAATAACTATTCAATAGCTATTGTACCTAGTTTAAATAAATACAAAGTTGCCTGTAAAATAAATATAAATCCTAAAATAGCTACAATATAATTATTTGTTATATTGTAGCTATATTAGGGTTTATTTTACAGGTAAGTATTTAGCTTTAAATAGGATTAATTTATTTAATAAGAAATAATTTATATAGTTAGATTTAAATTATATTTAACTTAGGGGGGTGTTAGGGTTAGACTTAGCTTTAGGGGTTAATACATTTATTATAGTAGCGGTGAGGTCCGGTCGGCAGATTAGGGGTTAATAAGTGTAGGTAGGTAGCGGCGATGTTGGGGGGGGGGGGCATATTAGGGGTTAATAAATATTATGTAGGTGTCGGTGATGTTAGGGGCAGCAGATTAGGGGTACATAGGGATAATGTAGGTTGCGGCGGTGTGTGGTCGGCAGATTAGGGGTTAAAACATTTTATTAGAGTGGCGGCGATGTGGGGGGACCTCGATTTAGGGGTGCATAGGTAGTTTATGGGTGTTAGTGTACTTTAGAGCACAGTAGTTAAGAGCTGTATGAACTGGCGTTAGCCCAGAAAGCTCTTAACTCCTGACTTTTTTCTGCGGCTGGAGTCTTGTCGTTAGAGTTCTAACGCTCACTTCAGCCAAGACTCTAAATACCGGTGTTAGGAAGATCCCATTGAAAAGATAGGATACGCAATTAGCGTAAGGGGATCTGCGGTATGGAAAAGTCGCGGCTTGAAAGTGAGCGTTAGACCCTTTCCTGCCTGACTCTAAATACCAGCGGGCGGCCAAAAGCAGCGTTAGGACCCCTTAACGCTGGTTTTGACGGCTACCATAGAACTCTAAATCTAGGCAATAGTTAACTATTATAATCAGTTTCCATTTGCACCACTGGTAACCCATCTGAATGTATATTTTAGGATGTCAGGATGAGCAGAATGCAAACTTTTGTCTATCGCTATATGGTTGCTTTTCAACTCTGGCAAATATTTTTTTAAACATTATTTACAACTAGTGTATGTTAAAGCATATGGTGACCATATTGCCGCTTTAAAAAGGGACACATATGAAAAATACATATGTCAGGGTTCTTATACAATACATTTCTTTAAACAGCCCTGAAAACAGTCTTGACATTTGTATTTTTCATATGTCTCCCTTTTTAAAGCAGCAATATGGTCACCCTATTAAAGCACCTCTTCCATTTTGGTGTGAACTGAAAACAAAATATTGACTACAAGTTTCCATGCAAAATACTTATCTTCTCTTACTGGATTTGAAAATGTTTTCAACTGTAAATCATGACCCCACTGACTTTCCACATTGTATATGCATAAGAGACCCTTAAACGACATTAAACCTTTGTGACTAACTTTTAATAGGGGGGCACATCTCCATGCCTGCAAATTTCAAAATAATTAATAATAGTGCCTCTCAAAGTGCTAGGTCTACATCACATTCACAAATGCTTATTCCAGTTTACAATGTTCTATAATGTAGGTGCAGGCACTTTGAAACGGACGAGGTCCCCCCCCCATAAAAACACAGTCACAAAG
Organism: Bombina bombina; assembly: GCF_027579735.1. Lineage (NCBI taxonomy): Eukaryota > Metazoa > Chordata > Amphibia > Anura > Bombinatoridae > Bombina > Bombina bombina. Next base: position 207,572,527 of record NC_069507.1, read on the forward strand.
GCACAATTTCATTTAAGGGTCTCTTAGGAAGATACAATGTAGTGAGACATCAGCATCATGATTGACAGTTTAAAGAATAATAAAATCCAGTAAAAGACATTAATATAAGTATAAACAAATAAGTACAAAAATCACTTAGCAATAGTAATGATGAAATAAAAGGTGAAAGGGGAAAAATAATAAATACAAATATAAGGATATATGTGATCTGTAGGACTTTCTTCAATTTGTGATTCAAGTGGTTCCTTGCCTCAAATAAAACAAAAACAAGAAAATATAGTGTAATGAATTTTAAACAGGTGATGATTTTACACGGGTGATCCCACCAAGGGGTTAATCACACTTTTCAGAGCCATCCAGGCTCTGGAGTAGACGCACACCTGGTTTTATACTGCCAGGTACCCAGTATAACACCAATCGCAGGCCACTGCTTGGATAAATAACATTTATTTTAAAACCATATAAAAAGGGTAAAAAGCCACAAATATACCCTCTTACATGAAGTCACTCGGGTATCTGTCCACATGAGATTCAAAGTGGCAGTGAAATCACAAAAGCCTTCTCGGATGGAGGCGGATGGCGTGCCGAATAGCTATGCTACATTCTGACGTACGTTTCGCCGTAAGCGTACGGCATTTTCAAGGAAGTGAGATGATGTGCGTCCTCTCCTCTGATGTTTATGTGTGTTGGATGATACTTCTATTGGCCAATAGTAATTGTGTCATTTGTCGAGATTCGACTGTTCTGTCCTCCATTTTTGAAAATGGCAAAACCTCAATATGTCCTTATTAATATACACAGACTCCATTTTGATAAAGGGCAGACATTTTTGGAAAACATCTTTCCTTTATGTGATATGAATATCTGACTTAATGTATAGTGAGTAAGTATCTTCTCTTACTGGATTTGAAAATGTTTTCAACTGTAAATCATGACCCCACTGACTTTCCACATTGTATATGCATAAGAGACCCTTAAACGACATTAAACCTTTGTGACTAACTTTTAATAGGGGGGCACATCTCCATGCCTGCAAATTTCAAAATAATTAATAATAGTGCCTCTCAAAGTGCTAGGTCTACATCACATTCACAAATGCTTATTCCAGTTTACAATGTTCTATAATGTAGGTGCAGGCACTTTGAAACGGACGAGGTCCCCCCCCCCCATAAAAACACAGTCACAAAGGCACAATTTCATTTAAGGGTCTCTTAGGAAGATACAATGTAGTGAGACATCGGCATCATGATTGACAGTTTAAAGAATAATAAAATCCAGTAAAAGACATTAATATAAGTATAAACAAATAAGTACAAAAATCACTTAGCAATAGTAATGATGAAATAAAAGGTGAAAGGGGAAAAATAATAAATACAAATATAAGGATATATGCGATCTGTAGGACTTTCTTCAATTTGTGATTCAAGTGGTTCCTTGCCTCAAATAAAACAAAAACAAGAAAATATAGTGTAATGAATTTTAAACAGGTGATGATTTTACACGGGTGATCCCACCAAGGGGTTAATCACACTTTTCAGAGCCATCCAGGCTCTGGAGTAGACGCACACCTGGTTTTATACTGCCAGGTACCCAGTATAACACCAATCGCAGGCCACTGCTTGGATAAATAACATTTATTTTAAAATCATATAAAAAGGGTAAAAAGCCACAAATATACCCTCTTACATGAAGTCACTCGGGTATCTGTCCACATGAGATTCAAAGTGGCAGTGAAATCACAAAAGCCTTCTCGGATGGAGGCGGATGGCGTGCCGAATAGCTATGCTACATTCTGACGTACGTTTCGCCGTAAGCGTACGGCATTTTCAAGGAAGTGAGATGATGTGCGTCCTCTCCTCTGATGTTTATGTGTGTTGGATGATACTTCTATTGGCCAATAGTAATTGTGTCATTTGTCGAGATTCGACTGTTCTGTCCTCCATTTTTGAAAATGGCAAAACCTCAATATGTCCTTATTAATATACACAGACTCCATTTTGATAAAGGGCAGACATTTTTGGAAAACATCTTTCCTTTATGTGATATGAATATCTGACTTAATGTATAGTGAGTAAGTATAACAGGAAAATACTTCGTAAAAAACATCATATTGTTCTTCATCATACTGAACTTCAAAAATAAACAAGTACTAATACATATTTTTATTTCACTACTGCATTGCAATGGTAGGTATGTGTATGATTGTAGATGGACATACACTAGTGTATATCTTTCCGACTGAAAACTTTACAGTTTAGAAACATATTATGACTCCCAGTTCTTCTGCAATAATACAATAATATGAATGTATGTAGTTAGAAATAGGCATCTATTTATGCGGCTATACCTCACTACTATGTCCTAATCTTAAACCTATGCTCAACACATAAAGGCTTAAAGGCTTAAAGGCAAATGGGTCGGGAGCAAACAGTAAACGTACCAACTGGAAATCCCTAACAGGTGATATACAGACTTATACAGAATGACATATAGAAAGGGGAAAAGCAATAAATATAAAAAATGGTGTAATTCTAAGTCTTTGTTCAAGCCGTTAGGGACTAGGGTATCTAAAATATAGATCCACTTAATTTATAATTGTCCTAGATCATTTAATCTGTTACCCCTCTCCAATATTGGGTGGCAATATTATAAGTCTTTAGCATAGAAACTCGCAGTCATCATTTTGTTTTCAGTTCACGCCAAAATGGAAAGAGTGCTTTAACAAACACTAGTTTTAAAAACAATTTAAAAAAAATAAATGCCAAAGTTGCAAAGTGACCATATAGTGATAGAAAAACAGTGCACAGTCTGCCCATCCTGACAACATAAAAGATACATTCATATGGGTTAGCAGTGGTGCAGATGGAAACAGATGACAATAGTTACCTGTGAAAGTTGCGATCCCCATTAAAAACATGATTTAAATAATGCCAGTACTGTTATTGTTAGTTATGACAGTGCAAGTGTGACCTACAATCAAATATTAAAAATGAAAAATAAAAACATGCCATTTGTATATGTTGGTGTCCTCAAGTGACTACAAAGGTATGCCCATTATGTCAAGAAACCTAGGGCATTCATGTAGTTGCTATGTGGTCAATTTATCAAAGCGTCAACTGAAAATACGCTTGAATTCCGCGCTGTATTTGTCGTGAGATTGATCCTTCATAGTTATCAAAGCTTTAAGACCTGCAAATGTTTAAATTTGTGACGTAAAATACGATCCCACAATCTCAATCCAACGCAGATTGATGCTTGTGTCATTATAGATGTTTCAAATTCATATTTGACTCTATTTGACACTTTTCCCAATTTATCAAACATTTAACAGGTACGCTCACGTGTATTCTGACGCAGCGTACCTAGTTTTCAATCTGCCACCCTTGAGGAAGCGAATGCCATAGAACTCAATGGGAGTCTGAAAACACAGAATGCTTATGTTCGATGCTGCAAGAGAATGAAGTATATTACATAACAAAAATTAGAAACTCTATTAAAATTGTATACCCTTTCTAAATCAAACAATAGTAATACTCCTGGTGCACTAGTAGATATAGGGATAAAAATGAAAAATACATTACTACTTATGGATTATGCTGCAAATTTGTCTCTCATTACAAAGTAAGGGGACAATATTATTTCTCCAAATTTGTTGAAAAGTTTTGCCCCGAACTTGTCGCACTAATAGATATAGAGATAAAAATGAAATAAATACACAACATAATATAGCTAAATTCCTTTTTATTTTTTGTGAAAAATCTATGTGCACGATGTTTAAGCCATGTAATACAAGTCCCACTCTTCACTTCAAACCAATTTTGACTCAACACTTTTCGCACCAATTATGACGCAAACTCCTAAACAACCCACACTCTAGCTGGTGCTAGACTGTTTTGCACCCTAGGCAAGACCAGCTACTTGCGCCCCTCTCCCCCCTACCAAAAAAAAAATAATATTACATACATTTGCTACTGGTTACTACAATACACCTAAGTGTCATTACATGACCTGCTGGCCACCCTAATGCAGGTAAGTAACTGACGGTAACTCACAAAACACAGTTCTTCACTCCTTGGCTTTTAGTGACATAGAAAAAAGGGATTAAAGGGAAGCTCTAGTGCATATTATTATTATTATTATTAATCATAATAACAATGATTACAGATAGGTAGATAGACAGATAGATTAGATAGAATAAATAGATTTAAAATAAAAAAATCTGAGAAGTAGCTGGTTTTATGTTGTAAAAGAGTTTGCAAAAGGGTATTTACATATCGTTATGAATATTAGAACTTTATCCTTTTACTTTCACTTGGGAACATGCCAGTGCAAAATCAGCTCAATAAAAAAAGTCCATTTGTGGCTTTCCAAAAAGGCTAGATAAAATTTTGATTATGTACATTTTCATGTATATGATAGAATATACAATTAGGCAGCATTTTTTTTATGGGAAGCTGAAAGTTTGCAAACTTTATTCTGAAACATAGAAAATAAATCTTTAAGAAAAAACACAATGTAAACCTGCTATGTGTGATATCATAAAAATGCTGTGTATTTTATGTGTATGTGGGAAGTAGACTCAGCACAATTGCTTCTCTTACGGTGGTCTATAGTCTGACAAAGTCAGAAAGCCCCTACCGCATATCTACTAAATAGATGTATCAGCTGTGGTTTTCCCTCTTCAACTGCACCTCCAGCCTGTTAATCTTTGTCAGTCTCCTCCCGTAACTGACAGAATATGAGTCCTTGTCACACTTCCTTGCTCCCCAACCTATCAGTCCCCTGCCATTTTTCTCCTGTACAGCCAGCTTATAACTTGATACCCATGGCACTGCTGGAGAATATGCGGATCATGTAGGTGCTGCATGTGAGGAGGAGGGCGGCAAATTAAAGAAAAATAGCGGTTTGTACGGTACCTAGTCAGTCACGCTGGAAGTGGCTGCCTCCCTCGTCCTCTTCCATCCTTCATGTGCGCGCACTACATAGGACGCTAAGAGGAAGTGATGGGTTTGTGGGAGGTCACTATGTCACCCTTTTCACTTCCTCCCAGGCAGCCAGGCCAGCATCACAGATGTTGGAGGCCCCTGCTCCTCCCACCGGTACTCTGAGGGGTCAATATGGAGCTTGTGTTTTTGCACACTGTTCAGTACAGGAGACCTGGTGACTAGGGGTTTGCTAGTCTAAGGTGTTCACTTTTCGTCACCACAGGTTGGAGCCGGCTGTGCCCTAGCCAGCAGTGCGCTCTAGGCAGCTGCCTAGATTGCCTAGTGGGAGCACCATCCCTGTCAGGAGGGGTTACACAGGTACAGAGAGAAAACTGGCCCAGCTCTTAAAATATCCATTGATTCCAAATAGATACATATGATACCCTGATTACATGTTATATTTTAAATCATTCCTGCTCAGAATAATAATAAATTTACACTATATACATATAGTGGTATAAATAAACACAGAGATATGAAAAACAACATTGTTTAGAACAAAAAAGGAATTTAGGGACATTTGCAAAAGATTTCTGACATAAAACACACACACACACACACACACATATACACATACAATTATGGGCAAAGATATATGTACAAATTCTAGCATTAATAATCATTTATAAAATAAAATGAGATAAAAGTATATCACAGCTTCTAGAAATAAAAATACACATTAAATTATATGAAAGTATCATGTAACAGATTTTGTTGTATACCAAATAAATATAAAAATAACTTTCTATGAGATAGTGTTTGTTGAGGTATAAATGTAGCTATTTATTGGACATTAACAGTTGAAAAATTAAAGATTAGCTTTAGAGAAATGTCCTTATTCATGGACAATAATGAAATGGTATAAATAAAGTTGGGAAAAACCCGAATAACTGTGACATTGATGACTGTTAGTTAACAACAGTCCGATACTCTTCACACCGTACTTGACGCGGGTGTTTTTGACGGCTTTTTTTTTATAAATAAGGGTATCGTATTCAGATCTGCGTCAGCGATGTCTGGCGAGCCTATTGACGCTTTGATAAATTGACCACCAAGTGTTGAGAATGTATTGGAATGACAATTGGTTAATGTCACACATGCAAATAAGTATTTTGCTTGCAGAGTGAAAAAAGGAGTTACATGAATAGAGCTTTCCTGTACGTGTAAGAAGTGGGAATGGGCAATTGTATGTGTCAGTCTTCTAAACACATGAAAAGTCTTTTTGAAATTGAAGGTACAGATTCCTATCTGTGTGGTTGCAGCTGCTTCCACAATTTCTCCAGGTACCCCACTGATGGTGGTGCAGTGACGTAGAGATTCGAGAAGCACGGTGGGTGAAAGGTTGCAGGGCTTGCACTGTGGTTTATTCTTGACCAGTGCAGTGAGTTTATCTCTGAATGAAGCGTGTATCCACAGTGGGTGCAGTGTCAAGGCATTTACCGCATTGGTGATCTCAGATCTTTGGGAGACACAGATTGAAGCAACTGAAAGCCCCCAAAAATTTTGTGCGATTTCTCTCCATGCCGGTAAATTTTTGATTATCAGTCTTATAGACTCGATTGACATTGTGAAGTATATCATCTCATAGTCTCGCTATTTGAAAACTTATAAGATTGTTTCATTTTACTTTCATTTAATTTCTCTTGAACTTCCTTTACATTTTCTTTTGTGTATACTTTAGCGTAGACTGTTTTATAAAGGTTTCTTCTTTGCTTTAATTTGTTTGATTAGAATTGTTTTGAAGGCTAGAAGTTACCAGTTGCAAGATAGATGCAAGTCCGTTGATCATAATGGAACTGATTTCACAGAAAAAAACTTTCATAAAATGGGGTTACAAATCTCTTTGAATTACAGCAAGTGTTTTCAGTTAGATTTTGAGTTTTATGTACAAGTTGTATTTAAGCTCGACCATTTGATTTGCTGGTTTCATTAAACTCAGTAAACATCTATTTAAAAACTACACATCCTACAGCGTCTTAGTTTTCATGATCTTAATTAAATGCAACTCCCACCTTGATTTTTGGCTGAATTTGACATTTCCAACAAGCTAAGAGACTTTCTTACTTGATATGTGGAAATTAAACATACACTATTATACTCTGCTTTACATTTCCTGGGAAGCATCAATACCTGTATTAGAAATCTTAGATTAACATAACAACCTCAGCTTGAAAATGGGAAAGAATGTTACAAAACAACTCTTTGTTTGAAAACTTAAAATAGCTAATACTGTATTGTAACTCAGTTGTTTGTTGGCACTTGTGCAGCTGCCGTGATTTTTATTTGTGCTGTTTGAGTTGATGACTGCAATTCCATCTGAAAATAAGCATGTTACCATATTAAGTGTTAGTATCACACTGGGAAACCAAGCCGCGTTTCTCAGAATTTATCTTTACAAACAAAACACGTCCTAGAGTACCTCAGTCACGAACAAACATAAAATTGTAGGTTATGGAAATATCTGCAAATGTATTTGCATCATATTTCATAGTCTTTTTTTTTTATCAAAACCAAAATGTATAACGCATACACACATAATTCACCAAGCTGTAGAAATAGTGGAAAGAGTTTTATGGTTATTAAGCAATAAATCATACAATGAATAGAATATATCTCTGCCAAAAATTACATTTCTTTTCTGTGACTCTGTATGAGATGACTCAACATTCATTGAAACAGATACTTTTAGTTGACTGAATGATTAAAGAGACAATATGCCTAAAACATTTCTCAGTAAAATAGAATGTTTTAAACTGTATTACAGACCTCTGTTTATTGAAAAATAGCTGTTCCCATGCTGAATAAAATGGTTTATTTTCTGAGTGAGTTGCCCCTATCGCCAATGAACTTTACATAATCAAATACTTGCTGTTCGTTTCACATTAAAGGGGCAGTAAAAACTTTGATTGTGTAAGATAAAATGCTTAATTATGCATAATAAAACAAGTTTCTAATATATTTTTATTCTGAAAGTTGTGGATGTTCCAGTCCTGAAAACAGAATGAACCCAGTCTTCAGAATCCTAAAATTGTTGGTGCTCTGTCACCTGGTGCTCTGACAAAATGCAGACGGACATTTGGAGGACAGCATTCTGTCTGACGGACAGAATGCCGAAGCATGTTCCGAGTTCGGCTGAGGGCAAATACGCTCGGGAGTGCTCTGTTCTAATCAGAGCCTCGGGCACCGCAACCGCCTCTGTGAACCTAACCATGGGTCCCTGCCAGCACATATTGTAATTCTCTATCTGTGAAATTATCTATCTATTGAATCTATCTATTTATATATCTATTTATTGACTCTATCTATTTATCTATTGAATGTATCTATCTATCTATTGCATCTATTTATCTATCTAACCTATCTATCAGATCTATATATCTACCTATCTTGTGGCCGGACTGTTATCTGACAGCCACTTGTGTGTCAGACTATTATCCGTCGGCCAAATGTCCGTCTGCCAAATGTCTGTCAGCCAAATGTTTGTCGGCTAACAGTCCAGCCACAAAAATTGCTACATATCTCTTCCTAATTTATAGTTTTTTATCTTATTGTTTGCAAACAATGGAGAATCTGTGAACACAATGACAGTGACAAGCTCTGTCTTCTCCAGACACTAGTCCAGACTGACAAAGTGATGGGTGAAGTTTGACCATTGAAAAACAATTGCTGCAGACATGGGGGCCGATTTGAAAGATAGCAAAAGAAGAAGGCACCACAATAGTGCACAATCAGTGTGATAGGTAACACACACATGCAGATACCATTATACTCACAGAGTATCAAGCACTTGAGAAGTGCTACAAATGCCTACTGGACCCTTAAAGGACCAGTAAACACAGTAGATTTGCATAATCAACAAATGCAAGATAACAAGACAATACAATAGCATTTACTCTGACTTTCAAAAGAGTAGTAGATTTTTTTCTAACAAATTTCAAAGTTATGTATATTTCCAATCCCCCTGTACCATGTGATAGCAATCAGCCAATCACAAATGCATATACGTATAGTCTGTGAATTCTTGTACATGCTCAGTAGGAGCTGGTGACTCAAAAAGTGTAAATATAAAAGACTGCACATTTTTTTTAATGGAAGTAAATTGGAAAGTTGTTTAAAATTACATGCTGTATCTGAATCATGAAAATGTAATTTGACCTGAGTGTCCCTTTAAGAGCCATCCAGTTAGCTCTCCCTCCGGCAAAAACACTCGATCAGCTGAACACCCTCACTGGATCTGCAGGTCTCTGGTAGCAGCCTCTGGTAGTGATGTGCAATGCTCTGGTGGGTAAATGACAACAAGGCTCGACTAGAGAGAGCCTAGACAGTAATATATCACCAATCTGTATAGAGTGATAAGATTTGTGAAATTAAAATTTGTGATAAAATGTCTACTATAAAAATATATAGACTTTATTAAAAGTATAACAAAACACATTTCTCGGTCGTCAGTGACTGTTTCTTCAGGTGTATATGGGGGCCGATTTATCAAAGTGTCAATCAGCCCAAATGCATTTGTTTCCACATGAGTCTTCAGGCTCGCCAGAAACAGAAGTTGAGAAGCAGCGGTTTTAAGACCGCTGCTCCTTAACTCATACACCGCCTCTGCGGCGACGGACATCAATCCTCCCGACTGTGTACAATCGGTTGATTGACACCCCCTGCTAGTGGCTAATTGGTCGCAAATCTGCAAGGGGTGCATTGCACAAGCAGTTCACTAAAACTTCTTGTGCAATGTTAAATTCAGAAAATTCAGAGGATCATGACCGCCAGACATTGATAAATCGAGCCCTAGGTGTTATTCTATTCTAATAACATTCAGACTCTGCTGATATGTTAATCTATTGGAATGCAAACATTTTTTTGTAATTACAGGGTGTTTACTGTCCCATTAAATGAAAACAGCTTTTACTTAACTTTTTCATGCAAAGGTAACTTTAATGTGTTTAGCGGATTCTTTTTATGTACATTTTAAACTTTTGAATAGCATATTCCTTTAATAATAGATTATGGTTACTGTATACCCGCATTAAAACATTTTGTATCCTCTGTATTTGTTTCCCTGTATATCTGAACTCAAGAATTTTTATGACATTGCCAGGAAAGAAAAGGTTTAACCCCTTTTGCTGCTAGACCATTATACTATTATAGTAATTTTAGCAGATTATTCTCATTGCATTCAGAGTTTACTTTCAGTGCCTTTTCAAGGTTCATTTACACATCATACTTTTATCAGCAGGTCAAGCACTTTTGGAATATTATTTTTAATTCCAGAAATGTAGGTAAAAAATATCATACGGAAGAATACTAATAGATTTTGTTCTATCAAACAAGAAATATCAGTATTGGAGTCATAAATTCATAACAATTTCAAATGAATACTTTATGGTTCAGCATTCAGAAATCTACGCCTATATAAAACAATTAAAGTTGCTTAATAAAAATAAATATAGACAGTTTTAAGTATTTTTCCACCTTGCACCATCTTACATTTCATTTATGCAGAGAATATTGAATAATAAAATATTAGATATGTTGTAATCTAACAAAAATTATGATTTACCATGAAATGATTCAATTATTTGTTTTTAATTTATGCTGACTGATATCCTTGGCCAAATTCACTTAGCATAGTAAAAAATAGCTAATAAGACACCAAACGCAAAATACTTGCACACAAAAAAAAATCATCCTATATAGAATTTCACATCTATTTTTACACATAATTTAAGATTCCCCATTTAGGACTAGATTAGAATATTGCAGGCAAATTCATTTGCGTGTGTATTACAAGTTAATGTGTTCACTTGAGCACAATCAAATTTAACGTGTGTTGGGTTAGCACAAGTGAAGACCTTGGGGCCAAATTATCAAGCTCTGAATGGAGCTTGATGCCCCTGTTTCCTTGCGAGCCTTCAGGCTTGCCGGGAACAGAAGTTATGAAGCAGCGGTCTAAAGACCACTGCTCCATAACTTATCCACCTGCTCTGAGGCATCGGACAGAAATCAACCCGATCGAATACGATCGGGTTGATTGACACCCCCTGATAGTGGTCGATTTGCCGCAAATCTGCAGAGGGCGGCATTGCACAAGAACTACTTGTATAATGATAAATGCCGACAGTGTATGCTGTCGGCATTTATCGATGTGCGGCGGACATGATAAGCTACATCATATCATGTCCGCTCGCACTATAATAAATTGGTCCCCTTGTGTAAAAGTTTAGGGCTAAAATAAAAACAGCACCAAACACAACAAATACATAAACAGTTACACTAAATATGCACGGTACGCATATTTTACATTCCAATGTTCTTCACATAGAAAAACTATTCTTTTCTTATTATTACTCGGCGATAAGCCTGCCCAGAGGGCAGTCTATTTAAAAAAAACAAAAAAAAAACCCAAAGCTAAAATGACACAAAATAAAAAAATGTAAAATTACAGAAAAAATACAGAAAAAAATAAACAAAGCTATCCAAAATAAAAATAAATAAACCTAAACTAATACTCCTATAATAAATCCCTTCAAAAATAAAAACATCCCCTAATCTAATACTAAACTACCAATAGCCCTTAAAAGGGCTTTTGCAGGGTATTGCCCTAAGTTAAACAGCTTGTTTACTTAAACAAATGACCAATTACCCCCTAACAGTAAAATCCCCCACCCAACAAACCCCCAAAAATAAAAAAAACTAAACTACCCATTGCCCCTAAAGGGGCATTTGTAAGGGCACCATCAGCACTTTTGCAGACTAAAAAACCCTCATCTAAAAAAAAAAGCCACAACCAAAAAATAAAAAAAAAGCCTAAGACTAAGCCCCAAATAGGTACTCACCATTCTTGAAGTCCGGCGGAGAAGGTCTTCTTTCAGGCAGCTCCATCATCTTCTTTCAGGCAGCTGTCTTCCCCGATGTGTGGATCCTCAGCGGCGGTTCTCAACAGCAGTGGTCCTCAGGGCAGTCCTCGGTGGCAGCATTCCTCGGTGGGTTGGAGGCTCCTCTTCATCCGATGTCCGTCGTACACTGAAGATTGAATGCAAGGTACCGCATTTAATTTGGGGTACCTTTTATTTCTATTGGCTGAAATTTTGAAATCAGCCAATAGGTTTAGAGCTACTGAAATCCTATTGGCTGTTCAAATCAACCAATACGATTTCAGTAGCTCCCATCCTATTGGCTGATTTCAAAATTTCAACCAATAGGAATGCAAGGTACCCCAATATGGTGTACCTTGCATTCAATTTTCGTTGTGCGATGGACGATCGCATGAAGAGGAGACTCCACGCCACTGAGGACCACCGCCTCTGAAGATCGTAACTGAGAACCGCAGCTAAGGACTGCTGCTGAGGATCCATGCATCGGGAAAGTCAGCCCCGTGCCTCCTTCATGCCGCATGAAGATAGAAGATGATGGAGCCGGCTAGAAGAAGATCTTCTCCACCAGACTTCAGGAATGGTGAGTACCTATTTGGGGCTTAGTCTTAGGATTTATTTTAAAAAATGTAAAACATTTTTTTTTTTACTTTTAGGAATTTAATGGGCTGTAAAAGAGTTTAGTTAAGATTAGGGGGGGTTATTTTGGGGGGATTTTTTATTTTAATAGGGATTAGGTTTATTTTTTCTTATTTTTGATAATTTTGTGTATTTTTATTTAATTTAAGAGTTTATTATTTTTTGTAATTTTAGATGATTTTTTTTGTAATATTTGAAATTTTATTATTTTAGTTGTAATTTAGTATTGGGGTTAATTTAGAGGGTGTTAGGTTAGGGGGCTTAGTAATTAAATTAGTTGCATTGTGGGGGATTTGGCGGCTTAGGGGTTTATAGGTTAATTAGGTTTATTGTGATGTGGGGGTTTGGCAGTTTAGGGGTTAATAGGTTAATTAGGTTTATTGCGATGTGGGGGAGTGGTGGTTTAGGAGTTATTAGGTTAATTAGGTTTATTTCAATGTGGTGGTTTGGCGGATTAGGGGTTAATATTTTAATTATGTATTTGTGGATTAGGGTTTAATTACTTTATTATTTTGCGATGAGGAGTTTGAGGTTTAGGTGTTTGTTAATACTTTGTGCGGGAGGTAAGGTTTTTTTTGTTATAGTACATGCGGGCAGTTAGGTTTTTGTTATTTAGTGCGGGCGGTTCTGTGTTTTTTATTTATTTCTTGCCGGCGGTTACATGTTTTTTTGTTATTTTGTGCGGGCAGTTGCTTTTTTTTTTTTTTTTAAGGCTTCCGGTTTGCCTATGCTGCATCCAGATGGATTCCGAAAATGTCAGGGTGGTGAAAGATGCCATTTTCGGAATCCACTGCGATGGAGTTTTGCTGCATCCAGGTGGATTCTTTTGGCTGCATGCGCAGCCAACATTCCTTTGAGGATGGGTGCGCAACTCGCGTTACAAACATGATTATAGTATAAATTATTAAATAGATTTTTCTATATATATCTGATAATATGAATGTAAAATATATCTATACTTAAATATCTAAAGGATAATAAATGTATACGGATAAATAAAAAAATATTAATTAAATTATAAAAATAACATTTTAGTTGTATGTGAAGAACATTAGAATGTGAAATATTAATAGCCTCTGTCAAGTTAGTGCGTGAGTGATAAGTGTTAATTTTTTTCTTCTGCACTCTCAATTGAAGGCTATGGGGAGGAAAAGTTAGAACGTCACGATATCCGAAGCCCTTTAGTAGCAAGCACCGGATTTCGCTTGCATACAAAAGTTTTACTTTCACCTTGAAATATGTGCGCTAACCCGCACAAACAAAAAGGTTCTAGCAGTGTTTATGCTCGAGCAGGAGTACTAAATATCACTCCACTTGTAACCTATCCCTTACTTGGAAACATGATTTTTAATACATTCAGGAAAATCAGAGTATATGATCCCTGTCATTAGCAATACAAAGAAATTGTGTCCAACTGCTGCTCTCTATTGATTGCTATTATGATAACATGACATTTTAAGGACATAAAACCACTGAAAGACCTCTTCTTTAAATGATGGGTCTCTCCTCTTTCAAAGGAGATGTTGGTTTTTCCTATAGTCCAAGCAGGGGGAGATAGAGATTCCCCCTCTTTAGAAATAAACAGCAGTTTAATTGTAGATGCAGGTTACTTCTATTTCACTGCAATAACCTAAATTGTACAGGGACATGGGACCCCTTTGTAAAAGAGAAACTCCTCAATTTTGAAATAAAAGGTCTAATGCCTCTGTAAGTTGTGCCTGGGCTGAGATATGGTTCTGTTATAGCCCCCACCCACATAACTTACAATGAGAAAGTTCCTCTGCCACTAGGGACTTACTTGATCATGATCAGCTGGTGAGGCCTTTTATGATGGTAGGATTCATAACCAACTAATTAAATGGAGTCATCACAAATACAGGTGGACAAGGGGTTTCCCAAGACAATGGGTCAATGTCCTAAGCAGTGAATTTTTGCCCTTGTTGGCAGGCTTGCTCATGTCCTTTCCACCACCTGTGAAGTGGTGGAGATAAATCACCTTGAACATGTTTGTTTGGGGTGATTGACAAGCCCTGTTTTCGTGCAATTGGTAGCACAAGAGCTGGGGTTGGTAACGCACAAGAAAGTCTGCTGCCCGCAAAGGCAAGTAGGTAGGTTCCAAAGTCAGGAACCTTGTCCTTCTGCATGTATATGAATAATAACAGTGTTTCATTGTGTGTATTCTAGGGGCCCATTTAACAAGCTGTCAATCTGCCCCAATGTAGCTGTTTCCGTGAATCTGCAGGGTGCAGCATTGCACAAGCAGTTCACCAGAACTGCTTGTGCAATGTTAAATGCTGACAGCGATTGCTGTCTGCATTCAGCGATGTCTGTCCGACATGATCCGCTGAGCGGATCATGTTGGACAGACACTTGATAAATCGGCCCCTAGGAGTTAAATTACTATGGTTCATTTTCAGCAATGTTTAACTGTTATGTTTAAAGCAATTAAGGTCTAAAATAAAATAAAATCTTGACTTGCTAATAATAATAGTTTAATACAAACACAGAAAAATAATCTTTTTTGTTATATGCTGTTTAAATTTTGCTTCACATTAAACTAATAACTATAAAGATAATATTAGAGCATAATCTTTAATCAGGATAGAAAAAAAAAAATTACATTAAATAAAAGTGAAGATAGTGACAGATGCACAGGATGTACATTGATAATAATTCCCTAAACAACCCGTCTCCACACTTTACTCTGTTATGGGAAGAGAAACAAAACAATTAAAAAAAAAACAATTATATGACATTTGTTGTGAATGGAACCAAATGAATGGACCATTAAATATAGTAGAATTACATAATTAGTAAGTGCATAATAAAAAGACTATGGGGTCAATTTATCAAATGACCAATGGCCCCTGATGCCCCTGTTTTCTGCATGAGCCTTCAGACATACCGGAAACAGTAGGTATGAAGCAGCGGTCTTAAGACTGCTGCTCCTTAACTGGTGCGCTGCCTCTGAGACTGCGGTCTGCAATCTGCTCGATCCAATATGATCAGGTTGATTGACACCCCCTGCTAGCGGCTGATTTGCTGCAAATCTGCAGGGGCGGCATTGCACAAGCAGTTCACCAGGCATTCAGCGATGGCTGTTGGACCTGATACACTACAGCATGATAAATTGGCCCCATTGCAATAACACATGGGGGCATATTTTGATGCTGCTTGTTTACGGCGAGCCTGAAGGGTCACTGGAAACAGAAATTATGAAGCAGAGGTCTAAAGACCGCTGCTCCATAACTTGTCCGCCTGCTCTGAGGCTGCGGACAGAAATCAACCTGATCGAATACGATCGGGTTGATTGACAACCCCTGCTAGCGGCCTATTGGCCGTGGTTTTGCAGAGGGCGTCATTGCACCAGCAGTTCACAAGAACTGCTGGTGCAATGATAAATCCCGACAGCATAAGCTGTCGGCATTTATCGATGTGCAGCTGACATGATACACTACATTGTATCATGTCTGCTCGCACTTAAATAAATATACCCCTTACTCAGAGTTTCATTTATATTTTTCCCCATTTGTCAGCCACCTGTTTCATGTTACAGCCATCAGCCAATCACAGACTTCTATACATATACACTGTGAACTTGAGTACATGCTCAGTACTAGCTGGTGCCTCATAAAGTGTGCATATATAAATACTGTGCAAACTTTGATAATGGAAGTAAGTATCTTAAAACTGCATGCTGTATCTGAATCATGAAAGTTTATTTTTGACTTTAGGTCCCTTTAAATTTAAGGGGAAAAAATTAGTTATGAGACAAAAAAATATATTTTTTTTCCTTTGCCTTTTTATATATGTTTCTCATTCCGTCATTCTTTATATAAGCCTTTTATATGTGCAATGTATCTGCACAATAAGTTTATATTCCAGAATCTGCATATAAACCTCTTCCTTATATATAACCTTCCTACCATCTCTACCACCACTCAGAAGTTAATAATGTGGGTAACGGACTGTCTACTGCAGTGAAGCAGATGAGAGGTTGTAGGAAGATCGCATGCAGGAACAAATCCTCTGAGCACGGTATACTGTACCCTTCTTGACCTCAGTAATTATGCCAATATTCAGAATAAATTTCCCAGACAAAAAACTTTAGACCATTTATTTCTGACCTACATTTTGTAATACAGTGTTGTACTTGGAAAACTTTTCATGTGTATAAAAAGCTTTATGTATTACTGGAGCTGTTGTATATTTACAAATATTTTTTTTACAATTAAACTATACAAGTGATGGACTGTGTGACTTAAACAGCCATTGCACTGTAAAATGTTCTCCAAGTTCGGGCTAGCTTACTAGTGGTGTGCTAACTGTAGCACACAAGCGATATGGGTATTACTTGGCTTTTTGCATATGACAGAAATAGAGCGAGTATTACGCACGTTGGGTTAACACATCTTCAGAGCTCTGGTTAGCTGTTATGTGAGACAAAAAGTGTAATTTAACAGTACAATTACACTCATATTAACACTAATAAAAATATTTTAAAAAATTGCAGAAAAAAGTTATAAAGGCCTCGATTTATTAAAGCGTCAATCTTGGTCCATTTTCTGGCGTCAATACGCTCACCAGACATCCCTGCCGCAAATCTACATACAATGCTCTAATTAATGAAAAAGTTTTTTGAAAACACGCGCGTCAAGTACGATGTGATGAGCATCGGACTGTGCATCAGAATTTCGATAAATAAGAGTCATCGATGACGTGAATATCCTTATCTATATAATTTTTTCCCTGAATGTCTATCAAGTGCAGACATTTTAGTCTTCTTTTTGCAACTACATTCATATATACACACACACACACACACACATATATATATATATATATATATATATATATATATATATATATATATAAAGAGAGAGAGAGAGAGAGAGAGAGATAACTGTACCATGAGAACAGAAATTAACATGTTTTTTATAACAAAAGATAAAAGGGACATTAATATTTTTAACTATACTGCATGATTCTACTAGTTTATTCATATCGTCCTTCATTGACAAAAAAGGTGCGCTAATTAAAATTATTCAGTAAGTATGTTCATTAACTGTCTGCGACGACAAAAAAGCATTATAGCAAATATTTTCAACCTCCCATTGATTCCCCTTGGCATTCGCGGCCTCAGAGGTGGCGGTTTGAATGATAGGTACGCTGCGTCGGACTAGACGTGAGCGTACATGTTGAAATTTTTTAAATTTGGAAGCGGTTCAAATAATGTTGAATGTTAAGGCGGATCATCAGATTACACTATAATTTTGGGAAATAAGAAAGCGGATCATAAGTATTCCACTCGAAGACCGCAAAGATGCGTCGGATTGATTTCACGGGAGTGTATATTACGTCGAACATTGCAACATTTGATGATGTTGAAGCTTTCTTAAATACGGCGGATCAACTTTGCATCTAATTTAATGCGAAATTCAAGTGTATTATCAGTTGAAGTATTGATAAATAGAGGCCAAAGGCTCAAATATATGAGTTCTCATATATATGTGTATATATGTATTTACAGACATATTAACACACAAATACATATGTATACATACATAGGGGCCCATTTATCAAGCTCCGAACGGAGCTTGTGGGCCTCTGTTTCTGGGGAGTCTTCAGACTCACCAGAAACAGCAGTTATGAAGCAGCGGTCTAAAGAAATTATATTTTATTTTGTGTAATTTAGTGTTTTGTTTTTTTTATTTAGGCAATTGTATTTAATTTAGGTAATTGATTTAATTGTAGTGGAAGGTTAGGTGTTAGTTGTATTTATTTTAGCTAGGTAGTTATTAAATAGTTACTAACTATTTAATAATTATTCTACCTAGTTAAAATAAATACAAACTTAGCTGTGAAATAAAAATAAAACCTAAGCTAGATACAATGTAACTATTAGTTATATTGTAGCTAGCTTAGGGTTTATTTTACAGGTAAGTATTTAGTTTTAAATAGGAATAATTTAGGTAATGATAGTAGGTTTTATTTAGATTTATTTTAATTATATTTAAGTTAGGGGGTGTTAGGGTTAGGCTTAGACTTAGGTTTAGGGGTTAATAAATTTAGTATAGTGGCGGCAACGTTGGGGTGGCAGATTAGGGGTTAATAAATGTAGGTAGGTGGCGGCGATGTTAGGGGCAGCAGATTAGGGGTTAATAATATTTAACTAGTGTTTGGGATGCGGGAGTGCGGCAGTTTAGGGGTTAATATGTTTATTATAGTGGCGGTGATGTACGGAGCAGAAGATTAGGGGTTAATACATTTATTTTAGTGTTTGCGATGCGGGAGGGCCTCGGTTTAGGGGTTAATAGGTAGTTTATGGGTGTTATTGTACTTTTCAGCACTTTAGTTATGAGTTTTATGTTACAGCTTTGTAGCTTAAAACTCATAAATACTGTCTTTCAGTTTACGGTATCGATCTTGGCGGTAATAGGGTGTAATGCTCACTTTTTGGCCTCCCAGGCAGACTCGTAATAATGGTGCTGTGGAAGTCCCATTGAAAAAGGACTTTTTGGAAGCTGCAGTAATTACGGCCAAAAAAGTGTGCGGTGCCCCTAAACCTGCAAGACTCGTAATACCAGCGGTAGTGAAAAAGCAGCGTTATGAGCCTTAACGCTGCTTTTTCACCCATAGCGCAAAACTCGTAATCTAGCTGTTAATTTGTAGTTTAATGTAATTTTAGTATAACAGTTAGGGTAGATTAATTATTAGTTTAATATAGTTTAATGTAATTGTAGTATAATAGTCAGGGTAGGTTAATTAATAGATTAATATAGTTTATTTAAATCTAAAAGTAAGTTTAAATTTATTATAAGATAGGGATGATGTAATTTTAATGTACAATTAGCGGGTTATTAGGTTTAGGGGTTAATAGGTTAATTTAGTTTATGGCGATGTAGGGGGCTGGCGGTTTAGGAGTTAATAGGTTTAGTAAGTGGTAGTGATGTGGGAGGCCAGGGGTTAATGGGTTAATAACTTTATTTAAAAAATACCCAAACAGAGTATAGTATAGGGGCGCTATCATAAAGAGTATGTAGTAAATATGACTCAATATATATATATACAAAATAATTGTTCGCCACAGGTAAAGTTAAACCAATGGTAACCTATAAATAAATTTGGCAGGGTTATATACACACATTAATATATGAGTACAAAAAGTCCCGAATATACAAAAATGGTCACAATAATATCCAAGATGAGGTTATAACGATATCTGGCAGCTCTCCTCGAGGTATAAGGCCATCCACATCAAGAAATTTCTATAAAGAAGCAGAGAAGGCGCCACATAGCATAATTCTGTGAGATAAACCAAGTAAAAATAGATAACTCAGATGCACTCACATTTAGTAAAGCATCAAGATGTGATGCAGGCTGGGCATGCCGGAACCTTAGAGTTGTCCGGTAAAACTCTCCTCACAGGCAAGATCTCCCCCAATGCCAGATGGTAATCACAGGATAATGGTGTTGTTTGGTTCAGGTGTATTTGTCAACTCCAGCAATATCAGGTGTAGATACCATGCAGGAATGTCCAGACAAACAAAGTATCAAGTAGTATAAAATAAAAGTGTTTATTTTAACACATTTAAAAACACAGCAACGCGTTTCTCAGTATCCAGTACTGTTTCCTCAGGCTGAATAACTTTATTTAGTTGCGGTGGGGTCCGGGAGAGGCGGGATAGGGGTTAATAACTTTATTTAGTTGCAGTGATGTCCGGGAGCGGCGGGATAGGGGTTAATACATTTTATTTAGGTGGCAGTGATGTTAGGGCGGCAGATTAGGGGTGTTTATAATCGGGGCTTATGTTAGGGTGTTAAATGTAAACGTAACTTATATTCTAGCATAGAAATTAATGAGATATCGGGCAGCAGCGAACATAAGCTTTTGCTGCTTTCAGACTCCCATTGATTCCTATGGCATCCACAGCTTCCAGGGTGGTGGATTGAAAAGCAGGTACGATTGGCCGGAATAGTGGCGAGCGTACCTGTTAGATATTTGATAAATCGCAAAAGTAGTCACATAGTGCCAAATTTGTATTCGGAATATCTGTAATGACGTAAGCATCGATCTGTGTCAGACTGAGACTGGCGGATCGTATGTTACGTCCCACATTTCAACTTTTGCCGGTCTGTAGGCTTTGATAAATAAGCTGAATCAATTATGCTGCGGAATTCAGGGCCGCCATCAGGGGGTGACAGGGGTGACTCCTGTCAGGAGCCCAATGGGCCAGGGGGGGCCCATGAGGCAAGAACTAAATTTTGGCAGCCACCAGTGGGTACTACAGCAGAGTACTAATTGAGCATGGGAAATGTTATTACAAGGAGTAAAGTATTAGCATTTGAGAGGATTTCTGAGTGTGCACTAAACCACTATGCACAGTGTGAGACAGACTTGGCACTTTGTTTGTACAGTGTGTGACTGAGTCAGACGGCAGATCACTTTCATTTGCAGAGAGGGTAGGACTTTTAGCAGCAGTGTATTTATGATTATTTGACAATGCTGTAGAAATTCTATATTTAAAACCATGCAGAAATGTTTCCTCCTCAATACACAAATGGTAGGTGCCCTTTTGGCAGATATGCATTTATATATATATATATATATATATATATATATATATATATATATATATATATATATATATATTACATTCCAGTTTACTGCCACTTTATGCAAGGACTTTACATCTGCATAAAATGTTATACTCTCAGACTAAGATTGCTCAGTGTTTGAAATGAGACAGGTTAACTTAAAACTGTTCAGTTTACACTACAGCTGACTTAATTTTGAAATACATACCAACAAGCCTAAATCCTGCAATTAACCAGATCTAATGGTATGAGTACCACAGCTTATGGCTCCACCAAGACCATATAGAGTACAGCATTTTCAAAATCCATAAGTACAGCTGACAGATGGGAACATTTGTACACTATATTTGAAGTGGTGCTTTTGGTTGGGGAAAATGGGGAAAAACCTTTTAAAAGTACTTTTCTTCATCTAGCCATCTACCCAGATCATTAATGTACAATTTTGAATTCACAGAATTATTTTTGTTTGCACATTTACAAATATGATTCTTTAAAAAGTGATCTCTTAATTTCCGCATTTTTTTTATCATGCACGTCACACAACATTGATTTAGGGGATGCAAGGTGCATCAATGTTTCCTCCTGTGAGTGTTTCTGTGGGTGTCTGTCTTTATGTCTTTGTGCTTTGGTTTGTGTCTCTATGAGTGTGTAACATAGTAACATAGTAACATAGTAACATAGTAGATAAGGTTGAAAAAAGACTGAAGTCCATCGAGTTCAACCTATACAAATCTAAAATACTTACAAAAAGCTCCAGTTAAGCTTAAATAACCCCATTAAAATGTGACCCATTTAATACTAGCAATCATATCCATGAATTTTGTTTATATACAGAAAATTATCCAGACTATTTTTAAATGTATCTATGGTATTGGCATTCACTACCTCCTTTGCTAATGAGTTCCACAATTTTATTGCTCTTACAGTGAAAAAACGTTTCCGTTGCTGGAGATTAAATCTCCTTTCCTCCAACCTTAAATTATGACCTCTTGTCAGAACCAATTTTCTTGGAATAAAAAGAGCTTCTGCCATCTCTGTATATGGGCCTTGAATATATTTATATAAAGTAATCATGTCACCTCTCAAGCGCCTTTTTTCTAAAGAGAACAGACCCAGTTTGGCTAGCCTCTCCTCATAGGTTAATTTCTCCAATCCCCTTATTATTATTATATATTATTTGTGGCCCTTCTCTGAACTTTTTCTAGTTCTGCAATATCTTTTTTAGCAATCGGTCCCCAGAACTGCACTCCAAACTCAAGGTGAGGTCTTACCAGGGCTTTATATAATGACAGAATTATGCTTTCCTCCCTTGAATCAATGCCTCTTTTAATACATGCTAGTATCTTATTAGCCTTTGAAGCCGCTGCTCTGCATTGTGCACTCATCTTTAGCTTGTTATCTATTACTACTCCCAAATCCCTTTCCTCCTGTGTTTGGCTAAGTCTTGTCCCATTTAAAAAATACATAGCCTGCTTATTTTTACTTCCAAAATGTAGAACCTTACATTTTTCCGTATTAAATCTCATTTTCCATTCACTTGCCCATAGTTCTAATTTTAGCAAATCCCTTTGCAAAGAGAGTTCATCCTGCTCTGACCTAATGACCTTACTTAACTTAGTATCATCTGCAAAAATAGAGATGTCGCTATTTAATCCTTGCTCCAAGTCATTTATAAAAATATTAAAAAGAACAGGGCCCAGTACTGATCCCTGGGGGACGCCACTGATTACCTTTGTCCAATCTGAGTATGATCCATTTACTGCTACTCGTTGCTCCCTATCTTTTATCCAGTTATTTATCCATGAGCTAACATTTTCAGCTATTCCCAGTCCCTTAATTTTGTGCATTAATCTCTCATGAGGCACTGTATCAAATGCCTTTGCAAAATCTAAGTATATCACATCAACTGATTCCCCTTTATCTATATTTTTACTTACTTCCTAGTAGAATCTAATTAGATTAGTTTGACATGATCTATTTCTCCTAAAGCCATACTGATTAGAACTCATAATCTTGTTTACACGAATATGCTCATCAATATAATCCCTTATAATCCCTTCAAATATCTTCCCCACTATTGATGTCAGACTAACTGGTCTATAGCTTCCTGGATCATCCCTGCTTCCCTTTTTGAAGAGTGGCACCACATCAGCTTTACGCCAATCCTGGGGTACCATGCCTGAGGATAATGAGTCTTGAAAAATTAAGAGTAAAGGTTTGTCTATAACAGTGCTAAGTTCACTTAACACCCTTGGGTGTATTCCATCTGGGCCTGGAGTTTTATTTACCTTAATATTTTTTAGTTTTTTCCTGATATCCTCTAAACAAAACCCAGTTAGTGGTATGGACTGGCATGTTCTATTCTGTTCCAAAGTATCATTCAATGGTTCCTCTCTTGTGTATACTGAAGAAAAAAACTGGTTTAGTACCTCAGCCTTTTCCCTGTCATTATTTATCATGCTACCCTCCACACATTTTAATGTACCTATATTATCCTTCTTAGATTTTTTGCTATTTATGTACTTAAAGAACCTTTTAGGGTTAGACTTAGAATCCTTGGCAATTAATTTTTCATTTTCAATTTTGGCTAATTTGATTGCTTTTTTGCATGCTTTGTTACATTCCTTATAAATATTGTATGCTGAGTCTGTACTATTTTCTTTTAATAATTTAAATGCCCTACGTTTTTTCCTAATTTCTTTTAACACATTTTTATTTAGCCATAACGGCTTATTTTTTTTATTTTTATTTTTATAACCATATGGTATGTATTGATATGTATATTTATTTAACAAATTTTTAAATATTATCCATTTATCCTCTGTATTTTTATTAGAAAATACATTGTCCCAATTTATATTATTTAATGATTTCCTTAAATCGTTGAATTTTGCTTTCTTGAAATTAAAAGTCTTAGTTAAGCCTTTAAAACACTGCATATGAAAAGAGATTTCAAATGTGACCATGTTATGATCACTGTTACCCAAATGTTCTTTAACTTCTATGTTTGATATTATATCTGTATTGTTTGATAGCACTAAATCCAATATAGCTTTACTCCTAGTTGGCTCCTCTATTAATTGTGACAAGAAGTTATCCCTGAGAACATTTAAAAATCTATCCCCCTTAGCTGAATTACTAGTTTCATTGGCCCAGTTTATATCAGGGTAGTTAAAATCTCCCATAATTACAGCACTGTTATTAGCAGCCTTACCTATTTGGATAAGTAGTTGAGTTTCCTCCGGGTCACTAATGTTGGGAGGCTTGTAGCATGTTCCTAGTAATATTTTTTTAGGATTTTTCCCCCCACTCTTTATTTCAACCCACAGGGTCTCTACATTGTCACTTGTATCATAAATATCTTCCCTTATTGTAGGTTTAAGGTCAGGTTTAATATACATGCAGATTCCTCCACCCCTTTTATTATTCCTGTCCCTCCTAAATAATGTATACCCCTCTAAGTTAACTGCCCAGTCATGTGAATCATCCCACCAAGTTTCAGTTATACTGATAACATCATAGTCCTCTTCTGCAACTAAGAGCGTCAGCTCCCCCATTTTACCTGTCATGCTTCTTGCATTTGTTGTCATACATTTAATTTTCATGTGCTTTCTGCTGCTACTTGGTGTACTTTCCTCTATACTTTCTAATGTGACATTTCTTAAGTCATCCCTTCCTTGAGATATTAATGGAGTGACATATTCAGACACTGATCTCTCTGTTCTATTTTGTTCAAATTGACCCTCCCCCCCTTTGCCTAGTTTAAAAGGTTCTCTAAACGTGCTACCATCCTTTCCCCCAACACACCTGCACCCATGTCATTCAGGTGCAATCCATCCTTACTGTACAATTTGTACCCTAGTGAAAAATCAGCCCAGTGTTCTAAAAAGTCAAACCCCTCATTTTTACACCATGTTTTTAGCCATGAATTAACAGACCTTAGCTCCTTCTGCCTTACTGAGTTAACACACGGCACTGGTAATATCTCAGAAAATATTACTTTGGATGTCCTTGCTTTAAGCTTGCTACCTAACTCCCTGAAGTCATTTTTTAGGACTCTCCATCTCCCACTGATTTCTTCATTAGTACCAATATGCAACATGACTGCAGGATCAGGCCCGCATCCCTCTAACAATCTATCAATACGCTCCACAATATGCCTAACACGAGCCCCTGGAAGACAGCAAACTGTTCTATGTATGTATTTTTTTTCTGTGGGTCTCTCTGTGAGGGTGGGTGTGTATGTCTTTGTGCATTTTCTTTGGATGTCTGTGAGGGTGTGTGCATATGTCTTTGAGCTTTTTCTATGGGTGTCTCTGTAAGTGTGTGTGTATGTTTGTCTTTGTGTATTTTCTCTGGATGCCTCTGTGAGGGTGGGTGTGTATGTCTGTGTTTTCTGTGGATGTCTCTGTGAGGGTGTGTGTGCGTATGTATGTATGTCTGTGTTTTCTGTGGATGTCTCTGTGAGGGTGTGTGTTTTCTGTGGGTGTCTCTGTGGGGGTGTGTGTATGTCTTTGTGTGTTTTCTGTGGATGTCTCAGTGAGGGTGTGTGTATGTATGTCTTTCTGTGTTTTATGTGGTTGTCTCTCTGTGTGTGTATGTCTTTGTGTGTTTTCTGTGAGTTTCTCTGTGTGTGTGTCTTTGTGTGTTCTCTGAGGCTGTCTCTGTCGGTGTTTCCTTGGGTGTATGTGCAAGTTTGAGTTTGTGTGTGTGTGTCCATTGTCTGTTCCTTTTTAGGACATTTTGACCTTACTACTGATTTTTCACATCTTTCTACAGACTTTGAGACTAATAAGACCTTTCCGGAAGTCACCAATCCATCATTTAACCTTTAAATTATTGTTTAGGCAGTTCAGGGCCCTTCCTTTCAGCCACTGCATGCTGTTGTCATCATTTAGTTGGCATGTTCCTTTACAAAAAGATAATCAGAACTCCATATTCTCCATATATGTTTTCTAAATCTACTTTTTTTTTTTTACAAAACTTTAGTCTACCTCATTACTTGTCAGGTCAATGTAAACAAGTGCTGAGTGTCTGTTTGGGTGTCTGTGTCTGAGTGTGTTTCTTTGCGTGTCTTCAATCTAGAGTGTCTATATGTGAATCCTTATGTGTGAGTGTGAGTGTGTGTTTCAGTGTATGAGTGTGTCTGTGTGTTTGTATGTTACTACCTTTACAACATTTCCAAGTTTAAATAGACACTTAAGAATAAAGTGCATATACGTTTTAGTAACTTGGTCAAAAATTGCACATGTCAAGGAGGGGGGGGTGGGGCCCCTGATCAATGGTTAAGTCAGGGGCCCCAAAATTCCTAGTGGCGGCCCTGGCGGAATTCCAGCGTATTTGCGGTTGACGGCTGGATAAATAGGCCTCATAAAGTCAGTTCAAACGAATGTACTCCATTCAACTAGATAACACATGCCACGGTGCTTCACAATCAATAGGCAAATAGTAGTACAGAAGTCAGCAGTCATTGGTCTTGTGTAATAAAACAGCATTTAATAGCCATATTTAAAAACAGCAAACGTTTCGAAGCCTAACTGGCCTCTTTGTCAATGCAAATACAGGTAAGATTTTTGTATTTGCAGACAAAGAGGCCAGTTAGACTTTGAAACTTTTTGATGTTTTTTAAATATGGATATTAAATGCTGTTTTATTACACAAGACCACTGAGTGCTGACTTCTGTACTACTATATATATATATATATATATATATATATATATGTTTTGGAGCCCTTTGCTAACAAGTAGCTGAAAACATGAAAAATCCTATTATGCAATCTTCATATTTAATAAAGTGTTTAGCTGTGTATTTAGTGTAAATATTTCACATTCCAATGTTCTTTACATAGGGGACTATGTTTTATTTTAAATTTATATATATATATATATATATATATATATATATACAGTACTTTGCAAAAGTCTTAGGTCACAATTAGGGGCATGATCCGATATACGGCGCAGGTTCCGGCGCAAGCGTGGAAACCTGCGCCGCCCGTAATTTCACCTCTCACATCGGGGTATTACATATATTTCGCCAGCATTTCCTAAGTGGCGTAAGTCGGATAAACTAGCGATGTCCAGAAATAAGCGTAACTTCAAATTTCTGGAGTCGCTAGTGACTTACGGCACTTTAGAAACTGCCGGCGCCTAAGAAAAGTAACAAAAATTTTAAATCTCCTGTAACTGTCTAACACGCCTCACAAAAATAAGCCCAACACGTATACCCTAATATACGTAATCCCCCCTCTCACTCCTAATAATAAATGTATTAACCCCTAGACCGACAACCCCCCACAACGCAATAAGCCTAATTATTAACCCCTAAACCGCCATAGCCCACACCGCAATAAACCTATTCTAGTATTATCCCCTAAACCTCCATAGCCCACATAGCCTATTAAATCTATTAACCCCTAATCTGCCACCGCCAACGTCGCCGCCACTATAATAAAGTTATTGACCCCTAAACCTAAGTCTAACCCTAACACCCCCCTAACTTAAATATTATTTAAATAAATCTAAATAATATTACTATTATTAACTAAAGTATTCCTATTTAAAACTAAACACTTACCTATAAAATAAACCCTAAGATAGCTACAATATAACTAATAGTTACATTGTAGCTATTTTAGGATTTATTTTTATTTTACAGGCAACTTTGTATTTATTTTAACTAGGTACAAAAGCTATTAAATAGTTAATAACTATTTAATAGCTAGCTAGTTAAAATAATTACAAATATACCTGTAAAATAAAACCTTAACTAAGTTACAATTACACCTAACACTACACTATCATTCAATTAATTAAATAAATTAACTACAATTAGCTAAAAATAAATACAATTAAATTAAATAAACTATAGTACAAAAAAAAAACACTTATTACAGAAAATAAAAAAATACAAGAAGTTTAAACTAATTAGACCTAATCTAAGCCCCCTAATAAAATAAAAAAGCCCCCCAAAATAATAAAATGCCCTACCCTATACTAAATTACAAATAGCCCTTAAAAGGGCATTTTGCGGGGCATTGCCCCAAAGTAATCAGCTCTTTTACCTGTAAAAAAAGAAATACACCCCCCCTACATTACAACCCACCACCCACCCACCCCTACTCTAAAACACACCCAATCCTCCCTTAATAAAACCTAACACTACCCCCTTGAAGATCACCCTACCTTGAGCCGTCTTCACCCAGCCGGGCACAAGTGGTCATCTGATCCGGGCAGAAGTCTTTATCCAATCGGGGCAGAAGAGGGCATCCAGACCGGCAGAAGTCTTCATCCTATCCAGGCAGAAGAGGACATCCGGACCGGCAGACGTCTTCATCCAAGCGGCATCTTCTATCTTCTTCCATCCAACAAGAAGCGGCTCCATCTTGAAGACATCCGACACGAGCATCCTTCCAGCACGACAACTACTCGATGAATGGCGGTTCCTTTAAATGACGTCATCCAAGATGGCGTCCCTCGAATTCCGATTGGCTAGTAGGATTCTATAAGCCAATCGGAATTAAGGTAGGAAAAATCAGATTGGCTGATTGGATCAGCCAATAGAATGCGAGGTCAATCCTATTGGCTGATCCAATCAGCCAATCGGATTGAACTTCAATCCAATTGGCTGATTAAATCAGCCAATCGGATTTTTCCTACCTTAATTTTGATTGGCTGATAGAATCCTATCAGCCAATCGGAATTCGAGGGACACCATCTTGGATGATGTCATTTAAATGAACTGTCATTCGTCGAGTAGTCATCGTGCTGGAAGGATGCTCCGCGTCGGATGTCTTCAAGATGGAGCCGTTCCTCGTCGGATGGAAGAAGATAGAAGATGCCGCTTGGATGAAGACGTCTGCCGGTCCGGATGTCCTCTTCTGCCTGGATAAGATGAAGACTTCTGCCGGTCTGGATGTCCTCTTCTGCCCCAATCGGATGAAGACTTATGCCAGGATCGAATGACCACTTGTGCCCGTCTGGGTGAAGATGGCTCAAGGTAGGGTGATCTTCAAGGGGGTAGTGTTAGGCTTTATTAAGGGGGGATTGGGTGGGTTTTAGAGTAGGGGTGTGTGGGTGGTGGGTTGTAATGTTGGGGGGGGTAGATAGACACTGCGCATGCGTTATGTGTTAGTTTATTGTTACGGTGCTCCCATACTCAGCGCAAGGCCTGCTACTGCTGCTTTTTATGGCGAGGTGAAAATGGAGTAAGATTTCTCCATTTTCGCCACGTAAGGCCTTGCGCTGGATATTGGATACCGATTTACGATGCAGTCCCATGTTAGCTTATGGGAGTAAACATTGCGAGCGACGGGTGAAATATACGGGCATAACTTGTATGCTACGCCGTATATGTAATACCAAAAATGCACAAAAACTGGCTAACCGGCTTTTGCGGGCGATGCTCTATGTGTAATGGAGGCCTAGATTTGTTGTTATAGCAAAGTTTTAATGACCATCCATATTTATTTTTCGATCTCTTTATTAAGATACAAACAGAAAATACAGGAAATATGTACACAAAATATATATAATAAAAAAAAAAATTCAGAACAAAATGGCTTCTTCAGGCAAAAGTCTGTATTTAATGTGACCTCCCTTTGTACTAAACACATCTTAGACTCTTTTGGGGAGACTCTCCTGATGCTTTCTAAAGTAATCTTCTGGTATATTATACCAAGCTTCTTTCAGCACTTCCTAGAGTTCTTCTTTAGATTTAGGTTGTGTTTTATTTCTTTCTATGCCCAGGTAATCCAATACTGCCTTTATAATATTCAGATCTGGAATCCAGTCCATGACTGCCAGTGTTTTATTAGCTGTTTCAAATATGATTTCATTGCATTATCTGTGTGCTTAGGATCTTTATCATGCTGAAAAATAAAACCATTCCCAAACAGGTGCTTTCCAGAAGGAATGGCATGATGAATTAAAACCTGTCTGTACTTTTCAGCATTCATGATCCCATCAATTCGGACAATATCGCCAACACGACTGGCAGAAATGCAGCCCCAAACCACTCCATAATACTCTTTTCCATTGATCTTCATTCCAATATTTGTGAGCTTTATCAAATCTTAGCCTTTTCATCCTGTTCACCTTCCGAAAAAGTAGTTTCTTGGCTGCTACCCTTCCACAAAGTTTAATCCTGATCAAGCTTCTTCAGGCTGTAGTAGGATTAACTTGGCAACCCAAAGCTTTCCAGTACTTTTTTGTCCTTGACCTCTCCTATTTCTTCAAATATCTTTATAACTGCTTAAATAAGACATCATGAGTATCCAGTTTGTTTGCTGATTACCCTTTGAGAGTGGCATTATTGATGCAAAGTATGATTTTATGTCTGTCAAATGCTGTGATCTTTGACATTTTGAATGGAATGATGTGATTGAAAGTTCGTCTTATTAGCAAGCTTTAAATTAATTAAACTCATACCACATGTGTATGTAATGCAGCATGTCTTCCACAAACCTGGTGTAAAATACCTTTTTCACAGCAGTAAATTTGACATGAAATAGTAGGATAAATATAGGTGTTAGCAATGACATTAATTAGGGTTCCATTCCATTTAGGTTTACAAGAGCCAGGTTCATGCTGTTGCTCAAGTGTAAGGGGATGACACACTATATAATTGCCACGTTAACCTCTAGAAGCATTTTCTTCAGATTTTCTTCAGATTTTGTGCTTTTTAAAACTGCAAACAAATATCCTGTATTTTCTGGTTGTATTCTAATAAAGAGACTGAAAGAGACTGAAAAAATAATTATATATGGTCATTATATCATTGCTAAAACAGCAAATCTACTTTTGCACAGTACTGTATATATATATATATATATATAAATATAAATATATATATATATATATATATATATATATATACAGTATATACAAAATCCAATCCAATTGCAGGTATACGCTCACCAACTCATAACAACTGCCAGGGTGCTATATAATTGCAATATTATATAAATTCCATAATAAGCACTCTCTTGACTTCCACAAAATACCTTTGGATGGTCTGAGGAAGGGACGCTGTTAGGGATGGGTGAATGTGTTTATATTCAAATTCGAATGTTAGAACGAATGTTATTGTAGAAATTCGATTTACATAATAGAATGTTGATATGAACGAATATTCTTAAAAATTCGATTTTCAAATGTTATTTGCAGTTTTCGAATGTCACATTCGAATTTGAATGTCACTTTCGAATTCGAATAATACATTTATAAAACACAATTGTAGACTAGAAACACTATTTCAAATTTGAATGTCACATTGGAATCGAATATCACATTCGAATTTGAATATTACATTTATAAAACACAGTATTAGACTAGAAATACTATTTCAAATTTGAATGTCACATTTGAATCGAATATCACATTCGAATTTTAATATTACATTTAAAAAACACAGTACTGTATTAGACTCGAATTACTATTTCGAATTCGAATGTGACATTCGAATTCGAATATTACATTTCGAAATTGAATGAATAGATAGCTAAACATTTTATTATTCGAATTAATATTTTTGAATTTTATTGAAAAATTCGAAAATCAAAATTCGAAAATAGAATGTTAGAATGTTATATAAACATTCGAAATTCGATTTGAGCGAACGAATGTATCAAAATTCGTTTTAAATTTCGAATTTTTAGAAACATTTGCCCATCCCTAGACGCTGTGCTGTCCCGAAATTTCACTTATTTAAATAAAGAAAAGGAATTTTGTGGAAGTCCAGAAAGTGTTTATTATGGAAGTTATATCTATGTTGGGTTTAGCACACTTGAATAAACGTGGTTGGGTTAGTGCGCTTATTTCAAGTTTGCATGCTTCATTGAAGTCTATGGGAGAATACGTAGTCGCGATATTCAAAGTTTCACTTTTTGTGTGTGTCGGTTTTCACTCACACACTAACTTTTTCCTTTGAACTCAAAATATGAGTGTAACCCTACACATGTAAAAAGTCTCCGTCTAGCAAAGTTAACGCGCCAGCAAGAGTGTAAAATAGCACACCACTCGTAAAATAGCCCATAATGTGTTCGCAATCATCCATTTTACATGCTGGAGTGAATTAAATAGTTTTAAAATACTTTGTTTACCTTTATTTTGCCACTTGAAATATCAATTTTTGCCAGTTGATATTGCCACCTACACTGAGAATACAAATATTGCAATATTCTCTAAAAAAGGGCTATGTATGTGGCAGCAGCAGAAACAAATTTTGCAGTGGGAGAAAGCTCAGC
The DNA here is from genome assembly GCF_027579735.1 of Bombina bombina. Lineage (NCBI taxonomy): Eukaryota > Metazoa > Chordata > Amphibia > Anura > Bombinatoridae > Bombina > Bombina bombina. The sequence goes on from NC_069507.1 coordinate 207,604,868, forward strand.
CCATTCAAAAAGATGATCCTTGCTGTTTGTAACAGTAAATTCTTAGCAGCTATTTTCCTGAGTACACTGTCCCTTGAAGCATCTAAATACACATGTGAGAGAATCTGTATTGAGCTGTTCCCTAGATTCCAATATAGTCACCATTTTCAATTCTATCTTAACCATGAAAGTATAATTTTAAATTGACTGTCCCTTAAATAGAAATAATTGTGATATGTATTATTCATCATTTTAAATATATTTTACCTTTTATTTCTTTTTTTAAACTTAATTTGTGCAGTGTCCATTACTTCCTGTGATAGCTCTACAAGGAGACTGGGGTTTCTACCACTTGTACTATGAGCGCTAATAATGCTCCCTGCACTCTCCGTAAAAGTATAGGGCATGCTAAAAAAATGTTGGCCATATTCTCTGGCAATTATAATGCTAGATTCTGTATTATTCTTAGTGGGAGTCAGAGCACAAGATAAGGCACCCTGCGTAATCTATTGAGCTCCACTTGTAATCTAGCATTAAATTGTGACTGCACAACTGTGCTTAGAGACACTTTACTTAAGCCTTAACCAGCTGTTGATCTGTGGCATTTTGAAAATGTATATTACAAATGTGTATTTATGGCTTGTCTAGGGAGTGTAGGAGAAAGCACAATTTTTCCACAAAAGCAAGAGGTGTGAAAAAAGAAGATGGAGGTGGCGCCTACGGCAGTCTGTAGTATAAGTAGTAATAATTCAATGAAATACTTCAAATTTTATCAATACGTATTTATTACTGACATAAAATTCATCAAGTTCAAATTAAAACAATTTAAAACAAGCTGCAAATATTGAGACACCAGTGTCTTAAACTTTAAATTTAAAGTGCAATAATAACCTAAAAAATCTATTTAAGTTAATCACAAAGGCGCATATTTATCAAAGTGTGAGCGGACATGATACGATGTAGTGTATCATGTCCGCTCCACATCGATAAATGCTGACAGCATATGCTGTCGACATTTATCATTGCATAAACAGCTAGCAGGGAGTGTCAATCAACCAGATCGTATTCGATCGGGTTGATTTCTGTCCGCCGGCTTATAGCAGGAGGACAAGTTATGAAGCAGCAGTCTTTAGAAACAAGGGGCATCAAGCTTCATTCGGAGCTTGATAATTCGGCCCCAATGACTCCAATTTCATGTATGGCAACTTAAATACATTTTGGCAACTAAATCAATTATGGCAATATCATATGATTCCAATTTCATATATGACAATTTTATAAAAACGGCAATTTCATATGACTCTAATATCATATTTATATTGCAATTAATAAAATACGGCAACTTACACCCTGTTCCAAATTATTATGCAAATTCTATTTCAGTGTCACAAAGATTTTTTTTTCAGTTTTACTCATGGATGGCATTGTGTCTCAGGGTTCTTTTGATCACTGAAAACAATCTCGGACACCTGTGATAATTAGATTGCCAGGTGAGCCCAATTAAAGGAAAAACTACTAAAGGAGGGTGTTCCACATTATTAAGCAGAGCACCATTTTCAAGCAATATGGGGAAGAAAAAGGCTCTCTCTGCTGCCGAAAAGTGTGAAATAGTTCAATGCCTTGGACGAGGTATGAAAACATTAGATATTTCACAAAAACTTAAGCGTGATCATCGCACTATTAAGAGATTTGTGGCTGATTCAGAGCACAGACGGGTTTGTGCAGATAAAGGCACATTGAGGAAGATTTCTGCCAGATCCATGCATCGGATCAAGAGAGCAGCTGCTAAAATGCCATTACATAGCAGCAAACAGATATTTGAAGCTGCTGGTGCCTCTGGAGTCCCACGGACATCAAGGTGTAGAGTCCTCCAGAGTCTTGCAACTGTGCATAAACCTTCCATTTGGCCGCCACTAACCAATGCTCACAAGCAGAAACGGCTGCATTGAGCAGAAAAATACATGAAGACTAATTTTCAAACAGTCCTGTTCACTGATGAGTGCCGTGCAACCCTGGATGGTCCATATGGATGGAGTAGTGGATGGTTGGTGGACGGCCACCCTGTTCCAACAAGGCTGCGACGTCAGCAAGGCGGTGGTGGAGTCAAGTTTTGGGCTGGAATCATGGGAAGAGAGCTAGTCGGCCCCTTTAGGGTCCCCAAAGGTATAAAGATCACCTCTGCAAAGTATGTGGAGTTCCTGACTGACCACTTCGTTCCCTGTTACAGAAGGAAGAACTATGCTTTCCGTAATAAAATCATCTTCATGCATGACAATGCACCATCTCATGCTGCAAAGAATACATCTGCATCAAAGGCTGCTATGGGGATAAAAGGAGAGAAAGTCATGGTGTGGCCTCCATCCTCATTCCTATTGAGAACCTTTGGAGCATCCTCAAGCAAAAGATCTATGAGGGTGGGAGGCAGTTTACATCCAAACAGCAGCTCTGGGAGGCTATTCTGACATCTTGCAAACAAATTCAAGCAGAAACTGTCCAAAAACTCACAAGTTCAATGGATGCAAGACTTGTGAAGCTGCTATCAAATAAGGGGTCCTATGTTAAAATGTAACGTGACCTGTTAAAATTAGACATGTGCGGTTCGTTTCGGATTAATTCGGAAATTCGGTAAATTCGGTAAATTCGGAGATTCGGATCGATTCGGATTTCCGAATTAAAATACTTCCGAATCTACCGAATGAATCCGAAATAGCTGCCGTATCTCCGAATAAATCCGAATTAGCTCGTTAAGATTCGGCATTTCCCCATAGGAAACAATGGGAGTTTCGGCTGAAAAAAAACCTAACACCGCAGCCCCATTGTTTCCTATGGGGAAACACTAAGTCTGCACCTAACACCCTAACATGTACCCCGAGTCTCTAAACACCCCTAATCTAACACTTATTAACCCCTAATCTGCTGCCTCCGCTATCGCTGACACCTGCATTATTTTATTAACCCCTAATCTGCCGACCGAATATCGCCGCCACCTACATTATAGCTATTAACCCCTAATCTGCTGTCCCTAACACCGCCGACCCCTACATTATAGTTATTAACCCCTAATCTGCCTCCCCCAACGTCGCCGCAATCTAACTACAAGTATTAACCCCTAATCTGCCGACCCGATATCGCCGCCACCTACATTATAGCTATTAACCCCTAATCTGCTGTCCCTAACACCGCCGACCCCTACATTATAGTTATTAACCCCTAATCTGCCTCCCCCCAACGTCGCCGCAATCTAACTACAAGTATTAACCCCTAATCTGCCGACCGCAAATCGCCGCCACTATAATAAATGTATTAACCCCTAAACCGCCGCACTCCCGCCTCGCAAACACTATAATACATTTTATTAACCCCTAATCTGCCCTCCCTAACATCGCCGCCACCTACCTACAATTATTAACCCCTAATCTCCCGCCCCCATCGTCGCCGCTACTATAATAAGGTTATTAACCCCTAAACCTAAGTCTAACCCTAACCCTAACACCCCCTAACTTAAATATAATTTAAATAAAACGAAATAAGTTTACTATAGTTAAATAAATGAATCCTATTTAAAACTAAATACTTACCTGTAAAATAAACCCTAAGATAGCTGCAATATAACTAATAGTTACATTGTAGCTATTTTAGGATTTATATTTATTTTACAGGCAACTTTGTATTTATTTTAACTAGGTACAATAGTTATTAAATAGTTAATAACTATTTAATAACTACCTAGCTAAAATAAATACAAATTTACCTGTAAAATAAATCCTAACCTAAGTTACACTAACACCTAACACTACACTATCATTAAATTAACTAAATAAATGAATCCTATTTAAAACAAAATACTTACCTGTAAAATAAACCCTAATATAGCTGCAATATAACTAATAGTTTATTTTAACTAGGTACAATAGCTATTACATAGTTATTGACTAATTAATAGCTACCTAGTTAAAATAATTACAAAATTACCTGTAAAATAAATCCTAACCTAAGTTACAATTAAACCTAATTAACTACAAGTACCTACAATTATCTACAATTAAATAAACTAAAGTACAAAACCCCCCCACTAAATTACAAAAAAAAACAAACACTAAATTACAAAAAATAAAAAAATATTACAAGAATTTTAAACTAATTACACCTAATCTAAGCCCCCTAATAAAATAACAAAGCCCCCCAAAATAAAAAAAATGCCCTACCCTATACTAAATTACAAAAGTTAACAGCTCTATTACCTTACCAGCCCTGAACAGGGCCCTTTGCGGGGCATGCCCCAAAGAAAACAGCTCTTTTGCCTGTAAAAAAAAAACACAATCCCCCCCCCACATTACAACCCACCACCCACATACCCCTACTCTAACCCAAACCCCCCTTAAATAAACCTAACACTACCCCCCTGAAGATCTCCCTACCTTGAGTCGTGTTCACCCAGCCGGGCCGAAGTCTTCATCCGATGGGGCAGAAGAGGAAATCCAGACCGGCAGAAGTCTTCATCCAAGTGGGGCAAGAAGAGGTCTTCCATCCATCATACAAGTACCAAAATACAAACAAACACTAAATTACAAAAAATAATAAAATATTACAATAATTTTAAACTAATTACACCTAATCTAAGCCCCCTACTAGCTATTAATATAGCTTCAATATAACTAATAGTTACATTGTAGCTATTTTAGGATTTATATGTATTTTACAGGCAACTTTGTATTTATTTTAACTAGGTACAATAGTTATTAAATAGTTAATAACTATTTAATAACTACCTAGCTAAAATAAATACAAATTTACCTGTAAAATAAATCATAACCTAAGTTACAATTACACCTAACACTACACTATCATTAAATTAACTAAATAAATGAATCCTATATAAAACTAAAGACTTACCTGTAAAATAAACCCTAATATAGCTGCAATATAACTAATAGTTACATTGTAGCTATTTTAGCATTTATATTTATTGTACAGGCAACTTTGTATTCATTTTAACTAGGTTCAATAGCTATTAAATAGATATTGACTATTTAATAGCTACCTAGTTAAAATAATTACAAAATTACCTGTAAAATAAATCCTAACCTAAGTTACAATTAAACCTAACACTACACTATCATTAAATAAATTAACTACAAGTACCTACAATTAAATGCAATTAAAAAAACTAAACTAAAGTACAAACCCCCCCCCACTAAATTACAAAAAATAAAAAAATATTACAAGAATTTTAAACTAATTACACCTAATCTAAGCCCCCTAATAAAATAACAAAGCCCCCCAAAATAAAAAAAATGCCCTAACCTATACTAAATTACAAAAGTTAACAGCTCTATTACCTTACCAGCCCTGAACAGGGCCCTTTGCGGGGCATGCCCCAAAGAAAACAGCTCTTTTGCCTGTAAAAAAAAAACACAATCCCTCCCCCCACATTACAACCCACCACCCACATACCCCTACTCTAACCCAAACCCCCCTTAAATAAACCTAACACTACCCCCCTGAAGATCTCCCTACCTTGAGTCGTGTTCACCCAGCCGGGCCGAAGTCTTCATCCGATGGGGCAGAAGAGGACATCCAGACTGGCAGAAGTCTTCATCCAAGCGGGGCAAGAAGAGGTCTTCCATCCATCAGAAAAGTACAAAAAAACAAACAAACACTAAATTAGCAAAAATAATAAAATATTACAATAATTTTAAACTAATTACACCTAATCTAAGCCCCCTACTAGCTATTAATATAGCTACAATATAACTAATAGTTACATTGTAGCTATTTTAGGATTTATATTTATTTTACAGGCAACTTTGTATTTATTTTAACTAGGTACAATAGCTATTAAATAGTTAATAACTACCTAGCTAAAATAAATACAAATTTACCTGTAAAATAAACCCTAACCTAAGTTACAATTACACCTAACACTACACTATCATTAAATTAACTAAATAAATTAATCCTATATAAAACTAAATACTTACCTGTAAAATAAACCCTAATATAGCTACAATATAACTAATGGTTATATTGTAGCTATTTTAGCATTTATATTTATTTTACAGGCAACTTTGTATTTATTTTAACTAGGTACAATAGCTATTAAATAGATATTTACTGTTTAATAGCTACCTAGTTAAAATAATTACAAAATTACCTGTAAAATAAATCCTAACCTAAGTTACTATTAAACCTAACTCTACACTATCATTAAATAAATTAACTACAAGTACCTACAATTAAATACAATGAAATAAACTAAACTAAAGTACAAAAAAACAAACACTAAATTACAAAAAATAAAAAAATATTACAAGAATTTTAAACTAATTACACCTAATCTAAGCCCCCTAATAAAATAACAAAGCCCCCCAAAATAAAAAAATGCCCTACCCTATACTAAATTACAAAAGTAATCAGCTCTATTACCTTACCAGCCCTTAAAAGGGCCTTTTGCGGGGCATGCCCCAAAGAAAACAGCTCTTTTGCCTGTAAAAAAAAACACAATACCCCCCCCCACATTACAACCCACCACCCACATACCCCTACTCTAACCCAAACCCCCCTTAAATAAACCTAACACTACCCCCCTGAAGATCTCTCTACCGTGTCTTCACCCAGCGGGCCGAAGTCTTCATCCGATCGGGCAGAAGAGGACATCCAGACCGGCAGAAGTCTTCATCCAAGCGGGGCAAGAAGAGGTCTTCCATCCATCAGAAGTCTTGATCCAGGCGGCATCTTCTCTGTTCATCCATCCGGAGCGGAGCGGCAGCATCCTGAAGACATCCCACGCAGAGCATCCTCTTCTTTCTTGATCCGACGACTAGGTGACTGTACCTTTAAGTGACGTCATCCAAGATGGCGTCCCTTGAATTCCGATTGGCTGATAGGATTCTATCAGCCAATCGGAATTAAGGTAGGAAAAATCTGATTGGCTGATTTAATCAGCCAATCAGATTCAAGTTCAATCCGATTGGCTGATGGAATCAGCCAATCAGATTGACCTCACATTCTATTGGCTGTTCCGATCAGCCAATAGAATGCGAGCTCAATCTGATTGGCTGATTGGATCAGCCAATCGGATTGAACTTGAATCTGATTGGCTGATTGAATCAGCCAATCAGATTTTTCATACCTTAATTCCGATTGGCTGATAGAATCCTATCAGCCAATCGGAATTCAAGGGACGCCATCTTGGATGACGTCACTTAAAGGTACAGTCACCTAGTCGTCGGATCAAGAAAGAAGAGGATGCTCTGCGTGGGATGTCTTCAGGATGCTGCCGCTCCGCTCCGGATGGATGAACAGAGAAGATGCCGCCTGGATCAAGACTTCTGATGGATGGAAGACCTCTTCTTGCCCCGCTTGGATGAAGACTTCTGCCGGCCTGGATGTCCTCTTCTGCCCGATCGGATGAAGACTTCGGCCCGCTGGGTGAAGACACGGTAGAGAGATCTTCAGGGGGGTAGTGTTAGGTTTATTTAAGGGGGGTTTGGGTTAGAGTAGGGGTATGTGGGTGGTGGGTTGTAATGTGGGGGGGGGTATTGTGTTTTTTTTTACAGGCAAAAGAGCTGTTTTCTATGGGGCATGCCCCGCAAAAGGCCCTGTTCAGGGCTGGTAAGGTAATAGAGCTGATTACTTTTGTAATTTAGTATAGGGTAGGGCATTTTTTTATTTTGGGGGGCTTTGTTATTTTATTAGGGGGCTTAGATTAGGTGTAATTAGTTTAAAATTCTTGTAATTTTTTTTATTTTTTGTAATTTAGTGTTTGTTTTTTTTGTACTTTAGTTTAGTTTATTTCATTGTATTTAATTGTAGGTACTTGTAGTTAATTTATTTAATGATAGTGTAGAGTTAGGTTTAATAGTAACTTAGGTTAGGATTTATTTTACAGGTAATTTTGTAATTATTTTAACTAGGTAGCTATTAATTAGTCAATAACTATTTAATAGCTTTTGTACCTAGTTAAAATAAATACAAAGTTGCCTGTAAAATAAATATAAATGCTAAAATAGCTACAATGTAACTATTAGTTATATTGTAGCTATATTAGAGTTTATTTTACAGGTAAGTATTTAGTTTTATATAGGATTAATTTATTTAGTTAATTTAATGACAGTGTAGTGTTAGATGTAATTGTAACTTAGGTTAGGGTTTATTTTACAGGTAAATTTGTATTTATTTTAGCTAGGTAGTTATTAACTATTTAATAGCTATTGTACCTAGTTAAAATAAATACAAAGTTGCCTGTAAAATAAATATAAATCCTAAAATAGCTACAATGTAACTATTAGTTATATTGTAGCTATATTAATAGCTAGTAGGGGGCTTAGATTAGGTGTAATTAGTTTAAAATTATTGCAATATTTTATTATTTTTGCTAATTTAGTGTTTGTTTGTTTTTTTGTACTTTTCTGATGGATGGAAGATCTCTTCTTGCCCCGCTTGGATGAAGACTTCTGCCAGTCTGGATGTCCTCTTCTGCCCCATCGGATGAAGACTTCGGCCCGGCTGGGTGAACACGACTCAAGGTAGGGAGATCTTCAGGGGGGTAGTGTTAGGTTTATTTAAGGGGGGTTTGGGTTAGAGTAGGGGTATGTGGGTGGTGGGTTGTAATGTGGGGGGGGGGTTGTGTTTTTTTTTACAGGCAAAAGAGCTGTTTTCTTTGGGGCATGCCCCGCAAAAGGCCCTGTTCAGGGCTGGTAAGGTAATAGAGCTGTTAACTTTTGTAATTTAGTATAGGGTAGGGCATTTTTTTTATTTTGGGGGGCTTTGTTATTTTATTAGGGGGCTTAGATTAGGTGTAATTAGTTTAAAATTCTTGTAATATTTTTTTATTTTTTGTAATTTAGTGGGGGGGGGGTTGTACTTTAGTTTAGTTTTTTAATTGTATTTAATTGTAGGTACTTGTAGTTAATTTATTTAATGATAGTGTAGTGTTAGGTTTAATTGTAACTTAGGTTAGGATTTATTTTACAGGTAATTTTGTAATTATTTTAACTAGGTAGCTATTAAACAGTAAATATCTATTTAATAGCTATTGTACCTAGTTAAAATAAATACAAAGTTGCCTGTACAATAAATATAAATGCTAAAATAGCTACAATGTAACTATTAGTTATATTGCAGCTATATTAGGGTTTATTTTACAGGTAAGTCTTTAGTTTTATATAGGATTCATTTATTTAGTTAATTTAATGATAGTGTAGTGTTAGGTGTAATTGTAACTTAGGTTATGATTTATTTTACAGGTAAATTTGTATTTATTTTAGCTAGGTAGTTATTAAATAGTTATTAACTATTTAATAGCTATTGTACCTAGTTAAAATAAATACAAAGTTGCCTGTAAAATAAATATAAATCCTAAAATAGCTACAATGTAACTATTAGTTATATTGAAGCTATATTAATAGCTAGTAGGGGGCTTAGATTAGGTGTAATTAGTTTAAAATTATTGTAATATTTTATTATTTTTTGTAATTTAGTGTTTGTTTGTATTTTGGTACTTGTATGATGGATGGAAGACCTCTTCTTGCCCCGCTTGGATGAAGACTTCTGCCGGTCTGGATGTCCTCTTCTGCCCCATCGGATGAAGACTTCGGCCCGGCTGGGTGAACACGACTCAAGGTAGGGAGATCTTCAGGGGGGTAGTGTTAGGTTTATTTAAGGGGGGTTTGGGTTAGAGTAGGGGTATGTGGGTGGTGGGTTGTAATGTGGGGGGGGGATTGTGTTTTTTTTTTACAGGCAAAAGAGCTGTTTTCTTTGGGGCATGCCCCGCAAAGGGCCCTGTTCAGGGCTGGTAAGGTAATATAGCTGTTAACTTTTGTAATTTAGTATAGGGTAGGGCATTTTTTTTATTTTGGGGGGCTTTGTTATTTTATTAGGGGGCTTAGATTAGGTGTAATTAGTTTAAAATTCTTGTAATATTTTTTTATTTTTTGTAATTTAGTGTTTGTTTTTTTTTGTAATTTAGTGGGGGGGGTTTTGTACTTTAGTTTATTTAATTGTAGATAATTGTAGTTACTTGTAGTTAATTAGGTTTAATTGTAACTTAGGTTAGGATTTATTTTACAGGTAATTTTGTAATTATTTTAACTAGGTAGCTATTAATTAGTCAATAACTATTTAATAGCTTTTGTACCTAGTTAAAATAAATACAAAGTTGCCTGTAAAATAAATATAAATGCTAAAATAGCTACAATGTAACTATTAGTTATATTGCAGCTATATTAGGGTTTATTTTACAGGTAAGTATTTTGTTTTAAATATGATTCATTTATTTAGTTAATTTAATGATAGTGTAGTGTTAGGTGTTAGTGTAACTTAGGTTAGGATTTATTTTACAGGTAAATTTGTATTTATTTTAGCTAGGTAGTTATTAAATAGTTATTAACTATTTAATAACTATTGTACCTAGTTAAAATAAATACAAAGTTGCCTGTAAAATAAATATAAATGCTAAGATAGCTACAATGTAACTATTAGTTATATTGCAGCTATCTTAGGGTTTATTTTACAGGTAAGTCTTTAGTTTTAAATAGGATTCATTTATTTAACTATAGTAAACTTATTTCGTTTTATTTAAATTATATTTAAGTTAGGGGGTGTTAGGGTTAGGGTTAGACTTAGGTTTAGGGGTTAATAACCTTATTATAGTAGCGGCGACGATGGGGGCGGGAGATTAGGGGTTAATAATTGTAGGTAGGTGGCGGCGATGTTAGGGAGGGCAGATTAGGGGTTAATAAAATGTATTATAGTGTTTGCGAGGCGGGAGTGCGGCGGTTTAGGGGTTAATACATTTATTATAGTGGCGGCGATTTGCGGTCGGCAGATTAGGGGTTAATACTTGTAGTTAGATTGCGGCGACGTTGGGGGGAGGCAGATTAGGGGTTAATAACTATAATATAGGGGTCGGCGGTGTTAGGGACAGCAGATTAGGGGTTAATAGCTATAATGTAGGCGGCGGCGATATCGGGTCGGCAGATTAGGGGTTAATACTTATAGTTAGATTGCGGCGACGTTGGGGGAGGCAGATTAGGGGTTAATAACTATAATGTAGGGGTCGGCGGTGTTAGGGACAGCAGATTAGGGGTTAATAGCTATAATGTAGGCGGCGGCGATATCGGGTCGGCAGATTAGGGGTTAATACTTATAGTTAGATTGCGGCGACGTTGGGGGAGGCAGATTAGGGGTTAATAACTATAATGTAGGGGTCGGCGGTGTTAGGGACAGCAGATTAGGGGTTAATAGCTATAATGTAGGCGGCGGCGATATCCGATCGGCAGATTAGGGGTTAAATAATGTTATTATAGGGTTTGCGATGTGGGGGGGCCTCGGTTTAGTGGTTCATAGGTAGTTTATGGGTGTTAGTGACTTAGTGTACTAAATGGGTGTTAGTGTAGTAAAAACATACCGAATTTCGGAACGGAATAGAACCGAATTCAGCCGAATCCGAATAAATCCGAAACGAATTTATTCGGATCCGAATAAATCCGAAACGAATTTATTCAAATTTTGCCGAATCAGATTCGATCCGAAACGAAATTCTAAAAGTCCGAATCGATCCGAACCGAAAACGAACCGAATTTTTTAGCGGTGCACATGTCTAGTTAAAATGTTTAAAAAGTTAAAATGTTGTTCAAAGTTTGATTGAAATAGCTTTTGATTTCAGTAAATATGCTGCAAACACAACAAATGACAATTTTTGGTTCTTTACAACCTATAAAGTGTTTTGAAACTTACTGTGCGTAATAATTTGGAATTAGAGAGGGCTGGAAGAAGGTTCCTAGATACAAGTCTGGTGTTGTTGTGGTAGTCTCCATATCAGTAACCTTAGGGCTGCTGAGCCTCCCTCTCCCCCCCTTCCGCTCCAGTGCAACTCCAGCTGAGGAGAAACAACACTCTGGGACACCGGATAGAGGCAACACTACCAGCAAACTCCAGCGCTGACCACATTCGGTATAGATCTGCCACACAGCCAGCTGGTTTGCTGCAAATACCAGCATGCCTCTGCCGGCACAAGTGAGTGCCGCCCTGCTTGTGAGTACCCTTATTCTGTCGCTAATTGGATCTTTTTGGTTTTATTGACCTACACATGTGGCGCCTCTGTGTTTGTTTTTATCTCATCTTTACAGAAGTACATCATCACCTTGGGTGACCACTGAGAGCTGCCTTTCTAGTTTTGGAAAGTTGAAGACATCCATTGGACTATTCCTCCGGCTTTGTTTGGCTGGTTTTTATATACTTTTTATTTTTTATTTTATGGTTACATTGTTTTATTGTTTTATTCATATCTGTCAATTGTGTATCATCTGCTCCATCTTTCATTTTCATTGCACCATTGTATTTATTGTTATTTTAACCGTATAAGTTGTATATATAGGGAACCATATTATATTATATGATATACACCCTACACCTGCTAGCGCCTCCTATAGAAGCATTGTAAGTTTTTTATTTTGAAAAAAAATACTGTTATCATTAGGAGGTTTGTTCAAAAAAATTTGAATTGTACCCTTAATAGTTGATAACATGAGAATTATGCTGACTGTTGTGCACATCAATTATTTAGGTAAATGAGAAAGATATAATTGGCGTAATAATTTGGAACAGGGTGTAATAGCGTGCACCACTATATGATACAACTAAGTGTGTTAAATCCCAAAAATGGAGGATGCATATATTCCAAATAAACGGTTGTTAGGAATATAGTTGTAGCCCTAAGTTCGTTCTATTTGAGTATAGGCCAATTAGATAGCCTGTTTGTCTGTCACATATAGCTGAACATATAGGCCCCAATTTACACTGCGGATCAGGTCCGCAACACCTCGCTAAATGCGGAGATCAATACGCTCTCTGCATTTAACATTGCACCAGCAGCTCATAAGAGCTGCTGGTGCAACGCCGCCCCCTGCTGACTCGCGGCCAATCGCAGGGAGGTGTCAATCAACCCGATCGTATTCGATCTGGTTGATTTCCAGCAATTCCTGTCCGCCTGCTCAGAGCAAGCGGACAGGGTTATGGAGCAGCGGTATTTAGACCGCTGCTTCATAAATTGTGTTTTTGGCGAGTCTGAAGACTCGCTAGAAACACGGCCCTTCAAGCTCCGTGCGGAGCTTGATAAATGGGCCTGATAATGTATCCAAAATTGGCTATATGCTGGAGAGTGATATTGGCTACCAGCAGAGTTCCTTTTTACTTACGTAATGTTGATGATTTATCCGTCTCTTTGTAACACTCTGTGGGATTTTAAGCTCACCTCTTAATCGTAGTGTGTCTGATCGCTAGTTGCGATCAATGTTCCTCTAGTGTGGGTAGTTCTCTTACCCAATCACCATGTAGTTCAAGTGCACGCGCTATTTGTAAGTGGATGATGAATGTTCTAAGGTTTGAAACTCCTACTGCTTTGTCAGTCTACCTCCTCTTACTTGTGGAGTATATTATCAACTGATTTGCGGTTCTGGGAGTTCATGTAGTCGTTCTGGATCTCTGGGTACCGAGTTTATAGCTGAAAAACAGTGATCTACGCGTTTCAGCTCGTAGAAAGCCTTTGTCAAGATGACCATTTTTTCAGCTCCTCCTTCTATTTAAAGGTTGTTCCTTTAACCCTTTGCTGTCAGCTGTTTTTTAACAGTGATACTCATTAGTGATTATTCTTCTTATTTGGTGTAATTTTTTGTCATTTTATATATTTATTGTATCACGATGTTAGTTTTTTGGGAACATTGCTCTTAGCTTTGTTAAACGGATACAAAACAATCTCTAGCAGATGTTAGAAATTCATATGCAACATTATGGATATATTACTATCTAACGGTCAATTCTTGTTCAGTAAAATAATCTGTCAGTATTTCAAATGGATATATTTAAACCTGATACATATATATCTCTTTTAAGCATAAATATCCCAAGATCATAATGAATAAACGCAATATATATATATATATATATATATATATATATATATATATATATATATATATATATATATATTATATATATATATATATATAAAATATATATATAAAAAATATTATTAAAAAATAAACTTTAGCCCTTTTTTTAAAAAAGAAGAATGGTACTATTATATACTATTATATACAATGTGCTATTAGATTAGCAGCGTGCATTAAAAAAAAAAAAAAACTCGATCTTGCTGGTCTAAATTTAATACCATATTAAGGATGTCTTTGTTTATATCATTTTATTCTTAAAAAATGGTCTCTAAAACTAAATAAGAAAGTTGAGGTCCAGTTCACTATTTAAACCTGAAGGTGAAAGTGTTCCAAAATCATAAATGAGTTCAGCCTCCTGTTTTAAAAATGTTTTGCTCCATATTCCCTCTCATTCCATCTTTTGATATTTTCTTAATACTTAATAATTAATGTCATTGCTTGTACCTTCGCCTGATGTTTTTCTTTAAAATGTTTTTAAAGAACAGTATCATCTCTCTTGTGTTCTATCTCTAATATGTGTTCCCTAATACAGTCTTTTAGCTTTCTGCTTGTTTGACCAAAGTATCTCAAATTATGTTTGCATTGTATAAGGTATACCATGATAACATCTGTGCATCTAATAATCTCAGTGATCTTGAGTCCTTTATCTGTTTTATCTGATTTCATTTTCTTTAGTATACTATTATATTTACATAACTTATAAGCCCTGCTAAACCTGTTTCCTCTAACTTTTTAAAGCGTTTTTTATTTGAAATATGGAATAGCCACACAAAAAAAAAAACACAAAGAACAAATTCTCATCCCTTCCACTCTTGGACATCCCAATTATTTGACCTCTCAGTCTTGCTCCTGGATCACTCTATCCTTTGACCACTCCATTAAACTGGCTTATTTGTACTTCTTTTAAAAGCTTTAACAGTCTTTGTACTAAGAAAGTAAATCTAAGTTCTCTATCTAACTTTTTATCAAATATCCTCTTGAAGAAAATGTAACAATTTCCTGCACAGTTATTCTTCATTCTAGGCCAAAGTTGTGCAAAGCCCAAAAACCTTTTATACTAGATCAATTAAGGTTAAAACAGTAAATGCACTTTCAAAGTATTATGAAGATAAATTAGTCATTTAACACTCATGCCCACTATACCCATCATGCCTCTGTTCAAATAGCTTCATTAGTCAATCATTACCTCATAGTGTTATTGTTTTGGAAAACAAGAGCTTAATTTTGTCACGCTGCTCTAGCCGTTGCTAAGGGCACTGCGTCTCCTTCCTGCTCGTTGCCAGGGGCAGTGTCGGCTCTGGCGTCTCCTTCCTGCTCATTGACAGGGGTAGTGTCGGCTCAGGATGCGTGAGGCGCTGAAGTCATTGCCGCACACTCCTGATGCTGCGGTGAGCTCACTGGCATGAATCCCGTGCCTATTTAAACCCTGCACTAACGATCTGTCACTGCCCAAGTATAGGTGTTACTCTGTGTGCTCCTGGGTGTGACAAATCATTCTATACCTAAATAGCATTGTTGCTGAACCTGCCTGTTTACTGACTACTCTACCTGCCTTAACCCTTAAACTGCTGTACTGATCTTTGTTGCTGAACCTGCCTGTTGCTGAATACTCTGCCTGTTTAACCCATGAATTGCTGGATTGATTTACTACTGCTGAACTCTGCCTGTCTGACTACTCTGCCTGTTTAACCCCTAAATTGCTGGACTGATATACTGTTGCTGATCCCTGCCTGTCTGACTTCTCTGCTCATTAACCCTTGTTGTTCTGGATTGCCTCTTTGTTGCTAAACCCTGCCTGCCTGACCATTCTAGTGGTGTGCCCTTGGACTGCTTTACTGTTGCCGAACCCTGCTTGCCGGATCATTCTAGTGGTGTGCTCTTGGACTGCTTTACTGTTGCCGAACCCTGCCTGTCTGACCATTCTAGTGGTGTGTCCTTGGACTGCTCTGCCGTTGCCGCTGGGGACCGTCCTGCCTGTTGTGAGTGCCGCTCTCCTCATCTTACTAACTTTCTCTGCTCTGGGATATTCCCTATCATTCCGGCTCGACGCCGGGATAACAAGACTACTGGCCGAGTTCGGTCTGATAGAGGAGTATCCCACGAGCATTACAAATTTCACATATTTCATTCCAGAAAGGGATCCTTGAAAATGTTTTAACTTTTATAGCGCACTGATTGCATGCTCTTTTTCACATTTTAAGTGCAGGTGACATTGAGTGGCACACCACTGCCTGTACTTGGTTCTTCCACAAGTGAAGAACAGTCATGCTTATTATGTGCCCTTGTATGTGTACGATAATAAAAGCATTCATGGAAAGTGTCAATAACTACATTTCAAAAATGTTGTTATAGAATTTAAAATGTGACTCGATAAGGAATTACTTTTATACTATAGGTTATGTTGTGTGTGAAATGATTAGGTTAAATAGTAATAATGATGATAAAAAATAACATAACCTTACTATAGGTGAAGGTTGCAGTAAGTGGGTTTTTGCAAAGGACAGACCTTTAATATTTGTGTATTAAGTGTAAGATTGTTACTAACAACATTAAGAAGTAATGCAGTACTTCAGAACCTGCAAGCTAAACCTACATCCGAGAAAGGACAAATAGAACACTACATTTCTTAGATTTATGTGGAACCACAGAAATAAAAATATTTCAAGCTAAGACAGCTCACTTGTGGGATGTTTTGTAGATACAGGCGGAACAGAACATGACAACACCAAATCTATTCACGAGGGCATAACTGCAGTACTTCAGCTTAAATTGCAAAGAAAGATGCAGCGTGAGCTTAAAACAAAGCAAAGACAAGACAAGCAAGGTCATATAATGGGTTATAGAATAGCTGCTTGCCTTTAGTCGTGAACAAACTGTAGACAAAATTGTACATTGTGAAGCTGCATTATGTAGATAACACCCAAGAGCAAGAAATTATCAGACAATACAAGTGACAGTGACATCAATAAGAGCCAAGTCTTCACATATCGAAATGCTTAGCAGCATCCAACCACACATACAAATTAATGTAAATACACACTAGTCAAGGTTAGCTTACAAATAAGCTTGTAGAAAGTCATTTAAAAGCACATCACAAAAACAGATGTGCTACTATTTGTCCTTAAATTAAGCTATGGGTAGCAATTCGGTTTATCACCTGGACACTATTACATTGCTATGATAATATCCTTTGCATGATATATATATATAGTATATATATATATATTTATATATATATTTAATGTATATATATTTAATGTATATATATATATATATATATATATATATATATACAGACACTGCATATATATATATATATATATATATATATATATATATATATATATATATATATATATATAAATTATGATTTACACGCTGCTTAAATTGAACAAGCTGCTTAAATTGAATTTGAAACTGATATAGCAGTGCCAGTTATAGATATTTCCTATTACTGCTCATTGACTAATATGTACAAATGCTCATTGAACCATTGCACGTTAGCAGGAAGTACTCATGAGCCAATGGGCATTAGCAGGAAGTACCCATCAGCTAATGAGCGTCAGCAGGAAGCAACTACCAAAAAAATAACTTTAGCAGGAAGTACCTAATAGAAAATGATTAATAGGAAGTTCATATCAGCCATATCAGTAGGTTCTCTATATTTGGTTTAATTTAAAATTTGGTTTAATTAAGTTCAACAGTTTTGCATCAGTAAAAAGATTTCAATATGCTTTTTTAAAAACTGTTCTTTTACAAGAATAATAGAAATGTTTTGAGTACAATGTCCCCTTAAAAGAACTTATGCAAACTTAGCATATATCCTAAATGTTTACTTGAGAAATTGTACAAATATTCACCTAGATTACGAGTTTTGCGTTAGAGGCTATGCAGTGCTAACGAGCAGTTTTGTCTCACCGCTCACTTACCTGCAGCCCTGGTATTACGAGTTTTCAGAAACCCATCGTTAAAAGACAAGAAGTGAGCGTTGAGAAAAATTTTGCTCATTACCGCACTCCAATACCAGCGCTGCTTAAGTCAGCGGTGAGCTGGTCGTACGTGCTCGTGCACAATTTCCCATAGGGATCAACGGTTGAGAGCCGGCTGAAAAAAAAGTCTAACACCTGCAAAAAAGCAGCGTAAAACTCCTTAACGCAGCCCCATTGATTCCTATGTGGAAATAAAATTTATGTCTACACCTAACACCCTAACATGAACAAAGAGTCTAAACACCCCTAATCTTACACTTATTAACCCCTAATCTGCCACCCCCAACATCGCCGCCACCTATATTATACAGGGAGTGCAGAATTATTAGGCAAATGAGTATTTTGACCACATCATCCTCTTTATGCATGTTGTCTTACTCCAAACTGTATAGGCTCGAAAGCCTACTACCAATTAAGCATATTAGGTGATGTGCATCTCTGTAATGAGAAGGGGTGTGGTCTAATGACATCAACACCCTATATCAGGTGTGCATAATTGTTAGGCAACTTCCTTTCCTTTGGCAAAATGGGTCAAAAGAAGGACTTGACAGGCTCAGAAAAGTAAAAAATAGTGAGATATCTTGCAGAGGGATGCAGCACTCTTAAAATTGCAAAGCTTCTGAAGCGTGATCATCGAACAATCAAGCGTTTCATTCAAAATAGTCAACAGGGTCGCAAGAAGCGTGTGGAAAAACCAAGGCACAAAATAACTGCCCATGAACTGAGAAAAGTCAAGCGTGCAGCTGCCAAGATGCCACTTGCCACCAGTTTGGCCATATTTCAGAGCTGCAACATCACTGGAGTGCCCAAAAGCACAAGGTGTGCAATACTCAGAGACATGGCCAAGGTAAGAAAGGCTGAAAGACGACCACCACTGAACAAGACACAGAAGCTGAAACGTCAAGACTGGGCCAAGAAATATCTCAAGACTGATTTTTCTAAGGTTTTATGGACTGATGAAATGAGAGTGAGTCTTGATGGGCCAGATGGATGGGCCCGTGGCTGGATTGGTAAAGGGCAGAGAGCTCCAGTCCGACTCAGATGCTAGCAAGGTGGAGGTGGAGTACTGGTTTGGGCTGGTATCATCAAAGATGAGCTTGTGGGGCCTTTTCGGGTTGAGGATGGAGTGAAGCTCAACTCCCAGTCCTACTGCCAGTTTCTGGAAGACACCTTCTTCAAGCAGTGGTACAGGAAGAAGTCTGCATCCTTCAAGAAAAACATGATTTTCATGCAGGACAATGCTCCATCACACGCGTCCAAGTACTCCACAGCGTGGCTGGCAAGAAAGGGTATAAAAGAAGAAAGTCTAATGACATGGCCTCCTTGTTCACCTGATCTGAACCCCATTGAGAACCTGTGGTCCATCATCAAATGTGAGATTTACAAGGAGGGAAAACAGTACACCTCTCTGAACAGTGTCTGGGAGGCTGTGGTTGCTGCTGCACGCAATGTTGATGGTGAACAGATCAAAACACTGACAGAATCCATGGATGGCAGGCTTTTGAGTGTCCTTGCAAAGAAAGGTGGCTATATTGGTCACTGATTTGTTTTTGTTTTGTTTTTGAATGTCAGAAATGTATATTTGTGAATGTTGAGATATTATATTGGTTTCATTGGTAAAAATAAATAATTGAAATGGGTATATATTTGTTTTTTGTTAAGTTGCCTAATAATTATGCACAGTAATAGTCACCTGCACACACAGATATCCCCCTAAAATAGCTATAACTAAAAACAAACTAAAAACTACTTCCAAAACTATTCAGCTTTGATATTAATGAGTTTTTTGGGTTCATTGAGAACATGGTTGTTGTTCAATAATAAAATTAATCCTCAAAAATACAACTTGCCTAATAATTCTGCACTCCCTGTATTTATAAACCCCTAATCTGCCGCTCCGGACACCCCGCCACCTACATTATATTTATTAACCCCTAATCTGCCACCCCTAATGTCGCCGCCAACTATCTACACTTATTAACCCCTAATCTGCTGCCCCCAATGTCGCCGCCACTATAATAAACATATTAACCCCTAAACCGCCGCATTCCCGCCTTGCAAACATTAGTTAAATATTATTAACCCCTAATCTGCCATCCCTAACATCGCGGCCTCCTAACTACATTTATTAACCCCTAATCTTCCGCCCCCAACGTCGCCGCCACTATATTAAAGTTATTAACCCCTAAACCTAAGTCTAACCCTAAACCTAACACCCACTAACTTAAATCTAATTTAAATAAATGTAAATAAATATTCCTATCATTAACTAAATTATTCCTATTTAAAACTAAATACTTACCTATAAAATCAACCCTAAACTAGTTGCAATATAAATAATAGTTACATTGTAGCTAGTTTAGGATTTATTTTTATTTTACAGGCAAGTTTGTATTTATTTTAACTAGGTAGAATAGTTGCTAAATAGTTATTAACTATTTAATAACTACCTAGCTAAAATAAATACAAAAGTACCTGTAAAGTAAAACCAAACCTAAGTTACAATAACACCTAACACTACACTATAATTAAAAAAATTAACTAAATTAAATACAATTACCTAAATTAAATTAAATTAGCTAAAGTCCAAAAAAAAACCCCACTAAATTACAGAAAATAATAAACAAATTACAGAAATTTAAACTAATTACACCTAATCTAATAGCCCTATTAAAATAACCCCCCCCAAAATAAAAAAACCCTAGCCTAAACTAAACTACCAATAGCCCATAAAAGGGCCTTTTGCAGGGCATTGTCCCAAAGTAATCAGCTCTTTTACCTGTAAAACAAAATACAAACAACCCTGCTAACAGTAAAACCCACCACCCACACAAACAACCCCCAAATAAAATACTATCTAAAAAAAAAACTAAGCTCCCCATTGCCCTGAAAAGGGCAGTTAGCTCTTTTGCCGCCCAAACCCTAATCTAAAAAATAAAACCCATCCAATACACCCTTAAAAAAACCTAACACTAACCCCCTGAAGTTCGACTTACTGGGAGACGTCTTCTTCCAAGCCGGGCGAAGTTGTCCTCCAGACGGGCAGAAGTCTTCATCCAAGCCGGGCAGAAGTGGTCCTCCAGACGGGCAGAAATCTTCATCCAAGCCGGGCAGAAGTGGTCCTCCAGACAGGCAAAAGTCTTCATCCAGACGGCATCTTCTATCTTCATCCATCCTGCACGGAGCGGGTCCATCTTCAAGACATCCGACGCCGAGCATCCTCTTCATCCGACGACTAAAACAGAATGAAGGTACCTTTAAGTGACGTCATCCAAAATGGCGTCCCTTAGATTCCGATTGGCTGATAGAATTCTATCAGCCAATTGGAATTAAGGTAGAAAAAATCCAATCAGATCAGCCAATAGGTTTCAGCTTGCATTCTATTGGCTGATTGGAACAGCCAATAGAATGCAAGCTCAATCCTATTGGCTGATTGCATCAGACAATAGGATTTTTTCTACCTTAATTCCGATTGGCTGATAGAATTCTATCAGCCAATCGGAATCTAAGGAACGCCATCTTGGATGACGTCACTTAAAGGTACCATCATTCTGTTTTAGTCGTCGGATGAAGAGGATGCTCCGCGTCCGATGTCTTGAAGATGGACCCGCTCCGCGCAGGATGGATGAAGATAAAAAATACCGTCTGGATTAAGACTTCTGCCCGTCTGGAGGACCAATTCTGCCCGGCTTGGATGAAGACTTCTGCTCGTCTGGAGGACCACTTCTGCCCGGCTTGGATGAAGACTTCTGCCCGTCTGGAGGACCACTTCGCCCAGCTTGGATGAAGACGTCTCCTGGTAAGTCGATCTTCAGGGGGTTAGTGTTAGTTTTTTTTAAGGGTGTATTGGGTGGGTTTTATTTTTTAGATTAGGGTTTGGGCGGCAAAAGAGCTAACTGCCCTTTTAAGGGAAATGCCCATCCAAATGCCCTTTTCAGGGCAATGGGGAGCTTAGTTTTTTTTAGATAGTATTTTATTTGGGGGGTTGGTTGTGTGGGTGGTGGGTTTTACTGTTGGGGGGGTGTTTGTATTTTGTTTTACAGTTAAAAGAGCTGATTACTTTGGGGCAATGCCCCGCAAAAGGCCCTTTTAAAGGCTATTGGTAGTTTAGTTTAGGCTAGGGTTTTTTTTTATTTTTTGGGGGGCTTTTTTATTTTAATAGGGCTATTAGATTAGGTGTAATTAGTTTCAATTTCTGTAATTTGTTTATTATTTTCTGTAATTTAGTGTTTAGGTTTTTTTGGACTTTAGCTAATTTAATTTAATTTAGGTAATTGTATTTAATTTAGTTAATTTATGCCTAGATTTAGAGTTCTGCTGCCAAAGGGGTGCGTTAGCTACGCGTGCTTTTTCCCCCCCGCACCTTTTAAACAACGCTGGTATTGAGAGTTCTCTGAAGGGCTGCGTTAGGCTCCAAAAAGGGAGCTTACAGGCATATTTACCGCCACTTCAACTCTCAATACCAGCGGTGCTTACGGACGCGGCCATCTTAAAAAACGTGCTTGTGCACGATTCCCCCATAGGAAACAATGGGGCAGTTTGAGCTGAAAAAAACCCTAACACCTGCAAAAAAGCAGCGTTCAGCTCCTAACGCAGCCCCATTGTTTGGGGAAACAGTTTCTAAGTCTGCACCTAACACCCTAACATGTACCCCGAGTCTAAACACCCCTAACCTTACACTTATTAAACCCTAATCTGCCAATCCCGCTATCGCTGACCCCTGCATATTATTTTTAACCCCTAATCTGCCACTCCGTACACCGCCGCAACCCACATTATCCCTATGTACCCCTAATCTGCTGCCCCTAACACAGCAGACCCCTATATTATATTTATTAACCCCTAATCTGCCGCCCCCAATGTTGCCGCCACCTACATACAATTATTAACCCCTAATCTGCCGTCTGGACCTCACCGCTACTCTAATAAATGTATTAACCCCTAAAGCTAACCCTAACACTAACATCCCCCTAAGTTAAATATAATTTAAATCTAACAAAACAAAAGAAATCTTATTAAATAAATTAATCCTATTTAAAGCTAAATACTTACCTGTAAAATAAACCCTAATATAGCTACAATATAAATAATAATTATATTGTAGCTATTTTAGGATTAATATTTATTTTACAGGCAACTTTGTATTTATTTTAACCAGGTACAATAGCTATTAAATAGTTAATAACTATTTAATAGTTACCTAGTTAAAATAATTACAAAATTACCTGTAAAATAAATCCTAACCTAAGTTACAATTAAACCTAACACTACACTATCAATAAATTAATTAAAATAAACTATCTACAATTATCTACAATTAAATCAACTAAACTAAATTACAAAAAAACAAACAATAAATTACAAAAACAAACAAACACTAAATTACAAAAAATAAAAAAAGATTACAAAAATGTTAAACTAATTACACCTACTCTAAGCCCCCTAAATAAATAACAAAGCCCCCCAAAATAAAAAAATGCCCTACCCTATTCTAAAATAAATATTTTACAGCTCTTTTACCTTACCAGCCCTTAAAAGGGCCTGCCCCAAAGAATTCTGCTCTTTTGCCTGTAAAAAAACATACAATACCCCCCCAACATTACAACCCACCACCCACATACCCCTAATCTAACCCAAACCCCCCTTAAAAAACCTAACACTAAGCCCCTGAAGATCTCCCTACCTTGTCTTCACCATGCCGGGTATCACCGATCCGTCCAGAAGAGGGTCCGAAGTCTTCATCCTATCCGGCAAGAAGAGGTCCAGAAGAGGCTCCCAAGTCTTCATCCTATCGGGCAAGAAGAGGAGATCCGGACGGGCAAACATCTTCATCCAAGCAGCATCTTCTATCTTCTTCCATCCGGCGTGGAGCGGGACCATCTTGAAGCAGCCGACGCGGATCCATCAACTTCTAACGACGTCCTAAGAATCCTATCAGCCAATCGGAATTCAAGGGACGCCATCTTGGATGATGTCATTTAAAGGAACCTTCATTTGGACTTAGGACATCGTTAGAAGAGGATGGATCTGCGTCGGCTGCTTCAAGATGGTCCCGCTCCACGCCGGATGGAAGAAGATAGAAGATGCCGCCTGGATGAAGATGTCTACCGGTCCGGATGCCCTCTTCTTGCCGGATAGGATGAAGAATTTGGACCCTCTTCTGGACCTCTTCTTGAAGGATAGGATGAAGACTTCGGAGCCTCTTCTGGACGGATCAGTGATACCCAGCGTGGTAAAGATAAGGTAGGAAGATCTTCAGGGGCTTAGTGTTAGGTTTTTTAAGGGGGGTTTGGGTTAGATTAGGGGTATGTGGGTGGTGGGTTGTAATGTTGGGGGGGGGTATTGTATGGTTTTTTTTACAGGCAAAAAAGCAGAATTCTTTGGGGCATGCCCCACAAAAGGCACTTTTAAGGGCTGGTAAGGTAATAGAGCTGTAAACTTTTTATTTTAGAATAGGGTAGGGCATTTTTTTATTTGGGGGGCTTTGTTATTTTTTTTAGGGGGCTTAGAGTAGGTGTAATTAGTTTAAAATTCTTGTAATCTTTTTTTTTTTGTAATTTAGTGTTTGTTTTTGTAATTTATTGGTTTTTTTTTTGTAATTTAGTTTAGTTGATTTAATTGTAGATAATTGTAGGTAGTTTATTTAATTAATTTATTGATAGTGTAGTGTTAGGTTTAATTGTAATTTAGGTTAGGATTTATTTTACAGGTAATTTTGTAATTATTTTAACTAGGTAACTATTAAATAGTTATTAACTATTTAATAGCTATTGTACCTGGTTAAAATAAATACAAAGTTGCCTGTAAAATAAATATAAATCCTAAAATAGCTACAATGTAATTATTATTTATATTGTAGCTATATTAGGGTTTATTTTACAGGTAAGTATTTAGCTTTAAATAGGAATAATTTATTTAATAAGATTTATTTTATTTCGTTAGATTTAAATTATATTTAACTTAGGGGGGTGTTAGGGTTAGACTTAGCTTTAGAGGTTAATACATTTATTAGAGTAGCGGCGAGGTCCGGTCGGCAGATTAGGGGTTAATACTTGAAGTTAGGTGTTGGCGATGTTAGGGAGGGCAGATTAGGGGTTAATACTATTTATTATAGGGGTTTTGAGGCGGGAGTGAGGTGGATTAGGGGTTAATACATTTATTATAATGGCGGTGAGGTCCGGTCGGCAGATTAGGGGTTAATAATTGTAGGTAGGTAGCGGCGACGTTGGGGGGGGCAGATTAGGGGGTAATAAATATTATGTAGGGGTCGGCGATGTTAGGGGCAGCATATTAGGGGTACATAGGGATAATGTAGGTTGCGGCGGTGTGCAGTCGGCAGAATAGGGGTTAAAAAAATTTAATAGAGTGGCGGCGATGTGGGGGGGGCCTCGGTTTAGGGGTACATAGGTAGTTTATGGGTGTTAGTGTACTTTAGAGCACAGTAGTTAAGAGCTTTATGAACCAGCGTTAGCCCAGAAAGCTCTTAACTCCTGGCTTTTTGCTGCGTCTGGAGTCTTGTTGGTAGATTTCTAACGCTCACTTCAGCCAAGACTCTAAATACCGGCGTTAGAAAGATCCCATAGAAAAGATAGGATACGCAATTGGCGTAAGGGGATCTGCGGTATGGAAAAGTCGTGGCTGGAAAGTGAGCGTTAGACCCTTTCCTGACTGACTCTAAATACTAGCGGGCGGTAAAAAACAGCGTTAGGACCCCGTAACGCTGGTTTGGACGGCTAACGCAGAACTCTAAATCTAGGCGTTATTTAATTATAGTGTAGTCTTAGGTGTTAGTGTAACCTAGGTTAGGTTTTATTTTACAGGTAAATTTGTATTTATTTTAGCTAGGTAGTTATTAAATAGTTAATAACTATTTATTAACTATTCTACCTAGTTAAAATAAATACAAACTTGCCTGTAAAATAAAAATAAATCCTAAGCTAGCTACAATGCAACTATTATTTATATTGTAGCTAGCTTAGGGTTTATTTTATAGGTAAGTATTTATTTTTAAATAGGAATAATTTAGTTAATGATAGGAATATTTATTTAGATTTATTTAAATTATATTTAAGTTAGTAGGTGTTAGGTTTAGGGGTTAATAACTTTAATATAGTGGCGGCGACGTTGGGGGCGGAAGATTAGGGGTTAATAAATGTAGGTAGGTATGTGGCGGCAACATTGAGGGCAGCAGATTAGGGGTTATTAAATATAATGTAGGTGTTGGCGATGTTGGGGGCAGCAGATTAGGGGTTCATAAATATAATGTAGGTGGCGGCGGTGTCCGGAGCGGCAGATTAGGGGTTAAAATTTTTATTTTAGTATTTGTGATGCGGGAGGGCCTCGGTTTAGGGGTTAACAGGTAGTATATGGGTGTTAGTGTACTTTTAGCACTTTAGTTATGAGTTTTATGTTACGGCGTTGTACCACAAAACTCATAACTACTGACTTTTAAATGCGTTAGGACTCTTGACAGGGTAGGCTGCACCGCTCACTTTTTGGCCTCCCAGGACAGACTCGTAATATCAGCGCTAAGGAAGTCCCATAGAAAAAAGATTTTACGAAGTTTACGTAAGCCGTTTTGCGGTAAGGCCAAAGAAGTGTGCGGTGACCCTAAACCTGCAAGATTCGTAATACCAGCGGGCATAAAAAAGCAGCGTTAGGACCTCTTAATGCTGCTTTTTTACCCTAACGCACAACTCGTAATCTAGCCGATTCCTTTTTAGGCAAAGAAGGTGGTAAAATTTTTGGAGGAACTACATTTTTTCTATATAAATATACTTTTTAAATAACCAATTCTTTGCAAGATATATATATATATATATATATATATATATATATATATTATAATACCTGTACAAATGTGACAAACCAGTAAATATACAGTATATGCAGAACTAGAAACTAACTTTGGATTAATATAGAAAGAAAAAATTAATCAGAGGGAGAAACAGGAATCTTATTTATAGGAGTAATGTGGAAGAGGATCAGGGGTAGGGGTGGTTCTAGCTGAAATGGTTTGAGAATTGCTTTGTGTGTTGGTGGGGGGGTAATTATATAATATTAGTTATTCCAGTTTTTTATTTTTATTGAATCTCCTTTTACCCTTATTGGGCCAATAAGCAGCTTTATACTTACACCTGAGTTGTAGCATCCTGTTTATCTTAAAGGGCCATTATTATACATTCATTTTTTCTTTGCATAAATGTTTTGTAGATGATCTATTTATATAGCCCATAAACTTTTTTTTTTTTTTCAAATGTATAGTTTTGCTTCTTTTTAAATAACATTTCTCTGATTTTCAGACTCCTAACCAAGCCCCAAAGTTTTATGAGAATACCGTCAGCTACCTACTCCAGCTTGCTCCTGTTTGTGTAAAGGGTCTTTTCATATGCAAAAGAAGGGAGAGGGGAGGTGTCTTATTTGCCACTTGCAGTGGGCTTTCCAGCTATCTTTTCAACAGAGCTAAACTAAGAGCTTCTAAGAAAGTTTTTAAACAGTTTAATACTGTATTTTTTATATCAGTATCTGTGCATCTTATTCTTTATAGTAGTGTCTATTACATGCAGTTATATGACAATGAGTGTATACTGTCCCTTTAAGCATTAGATAATGTCATTTTTGCACTAAAATGTTTCTTTAAAGGGACACTCAAGTCAAAATAAACTTTAATGATTCAAATAGAACATGCAGTTTTAAGACACTTTCCATTTTACTTCCATTATCAAATTTTGCACAGTCTTTTTATATACACACTTTCTGGGGAACAAGATCTACTGAGAATGTGCACAAGCTCTCAGGGTATATGTATACTAGCCTGTGATTGGCTCATCTGTCACATGATACAAGGGGTCAGAAAATGGGAGAAAAATACATTTTTCAGAAAAAAATCTACTGCTTATTTAAAATTCATAGTAGGTCTTAAATCATTGTCTGTTTATTATGCACTTGTTAATTATGCAATTTTACTGCATTGAGTGGTTCTTTAACTCACTGGGGTAGAGTTACCAATGTCTGTCCGACATGATACACTTTTGGCATTTATCATTACACAAGCAGTTCATCAAAACTGCTTGTGCAATCCCGCCCCCTGCAGATTCGGGCGGATTGAGGCTGCGGATTAAAGTCTGCAGCCTCGGAGGCAGCGGACAAGTTATGGAGCAGCCCTTGTTAAATCTACCCCACTCTCTGAACTGCTTGAGAAAATGAAGTACAAAAGATACTGTTTCCAAATACATGTCTGTTGGCAACTTGGAGAAAAGGGGTTGCTGCAATAATGAGTTAGGGTATCTAGCATTCTGCAGCACCTCTTAAAACTATAATTAAGTAGGGGTAAAGTAAAATAAATACTGCATTTGCACATTATGGTCAATACGTCCATGCAACAGCATGATTTGTTTTATAGTTCCCATAAAATATATTGAATATCTATTGTAGAAATATGACTCTAAGAAAAAAATTTTTTTTGAAACAATAAATAACCCTATTCAGTGTTTCCTACAAAGTGCACATTTTCATTTTCTCATGAATTCAGTTTATACTTCTTGTAAACCAAAAGTGCCGTATAAGATATAGCAAAGCAATTACAGCTAGTGGAAAGAAGAAATTAGAGAGCTAGAATTCCCTGTGCAGATGCATCAGCAATATATTTAAACAAGGTTGATTGAGGATCAAATTAAAACATTCTGGTGGTCAGTAAAAGGGTCAGAAGGTAAAACAATCATGAAAAATATATCAGTATAATACATTATAAAGGTGTGGTCAGGCATAGTTTATATCATATTGCAAACAGAAAATGACCACAGCATTTATAATACCTATAGTATTCAAGGTTTAAAGGAAGGCCTCTAAAATAAACAGTTCTATTTTAAGTCAAATAAAATTATTTATTACAATGCAAAAATAGCAACATATTTATAATAATATTTAATATATTCAGCTTGATAAATTCTGCTAACTTTAGTTTAATGTATTCATTGCTAGGGGTTGCCTTTCTGAATTCATTGTTCTGGAATATACATCCCACCAATCCTGGTTCCTTTTACAATGCATTAGAATTTGTGGCAAGAAAGCTTTGTACTTAAAGGGACATTACATTGCTGAGTACAAATACACTGGTTACAAGTCACAATGGTATTGTTTTTCCTCATATACCTACAGCCCAATTGAAAGCTGTTTTCTTATTTTAACCTATTACAGAAGGCAGTTGGAAAAAAAAATGCATCTTTATACTAAGAGCTGCCATCTTGGTGAGCACATATTGTTGCATCCTGTGACAGAAGCAGTGCACTTTCATTGATCAGGGACATTGCTATAAAGTTAAATTGTTTAGGGTTTTTTATTTACACAGTTTAAAAGTTAAATAATACAAATAAAGCCCTCATTAAAAATAAAGCGAGATGCAGCCACTGCAAATCTGTACTACTCTGGCTTTGTATTGGGCATGCTAAACTGAATTGCATAACATAGATTGTCAAGAAAACAATAGTATCACCGATCTGTGAATGTGCCCCACTTCTGTCATAGGGTACAAGAATACTTAAACTTATTAACAGTTTATATTATATACCTTGAAGAGTATTGCCTTTAACCCTTTAAGAACCGGGCATTTCAGACAAAAACTTCCCCAAAAGACCAGAGCATGTTTAGCATTTTTGCCATCACTAAATTTAAACAGATATAGAGCCTTTTTTTATATATATTTACCTATCAAAACTATTTACTTTTTTAGTAGACAACCTAAAGTATTGATCTAGGCACATTTGTGGTATATTTCATGCCACCATTTCACCGCCAAATGGGAACAAATAAAATTAAATGGTTAACTTTTTCCCCAATTTTAGGTTTCTCACTGAAATAATTTACAAACAGCTTGTGCAATCATGGCATAAATGGTTGTAAATGCTTCTCTGGGATCCCCTTTGTTCAGAAGTAGCAGGCATATATGGCTTTGGAATTGCTTTTTAGTAATTAGAAGGCTGCAAAATGCCACGGCGCACCACACTTGTATTATGCTCAGCAGTGAAGGGGTTAATTAGGTAGCTTGTAGGGTTAATTTTAGCTATAGTGTATAGTCTACCCTCCCACCTGACAAATCCCATCCCCTGATCCCCCCTAATCCCTCTTAAACAGCTCTCTTGCCTCCCCCAGCCCACAATGGTCACCCCCATCTTAAAGGGGCAGTATACACCAATTTTCATATAACTGCATGTAATAGACACTACTATAAAGAATAATATGCACAGATACTGATATAAAAATCCAGTGTAAAACCGTTTAAAAATGTACTTAGAAGCTTACAGTTTAGCTCTGTTTAAAAGCTTACTTTAACACCCCCTTCAAGTGGGAAATGTCAGACCCCCCCCCCTTCCTCTTCCTTTGCATATGAAAAGAAGCAAGCTGGAGTAGGTATATGTCGGTATCCTCCTAAAACTTTGGGGCTTGGTTAGGAGTCTGAAAATCAGAGCAATGTTATTTATAGATAAGTAAACCTATTTAAAAAAAACAAAAAAACTTTATGGGCTATATAAATAGATCATCTACAAAGCATTTATGCAAACCTCCCTGATCCCTCCAAACAGCTCTTTAATCCTCCCCCTCTACCTATTAGCCGCCATCTTAGGTACTGGCATCTCTCTGCCAGTACCCAGTTTGACCTCCTTTTCATTTATTTCACCCATTTTTTTCTGCAGTGTAGCTGCCCCCCCCATTACCATACCCCCCTCCCAGATCCCTATCCCCCTCCCTATAATTTTCATGACTTCTCCACCATGTCGCTATTAATGACTGATAATGACTGTCAATCACCAAAAACCGAATCGAGCCTCATTCTGATGGTCCAGCATTCTTTCCATTCCTAGCAGTCTCCTCTCTCTCTCTCTGCAAATGTAGATACGAATTAATTGTGTTTTTTTAATTAAAGGTAATGGCATATTCAGTATTATTTTTTATTTGAAGCAATTTGAACATCATCAAAAAATAGCTGTCGCCATTGTTGGAATCGGCAACACCATCTTTTTGTTAAGGTTCAAGAATGTTCAGATCAGTTGCCAATATCATTATCATTTATTGGATGTGTGTTTTTGGTCAATCTGTGTGTGTTGAGCATTTATCAATTGCCTACGGCTGTTAAATTTGAAGTGTCCATTTTATTGTTAATATTTAGTTGATAACTTGTGGTTGGGTGCATTGTGATTGTCAAAGTTGGGGCCAGATTATTTAAACTTTGCCGGATCAGATGTGGTTTTTCACGATGACCCTTTCAGGGGCTGCCCCGGTGGAATTATCTTTAAAAAGGTACAGTACCTAGATGTGGCAAGACGTTTTCTATAGAAAGTAAAGAAGCTTGCTGGAAAGGGAAAGTTCACTGGGTAGAGCGAAGTTAGCAGTGAATTTTGCCAGTATTTCTTAATTTTCTTTAAATGATGTGGTGCATTCATTCAGATATTCGTTTGGTGAAAAATATCTGTGTTTTGTTAACGAATTTGCATTTGTAGAAAAATGAACGCATATGTCTAATATCAACCATTGGAAAATGTTATGAAAAAAACTTATGCTAATGCCACAGTTGAAATTATTGCTTAAACAAAAACAGTATGTCAATGTAAATTCCTGGTTTTAGAATAGAAATGTACCTTATTTAAAAAATATAAAAATAATTTGAACTTATTTTTGTAATCTTTTTGTTGTTAAAAAGCTCCTTTATAGGGTGTATGGGGCATATAGTTTAAAAATATAAGTAAAATTAAAGGAATTTCTCTTTCTCACACCCACCCAAATTCATCTAGCTATCTATCTAGTTTTATGATTTTGTTGTTTCTTATCAAAAGTGACATGCTAAAAAGTAATAACAATTTACCTTTTTTTTCTTAATAACCATTGTATTCCACCACAAATCGGCACTTTTTACTGCATATAAAGGTCTTCCCATGAAAAATGCAAAACTTAACTAACCATACTGTTTGATTCAGTAAGATGTACAGCCTTAGTTAAAGTTAGTGGCAACATTAATTGGAAATATAGTGTAGCTTTAGGCTTTACTTTGAATGCCACTTTTGCTCCCAATACAGTTAGTGTTCTGACATACTAATTTGTTACATTCTTTTACCAACTTGACATAAATTTCCCTAACAAAATACATGGAAGTTTAAGGACATTTTTGAAATACACCATTTTATCAGTATGAGTTGGCTTTATAGCTTGCAAAGAGATTAACGGGAAAAGTGTATGTATAAGACAAATCATCCATGCTCTCTGAGCAAGATTAAATTGGAAATAGTTGTTTGACACTTATACCTGGAAGACAGAACAGTCTTATTTTACTTACAAATGTGTTCTCTGATCCTTCTTGCATTGAAATCTAAAGTCTGTAGCAATTATTTACAACCATTTGTAATAGTTTCTCTGATATGTCTGTTTAAATTGGAGATGGTAGAACTGATATTTTTTTCTATAAAGAAATATTTGGTCTGCAGTGTAGAATTGTCACCGAGCTTATGTAACTGGACATATTTGTATTGATGTAGTCCTGGCTTACTACCAAAGAAAAGTCATTTTACGAAATGCATTTTTGTCACTGTGTATAAGAATGGCAGTTCAAGTGCACTTGTACCTTTTGTGTCATTGGACATGCAGGCTTAGAACTAGAAAATTGGTTGCGTGGGAAATGATGTGTAAATGAAAACATGATTATAATGTAAAAAGTCAAAACATATAAAATCTTTAAAGGGAAATTGTACTATAATATTGTTTAATCTTTTATGGGCTAGATTACAAGTGGTGTGCTAACTTTAGCACAGGCTATGTTAAAATATTGCGCCAGAATTAACCTGCAGGCATATTACAAGTTTAAAGTAAATGTGACCTCAGAAGCGCAAACTTAATTTGGACTTGGGTTAGCGAGACTGAAGACCTCATGTGAAGGGTTTGTGCTAAAACAAATTGTATTAAACACAACATTTTTACATTTATATATAAACTATCTAATAAAAATAAATCATATAAATATTAAAAAAGGTACATGGAATAGGACAAGGTTTTTGAATGTAAAGTAGAAAAAAATTAAAGGAACGGAGCATTGGTAAAAAAACAAACAAAATAAGGACATTTAATAAACATGGAACTGTACAAAAACAAATAAAACTACGTGTAGAGAAAAAAGTGTCAGATGCTTTTCCTCTCCCTCCTTCATCTGTGATCTTGTAAAGGGCTATAATGTATATACATACATATGACACATATATACACATGTAAACACATGTATACATATGTGTATTTATACTTTGGAACTCTTTCCCTCAAATACCTGAAAACAAGAAAAATATGTTTATTTAATTTTAATATATATATATATATATATATATATATATCTTTATAACTGTATCTATATATATTCATAGTGATATATAGGTATAGATATATATTAAAAAAAAAAGACATTATATATATATATATATATATATATATATATAAATGGAAATCAGGAGACAGCACTCACTGGTCTTGACAATACTGGCACCCCCTTTGTGCGCCGGGCGTATGACAATTGAATCATCAGCTGTAAGCGATCTTATGGCCTCCCAGTCAGAGGTAGTCATGTTGTTTCTATACTTCATCTGGCAGCCAGCATTCAGTTTTTGTTGTATAATCCTCGTGTATGTCCTTATACTAGGATTAGTAGTGGGGGGATCAAATGAACTTGGTTTCTTAAATGAGTGGGGCTGGTCCTCAAATGTTTTCCCTTGGAAGTAATCCCCCAATTTCAATTGTCTTTGGAATTTCATTGTATCAATGTATGTGGAGAATTTATTCGTAGCTGTAGTAGGTACAAATGATAGTCCCTTCTTTAGAACCTTTATTTCTTGTTCACTCAGGGTATGTTGGCTCAGGTTCACTGTCACATCCTCCTCCTCCTGCGCTGGTACGGTGGTCTTCCTCCATACAACGCCCCTTCTGACATGCGGTCTTCTCCTCTGCCTCTGGAGCGGGTAGTAATTCCTAAAAAAGGCTGTGTGCCTGTATTGCTTTGTTGTTCTTGTTGTGGGTTGACGGTGCCATCTGAGTCCAACCCTGAGCTTGTGTCCACCGTATTTAACTGTTGGTGTCCATAGGTCCTGATTCGTCTTTGTCTCCTGGGTTGGTAGTATGTTCTTTCAACCGGTCCTAAGGTCCATCGGTAAACTTTTTTGTCTTTATAGTCGTCCATAACGTAGCCCAACGGAGGTTGCCTTACATTGTGTATTTAGCCATTGGACATTTGGATATGACCGCATACTATATCTTATATGTATCTTTTGTGTATTTTTTATGCATTTGGAGTATACATAGCGATCCCTTGAGTTGTGTTTTGTGTGCCTTTTTCCACCCTTGTTTTAATACAATAGGTTAATTCTTTATTTTTTAATCAAATTTGGCTTTTTGTAAACTCAAAATTTGCTTTTTTGATATACTATACATGTACTTTTTTATCCACTGTGCATGTACTCTTCTGTACAATATGCCCCCTTGATTAATTCTTCTGTTTACCATCCGGTGCTAATGGATCTACCAACTATTGATTAGCTCAATATTCCTGCATTTGACCGTGTTAAGGACTGTGTCTGTGCTATATATGGCAGATCAGTTATTTTTACTTTTCCCATATGAGTTATTTTTACTTTCCCCATATGAATTTTCCTTTCCCCATATGAATTTTTACACCGTGTAAGGGTGTCCCTTACAATCTCTGGCTATGCGTATCCAGTGATCTCTTTTTCCAGCTGCTCTTGCTGCTGTCTTTAGCTTTTTGTTGCCTGTTGACAACATAGGGGCTTGTCTCCTCTAACCAATTAACTTTCACATAGCGATAGCCTTAGGGGCGTTGCTTAATTGCGATACGCATGTGCAGTACTCCAAGCTTATTGTATCTCCGGTAACACACACAACTCTCCGCGGAGCTATATCCCTCTAAACCCATCAGGTATTTATCTTCTCCTTATCTGTATGCATAGAGTGTTTTACTGGTTACTCCATGTTCATGTGCCTTGATAGCCCCTCTTCCTGCCAGCGCTACATTGATACTAATGAGATAAGTCCCAATACATATACCTTGGACACCCCCTGCTAATATATGCTAATGTATGCCTGCAGTGTGATTTCTACTTATAGTCGTTCCGCTATCTTGTCTACCTGCCTGTATGATGGGGATAGTATGCCCTGTATATGTATATATTGCTTGCTCAGTATAAGCCTGTAATGAAATGTTTATTCTAAGCATTGCTCATTGGTCCTGTTAACTGCTGCCCATCCATAACATCTATCTATGCTGAATACTTTTTTCTATTGATATTCTGTTTGGTCTTTAATTGTATCTACCGTTTGCATTATGATTCCCTCTTGCTCTGTATATGTACATGGTTGTAATGTTCACTTATTTGTTATATTGTGGTATATTTAGTTTTTTTAATTCATTTGTATGGGGTTTGTTGACACTTGGTGGTTGCCATGGCAACAATTTTGGCGCAATTTCACACTGGGGGAGGGTCTTATGGAACAGTATAAATGTTTGCTTCATTCTATGTACTCTGGTCTGATGAAGGGGTGTATTCCCCGAAACGTCACTGAATAAATCCAGTACAGGTAGCCCTCGTTTTACAACGGTTCAATTTACACTGTTTCAGAATAACAACCTTTTTTTCCAGTCATGTGACTGCTATTGAAAAGCATTGAGAAGCAGTGCATTTATTAAAATAGCCAGTAGGTGGAGCTGTCCGCTTGTGTTGCAGCAAGGCCAGGCAAGCTGAAATTAATCAGTTTAACCAGACCTGAGCTATCGGACAGATTTCAAAGGAACAAGATCTTCCTGTCTATAAATCAGTCCAGATTGGAATGCATAGAAAGAAATGTTTGCAGAAAAATTCAAGTGAAGTCTGTGTTGTGTGATTATTTTATTAGGTTTATAATGCTGTTTAGCAAATGATTTTGTTCATTTAAGTTAGTTTAATTATATATTCTGTGTCGTGTGATTATTTTATTAGGTTTATAATGCTGTTTAGCATTTAAAGTCTTCATTTCAAAGCTTTAAAAATAATGTATTAGGTGTTGCATATGCCAATTTTGAGAGGGGCCTGGAACCTATCTCCCTCACTTCCCATTGACTTACATTATAAACTGGGTTTCAATTTACAACGGTTTTGATTTACAACCATTCCTTCTGGAACCTAACCCCAGCGTAAACTGAGGGCTACCTGTATTGTCAAGACCAGTGCGTGCTGTCTCCTGATTTCCATATTCTACACCATATTCTAGCACTCTGGCATTTGGAACTAAAGTGTTAGTGAGAGTGCACCTGCCAATACCTGCTGTATATATATATATATATATATATAAATATTTAAAAATAAATAGAACATTTATTCTATGTAAAGAACATTGGAATTTAAAATATTCCTAACTATCTTTAGCGCTGTGTGTTTAACTCCTGTTAGGTTTAGCATATAAGTGATAAGATTGAGCTCTCCTTTGAAGTCTAGGGGGAGAAGAAGATAGAGCGTTCATGATATCGGAAGTCCTGAAGTTAGCAGGTGGCAAATTTCACTCTTTAACATTTTACTTTCAACTTGTAACACGCGTGTTAACCCATGCACATTAATAGTTTACTTCTGGTGGTGTTTTGCATGTAAGTAAAAGCACTAAATAATGTGCCACTTGTAATATGAAACAAAGTAACAAGAAATATCATCAACTTCGAACACAATGTTTCCAGTCACCTGCATATAGAAAGTTCCACTCTATATAGTGAGTATGGCTCAATGTGGGTTAACAGAATTTGGTCAGAGTGTATGCTATAGCAATGTGATAGTGTTGCAGCTGCTATAGGGCTTACCTGCTCTGCTCTCCTATGCTGGATGGTCTCTAGCGCTGTTTCCAGACTCGGCTGGCGGGTGTAAAGAAAATTCTGATGCTATTGCTGTACAGCATGTACTCACCCTTACAGCTTGACCTCCTATTACTCCTGCAGAGAGGTGCCCCAGCAGCTGGTGCACTTGTTGGCATACTCTATGAGTACGGCTTTGTAAGCTGAAACGCGTTAGACGTTTGTGTCTGAGCATGAATTGTGTTTTATCATCCTGCTGCTTTTATTGAGATGTTCGTTAAATAAAGATCAAGTTTGTATACAAGCACCTTCGTTTGGGAATACACTTTTTGCTGATCGACATATGCCACTTGTAATATGGCCTTATGTGTTTCCAATGATCTAATTAACGTGCTGGAATGTATTGCCTTGTTTACAAATAGCTCCTGTATCTTTATTTTGATATTTTAAATAGCTGATTTGTCTTTTGATATCGCCACCTATAATAAAAATGCAGTACTTCAGTAATGGTTATAGAAAAGCTAACTAAACAAGATTCAGGAGCAGAAATCAACCTACCAGTGGAGGGTGGGAAAGAAAGAGAACCAAGATCATTTTAAACGGTTTTCCTGTACCACTTTTATTTATTTTTTTAATCTTATCAGCAGTTCAGCTGAGTACATTGTGCTTTTAAGGCTGTAGGACTTCATTCACTATTGTAGAGCCAGTATTAACTTGCTTCTACCATTTTTTCAGTCACTTACACATTTAAAATGACACTAAAGTCAAAAATAAACTTTCATGATTCAGTTTTAAAGGGACAGCCTAGTCAAAATTAAAATTGATTCAGATAGGGCATGCAATTTTAAACAACTTTCCATTTTACTTTTATCATCACATTTGCTTTGTTCTCTTGGTATTCTTTGATGAAAGCTAAACCTAGGTAGGCTCATATTCTAATTTCGAAGCCCTTGAAGGTAGCCTTTTATCTCAGTGCATTTTGACAGTTTTTCACAGCTAGAAAGCGCTAATTCATGTGTGCCATATAGATATCTTTTGTGCTCTGTCAGCACTGTCAGCACTGATTGGCTAAAATACAAGTCTGTCAAAAGAACTGAAAGAAGGGGGCAGTCTGCAGAGCCTTAGATGCAAGGTAATCACAGAGGTAAAAAATTGTATTCATATAACAGTGTTGGTTATGCAAAACTGGGGAATGGGTAATAAAGGGATTTTCTATCTTTTAAAATAATAAACATTTTCAAGTAAACTGTCCATTTAAGTGACTTTCCAATTTGCTTCCATTATAAAATTGTGTAGTCTTTTTATGTGCACACTTTCTGAGAAGCCAGTTACTAGCATGTGCAAATTTAACAGTTTATATCTATATGAGCCTGCGATTGGCTATTCAATGTCACATGATATGGGGTCCGGTCAACTGATGTTTATATTGAATTTTGTTTGAAAAAAACTACTGCTCATTTAAAATGACTTTTTCTTTTATGCACAAGTTGATTATGCAGTTCTACTGGTCCTTTAAAGGGAAGTTATATCACATTTTTATTATATCTCATGGAGTGTTTTAATTTCCTTTGCATAATGCAAATAAACATTTTTTAATGCATATGGAGGCATCTTCCTACCTAATTCTTGAAGTTGTCATTATCAGCCAGGGGGCAGCTGACCCTTGAGTGTCAGTTGTGCATAATTATGTATTCTTTTTAAATTTAAGAACATATTTTATTGTTGTTTCTGTATATTCATGAAATAATATTTAAAATGATTTTCCCTTTAAGAGTACACACACACACACACACACACACACATATATATATATATATATATATATATATATATATATACTGCAGAGAAGTTTAGTAAAGACTTTTAAAGTCACTTACAAATGTTTCATATACAGTATGTAGCATAAAAAGCCCTTGGCAAAATATTCTTGAACATGTAGCATTTAACCTCAATCAAAAAAAAAAAAAAAAAAGAATCTAAGAGAATTCCATCTTCTTTTTTAACATGAATAAATTATTTCTCTAAAATAGAACTAATCAGAAAAATAGGCAGTCTTAACCTTAACCTTTAGTTCACTCGTTCAAAATCTTGATTAGTTAGCTTGATTAATCAATCAGGATTGTTTAAAAAGGGCTTAGAAATTAGCATATGGGTCTGCCTAGGTTTAGTTTCAACTAAGAATACCAAGAGTAAAAAGCAAATTTGATAATAAAAGTAAATTGGAAAGTTGATTAAAATTACAAGTCCTATCTGAATAATGAAAGTTTATTTTTGACTAGACTGTCCCTTTAAGCTACTGAACTTTGATCAAGCATGGTGGCTCATGACCCAGCATATTCGTATTACTATTCTGCAACATTTTTGCCCAACAATTGTCATCTATAACTTTTCACAAAAAAAAAATCGCTTTATCATCTAATAATACTTTTAATTGTTCTCAAATTCTAAATTATTAGCCTGGTATATGAAACTTAAAAAGTGAGCATGTCTCTCAATAAAATGTTAAAATTGGACATAAACATGAGTTCCCTGCAATACATGAGGATTTGCTGATCATTTTTTAAAAGAAAAAGAAGTTGTAGAACTAATTTTATTCCTGGGACTTAAAGGAACATTAAACACTAAGGGCTAGATTATGAGTGGAACACAATTTCACGCTTATGCAAGCACAATATTTGCACTCCGCTCAGTAATACCAGCGCACGGAAATGTGAACTGGTTATACAGGTGTGGCAAAGTGGGTCTGACACCTGGTTAATTGCACTTAGCGCAAAGTGAAACCGTGAGTTTGCGGTCACATTTACCAGCCACTTGAAATGGCTAGTTATTTAACGTGAGCCCGTAAATGGGCAAATTTGCCCCTTTATGGGTGCATGTTAAGTTAGTGCTCCACTCGTAATCTGACCCTAAATAAATACTAGATAGAATGATGCAGTCAAATAGTTTCATTAGCTGTTTAAATATAGACAAAATATAGTTTTAGTTATCACAGCCTGAAAGTGGCTGTATACCCCTGTTTTCGCGCGAGCCTTTAGGCTCTCCGGAAACAGGAGTTAAGAAGCAGTGGTCTTAAGACTGCTGCTCCTTAACTTGTCTGCTACCACTGAGGCTGCAGACATCAATCCGCCCGATCTCATACTATCGGGTTGATTGACACCCCCTGCTAGCGGCTGATTGGCCTCGAATCTGCAGGGGGCAGCATTGCACAAGCAGTTTACCAGAACTGCTTGTGCAATGATAAATGCTGACAGCTTATGCTGTCGGCATTTATCAATGTCTGGCGGACATGATTGCTACAGTGGATCATGTCAGCCAGACATTTGATAAATTGTCCCCTTAGTGTCTATTAAACAATGGGAGGTGCCATGTTTTAACTTAGGTTACCCTCTCTACTGTAGCCAATTAGGGACAGTTATAAATAGGTCACTAGAGTGTGCAAGCAATGGCTGAAGTGTTTTGCACTTCCATTTCTAACAGGAACTGAAAAGCTCACAATTTCACAATAGAATAACAGGAAAACCATACTTTTTTGAAAAGCATACCTAGGTAAGCTCAGTAGCAGCAATGCACTACTGGGAGCTAGCTGTTGGTTAGTTGCTGCACATATACATATATGCCTATTGGCATTGGCTCACCTATTGTGTTTAGCTAGCTCCCAGTAGTGCCTTGCTACTCCTTCAACAAACAATAACAAGATAATAAAGCTAAATTGATAATAGAAGTACATTTGAAAGTTTTTAAAATTGTATGCTCTATCTGAATCACAAAATGTTGGGGTTTCATGTCCATTTAATGACACATTACAGAAGTAACAGTGGCATAACTTTTTACCCTTTGTCATAGATATAGCAGATCAATCTAGTGACAAAACATATCAAGTATTTATAAACTTTTTTATCTTTTTTTTTAAGCCAGTTCTATTAGGTAAAAATATTTTATACTTGAGTGAATAGTTTCCATAGATTAGTAGGTTAATTGGCCAACAGAAACAATGCTATCAAGTATTAAAGCTCATTATTAATTTACATTTCTTACAGGTGTTATGGTTAACTTTACAGACCAATCCCATTTTATAGCAAAATGTCTTTCAGCTACTTATTTATCTATCTATCTATCTATCTATCCATCTCTCTCTAAATATCTATCTATCCATCTCCCTCTCTCTCTAAATATCCATCTATCTATCTATCCATCTCTCTCTCTCTCTCTCAAAATATCTATCTTTCTCTAAATATCTATTAATCTATCTATCTATCTATCATCTATCTATCTATCTATCTATCCATCTCTCTCTAAATATCTATCTATCCATCTCCCTCTCTCTCTAAATATCCATCTATCTATCCATCTCTCTCTCTCTCAAAATATCTATCTTTCTCTAAATATCTATTAATCTATCTATCTATCTATCTATCTATCACAAAATGTATTATGAGGGTATTTTATCCAAGTTACACAACTGCATTGTTTGCTAGTATTTCATGAAACTTAAAGCAATAGGCAAAATATGAGACAGAATATTCTCAAAAAATGTAGATCATAAACTTGTTCCACCCCTGCTAAGGAGACCTGCCAAAAAAAGCAAAGCAAAAAAATAAATAGTAATGTATTGAAAGTGCCTCCGGCAGAAAGAGTATCAAATTAGCTGTTCCAGTTATTGCTCATCCACTTATCTAAAACAGCCGAGTTAAAGCTTGAAACCAAGGCTGCGAGTCAACGTTTAGATTTGATCTATAAAGAAAATAGATTTTGTATAAAATTGTATACTGCAACCTTGGCATGCCTTTTATCTTCTTAGGGATATACATTTCTCTGATTGTATACAAAAGAAGCTAACTTTAATTGAAAAAAGTAAAAGTAAGATTTATTTTTTTAAAAGTGTCAAATATATTCAGTATATACTGTGCAGAGATAAAATTTCAAGTATGACAGTACTGGCTTATGTGTATATAAAGTAAAATGAGTACACACCTTAAAGGGACATGAAACCCCACATTTTTCTTTCATTATTTAGATAGAGCGCATAATTTAAAAAAAAAATCCAATTTTCTTCAATTATCTCATTTGCTTCATTCTTTTGGTATCCTTTGTTGAAGGAGCAGCAATGCACTACTGGGGAGTTAGCTGAAAGCCAATGACGAGAGGCAAATATGTGCAACCACCAATCAGCAGCTTGCAAGCCTACCTAGGTTATTTGCAATTGTATGCTGTATCTGAATCATGAAATAAAGAAAGAATTTGTGTTTCATGTCCCTGTAATAACAGTTATAATCTATTCCAACTGAGGTGCGATTAGCAATAAAATACATTATGAGAAGAATATAAAATTAAAGGTCCATTTTACCTAAAATGTTATATCATTCAATGAATGAGCTGCATTCCTACTAAGGCGCTAATTAGAACATTCTGATGAAGTCCATATTTAAATGCTCCCCTTTAATATAAGGGATAGTAAAGTTTTGAATAAAGTATAATTTTAATGTATGTTGGACAGTATGGGAAAGAAAACAATGACAAGGAATATGTTGTCCTCTATGGTTCCTTAGCGTTTTTTTCAAACACCAGCTCCATATCTCATTGCTACAAAAATAATTTCTCACCCAACTAATAGCTTATGAACCTTGGTAAGAAGGATGAGTCATAGCTATCAGTTTATGTAATATAATAATTTGTGTTTACTTTATCTTCTGGCTCATTCTTTCATGCGGTGTTCAGTGAATCAGCTGGGAGAAATCACAAGGAGATCATAGTCCTGTTCATAACTTCCTTTACTCATGTATATTACATTGTACAGCCAATACATTACAAACATTCCACTCTTGACAAATACGATATGGTTAGGGTAATATATTGATATGTTGTGGAAATAAAGAAGTAAAAAAGGCTTCATAGATCTGCCAGAAATCAAGGATTGTGCAATTATATGCAGTGTCTTTTGGGATCTATACTCCATAGGCATCAGTGATTAATATGATTAATTAATATGATATAAAAATAGGTAGTGATGTGGCAGAAGTCAAAGAAAGAAACAAGAAAGATATTACATTAGATATTACATTAGTCTGTTTAGGGAGGGAGGAATAAAAAGGGACATTTTATTGAAAATGAGTCCTGTAGGTTGACACCAACCCACAGATAGGGGCAACCAGACATGGAACCTTTGCCCATTAGTGAGGCCATAATACATTCATCTGGAATTCACTGCACAAATCCTTTGTTCAGGGGAGAGTTTTCTGGTATATTTAGAGTGGAGTGCCCATTTTTACAGGATCTAATTGATATACTACATAAAAGTTATTATTTGTGTATGGCAACAATCAGCTATAAGAGAGATTGCACCCTGGGTGG
This sequence comes from Bombina bombina, assembly GCF_027579735.1. Taxonomy (NCBI): domain Eukaryota; kingdom Metazoa; phylum Chordata; class Amphibia; order Anura; family Bombinatoridae; genus Bombina; species Bombina bombina. Next base: position 207,647,986 of record NC_069507.1, read on the forward strand.
GCACAATTCCATAGCCAAGTTAATAAAGCTATGAACATTTTAGCTATGTACTCCTCCCTACTTACTTTGTATGTAGAAGAAGACACTGGGAAAGAGAGAGCAACTAAGGGGAAAGAAGTAAAAAATAGCAAGAGATGAGAGATAGAGAAGTACAGGGAGTGCAGAATTATTAGGCAAATGAGTATTTTGACCACATCATCCTCTTTATGCATGTTGTCTTACTCCAAGCAACTCGAAAGCCTACTACCAATTAAGCATATTAGGTGATGTGCATCTCTGTAATGAGAAGGGGTGTGGTCTAATGACATCAACACCCTATATCAGGTGTGCATAATTATTAGGCAACTTCCTTTCCTTTGGCAAAATGGGTCAAAAGAAGGACTTGACAGGCTCAGAAAAGTCAAAAATAGTGAGATATCTTGCAGAGGGATGCAGCACTCTTAAAATTGCAAAGCTTCTGAAGCGTGATCATCGAACAATCAAGCGTTTCATTCAAAATAGTCAACAGGGTCGCAAGAAGCGTGTGGAAAAACCAAGGCGCAAAATAACTGCCCATGAACTGAGAAAAGTCAAGCGTGCAGCTGCCAAGATGCCACTTGCCACCAGTTTGGCCATATTTCAGAGCTGCAACATCACTGGAGTGCCCAAAAGCACAAGGTGTGCAATACTCAGAGACATGGCCAAGGTAAGAAAGGCTGAAAGACGACCACCACTGAACAAGACACACAAGCTGAAACGTCAAGACTGGGCCAAGAAATATCTCAAGACTGATTTTTCTAAGGTTTTATGGACTGATGAAATGAGAGTGAGTCTTGATGGGCCAGATGGATGGGCCCGTGGCTGAATTGGTAAAGGGCAGAGAGCTCCAGTCCGACTCAGACGCCAGCAAAGTGGAGGTGGAGTACTGGTTTGGGCTGGTATCATCAAAGATGAGCTTGTGGGGCCTTTTCGGGTTGAGGATGGAGTCAAGCTCAACTCCCAGTCCTACTGCCAGTTTCTGGAAGACAACATCTTCAAACAGTGGTACAGGAAGAAGTCTGCATCCTTCAAGAAAAACATGATTTTCATGCAGGACAATGCTCCATCACACGCGTCCAAATACTCCACAGCGTGGCTGGCAAGAAAGGGTATAAAAGAAGAAAATCTAATGACATGGCCTCCTTGTTCACCTGATCTGAACCCATTGAGAACCTGTGGTCCATCATCAAATGTGAGATTTACAAGGAGGGAAAACAGTACACCACTCTGAACAGTGTCTGGGAGGCTGTGGTTGCTGCTGCACGCAATGTTGATGGTGAACAGATCAAAACACTGACAGAATCCATGGATGGTAGGCTTTTGAGTGTCCTTGCAAAGAAAGGTGGCTATATTGGTCACTGATTTGTTTTTGTTTTGTTTTTGAATGTCAGAAATGTATATTTGTGAATGTTGAGATGTTATTTTGGTTTCACTGGTAAAAATAAATAATTGAAATGGGTATATATTTGTTTTTTGTTAAGTTGCCTCATAATTATGCACAGTAATAGTCACCTGCACACACAGATATCCCCCTAAAATAGCTAAAACTAAAAACAAACTAAAAACTACTTCCAAAAATATTCAGCTTTGATATTAATGAGTTTTTTGGGTTCATTGAGAACATGGTTGTTGTTCAATAATAAAATTAATCCTCAAAAATACAACTTGCCTAATAATTCTGCATTCCCTGTATACAAGCTGGGGAGAGGATTTATATGTCCTATTCTGTGTTTAAATGCATTTAGAGTTTTTATACAGAAGTATGTTTAAGATTATGATTGAACTATGAATGTTCATTTGTACCTATAGCAAATTAGGATTACACTCTGTATATTTCTGTGTATAGTTTACAAAACGCTTTGCACTTTTTTTAATGTGAAATAACTGCAGGTCTTATTTAGCTAATCATTTCTTTGCAGGCAGAGTTAGCTCAACATTCACAATAATCTTATTTAACTGACAGAAATAAGAAACTAGAAGCAAATGCAAGTTAAACCGTATTGAAAACATTTGCTACAAACTGAGAATTTAAACCAGTGCCAGGTGCCCCCTGTTAACTTCACTCTCACCAGTGAGATCCTCTATCCCAAAGAGATTCATTACTATTTATGAGAGGCAGTTCTTATCTCTCTGGGTCTTCCTGGTCCTGCCCCTTTTCTTAGAGATGTCATTGAGTTATGCCCCTGTAAAGTCTGCACAATTATTTTTCTTTAAGCTAGAGAATAAGGCCCTTTGTGACAACAACACAGTACACATTATCCACTAAAGAAGTGATAACTTTTACTAAAACAGAAATACATTCCAAAGAGCTTTTTGCTTGGTTTAAAATGCAATGCTGTACTTTTCAAATGCTACTAAAATTTCCATTTAAAACTTGTCTTCTAAAGTTAATAATCTGTAAACAGTAGATGTTAACTCTTTAAACAGCTAACATAAGCTCTCTCTAGTCTTACAAATTTTTATTTCATTCTATGGCGCTTATTCCCGAAAGAATGAACAGTTAGTTGGTCATTGGTAAATCAGCTGCATGACGTAACAGTATATAGTAAAACAGAAAGACTAAAGATAAAACAGTTAGTGGATTTTGTCTTGTCTACTGTGTATTGGGAGTTCTAAAAATATAGTGTAGCTGCAGTTACTTATTAACCATGATAAAAATAATTTTTGATCAATGTATTTTTAACTTGACAGGCATAACCTTTTTTTTACACTATTCTCAACCTGATCTTCAATTGCTAAATAGTTAACAGTGAATCATATTTTAGATCAACAATCCACTAATGAGAGAAAATGACAGAACATGAAAGGCTATGAAATAGACTTTCTTTATGCATGTAGTAATGCCTGGGTGTTGTGATACTGACAGATAGAAGATTTGGACATATTCCAGCTGTTCTGCAGCAGGAAAAAAATGATATTTAAATCAGTAAATCATGCCAAGAGCGAACAAACAGGTGGCAAATATCTTACATACCAGATGGTGCATTTTTAATATTTGTATATACCTGCTTCATATTTTCCTAGCTGTAGATCATAGTTCTGTGTATGTACGTTATTATCTGGTTTCCAGCTCAATTTTACAACAAAAATATAGGTGTGAGGGTAATCAAAACATCTGTTTTTTCTTTCATTTCATGGGTTTCAAATTCTGCCAGTTCATATATGATTTTTTTTAGTTATTGATTTTTGTTTATATTTCCTATTAAATGAATTGTGTTTTCTGTATATTTCTGCATCAGGATTATGTTTTAGTCTGCTATTTAATATGCTTTGAGGAACATCTCTTAAAGGGAAATAATAATAACAATTTTTTTTTCTTTCAGACAGAGGATACCCTTTTTAAAAGTTTCCAATTTTCTTCTATTATCAAATTTGTTTAATTTCCATTATAGTCTGTGTTAAAGAGATACCTAGAAAGGCATCTGGAGCACGGCATGGCAGGAAATAGTCCTGCCGTCTAGTTGCAAATGTATAACATTCTTGCAAAAACCGCTGCCAAATAGTGCTCCAGAAATGGGCCAGCTCCTAAGCATACAATTCTGCTTTTCAACAAAAGATACCAAGAGAACAAAGAAAAACATAAAGTAAATAGTTGTTTTAAATTGCATGCGCTATCTGAATCATGAAAGAAAAAATGTAGGTTTCATATCTCTTTAAATCTTTAAATCTTCTAAATATTTCAGATATAATCAAGGGTATATTCGTATGTCTGTGTGTATGTCAGTGTGTGAATGACTGCAAGCACATGTGATTGTGTGTATTTAAAGGGACATTAAACTACTGAGCACACAGCAGAGGCTAGCTGTTGATCAGTGGCTATGCATATATACCACTTGTCATTGCTGCTTTGGAGCTGACTTTAACTATGTGTTTAACCACCTTGCATTAGAAACATAAGGCTAGGAGACGCATCTAAAGAAAGCAGAGATGGAGAAATTTAGGTGTAAATGGATAGGAGAGGTTATTGCCTCAGATTGTCACAGGAGGAGGAAGGGGGTTGCTTTCCTCATCAATAAAAATTTACAATACAACATCCAGAACACTCAAATCGATCCGCAGGACAGGTGGATAATTTTACATATAGAGATTGCTGGGGTCCCCTATGTATTTGTTAATATCTATGGGCCTAATAACGTAGACCAGGCTTTTTGGGATAAAGTCACTACCAAATTATCTCCTGATTTAGATCAGACGATCATAGTGGCAGGCGATTTTAACCTAACCGCTATGCCTGCTTTGGATAGATTCTCACATAAGCAGTCTACCCCCCCGCCCCAAAAAACTCGTATATTTCGTCAGATTTGTAAAAACATGAAACTCCATGACATTTGGCGCATCCAACACCCCGATACTAAAACATATACGTGTGAGTCTAAATCTCATAGATCCTTCTCTCGGATAGACTTTTTTTTAATTTCTAGTCCTCTCCTCAAAGTCAGAACTAAGGCCCAGATAAATGAGATTGTGGTTACAGATCACGCAATAATTTCCCTAGAAATTGAACCCCGCCCTCTCTCGGTAGAAATAACAAATAATTTTTATTTCCCAAAGCAATTAATAAATAATATGCCATTTCAATATTGGTTACGACATAAATGGCAAGAATATAGCTCCGATAACTGTTTTTATTTAGACAAACCAGAAATTTTCTGGGAAGCCGCAAAGGCATTCTTTAGAGGGCAGATTAAAGCCTATATGATTATAGCCAAAAAAAAAGTATAAAGCACGCAAACTACAGTTAGCAAATACAGTTACGAACACTTATAGAAAATATATAAATACTCCGCTAAAAAAATTATTGGATAAATATAATTTGGCCAGGCAAGACAGGGATCTTTTCTTAAAATCCAAATTGACCAACGAAGAAATGAGAATGAATGCCCTTTACACTGGACACTATGGTAAATCTGCCAAATATCTTGCCAGACTTGATAAGGTCAGAAAAAAGAATAATGTGATTGAGCAGATCGTAGTTGGCGACAAGAATTATACTTCGCTGGCAGACATCAAGAGTGCGTTTTTTTATTTCTATCAAAAGATTTATGCAGGGAAAACTATTGATGCAGAGGATAACGCGAGGTTCTGGAATAATATTGTATGCCCAGTAGTCTCCCCGGATCAGATTGAAGTGCTGAACCTCCCTATAACAATAACTGAAGTTATAAAAGTCATAGAAGAATCCAAACTTGACAAGGCCCCAGGTCCAGACCTTACCTGCCGAGTTTTACAGACTGCTTAAACTTGAGATTGCTCCCATCCTGACCACGTTTTTTAATGAGTATTTTATTGAGAAAAAAGCTGTCTAGATTCTTCTCAGCGTCAGTCATCACTCTGCTACTTAAAAAGAATAAAGAGCCAACAGACCCGGGCTCTTATAGACCGATTTCTCTACTAAACGTAGACTATAAACGACTCGCTAATATCATTGCTAATAGACTTAAAAACGTATTACAGGGAATTATCCATGCAGATCAATCGGGTTTTATGATAGGCAGATCCCCTACAAAAAATATCCGCAGAACATATATGATTCTTGAACACCTATGGAACAAATTACATAGGGATAAAGTAACTTGTAAACAGGACTTTGCTATGGTGCTGATTGACGCTGAGAAGGCTTTTGACTCTATCATATGGCAACATCTTTATAATTCCTTGTCCAACTTTGGCTTCTTCGGGAATATAACTCATTTTGTCAAATCTATATATAACTTCCCTATCAAATCTATCTTGATTAACGGTAGTCAAACTCCGTATTTTAAATTAGAAAAAGGGACACGACAGGGATGCCCACTTTCTCCTCTTCTTTTTAACATTGCCATAGAACCCCTGGCAATCTATCTTAGACAGGAACTATCGGGAATAAAGTTAGGATTGCAAACCTGTGTTCTTTCACTATATGCCGACGACCTGTTATTGTATTTCAAAAATACTAAAAGAAACATACCTAAAGCACTTAAAATACTAGAACAGTTTAGTTTAATCTCCGGTTATAAAGTGAATGCTCTTAAATCAGAGATACTATGGATCCATAAACACAAGGAGAGTTTTATGCACCATAACTTTAGGGAAGTAGAAAGTTTCAGGTACAAACTTAACTATACTGCATTTTTCTCTAATATAACTTCTAAATGTCATCGCTGGAGTCTCTTTCCACTTTCAGCAACTGCTAAGATTATGCTTATTAAATCTATACTTTTTCCCCAGTTACTATACTGTATATTATGAATAACCTGCCGTTATTTATTCTGGATAAGGATATTAAGTTATTTAATCGAGCTTGTGCGAATCTTATTTGGAATAAAGGTAGACACATGCTCTCTATTAGAAAACTCTGCCAAGCTAAGGAGTTTGGAGGTCTGACATTACCAGATATTAAGTCATACAATATAGCTATTCTCGCACGGTTTGGAGTAGATTGGTTACTTTCTTCTGATTACCTGACAAATAGCAAGTCAGAGGAAAATCTTATAGAGCCCTTCTCAATTACAGCGGCTTTACACTGCCCTCACACGCGACTTCCCGAAAAAATTAAAACATTGATCAGTATATATTATATTGTTAAAGCCTGGCAGCAACTCTGCCTTCGATTAAAGATTAACTTTCACCTATCCACTTTTCTCCCAATTAGAGGTAATCCGGAGTTACAACCGGGGCTCCAAAATGCAATATTCATGGTTGGGCTAGTAAGGGCCTAACCTTGATAATACAACTATTGGATGATGGCCTTGGGGTGCGTACTTTCGAGAGTATAGCTACTCAGTATAACCTCTCGAACAAATCTTTCTATGCATATCTTCAGATACATCATTTTATACAGGAAAAGATACAGTTGGGGCCCTGGTCGTGGAAATATGATAGAGTTGGCGACTATATTAACTTATACAGTCAGGGGAACCATTCAATCTCGCTACTTTATAAAATTTTGCTTGCAAAACAAGGCCAGTTAATTATGGAACAATGTCTAGCATATTGGACTAAACATTTTGATGAAATGGATGTTGAAACAATTAGTAAAAGTATTAAGTGGGTGAGCGATGCTCTCCTTCCCTCCTCCTGGAAAGAATCTCATTTAAAATTACTTAGTAACGCGTATATCTCACCTAAAAGACTTATATGTTGGTCTTCAGAAATGCAAGGCCAGTGTCATAAATGTCAATTTCCCGCAGCAAACTTACTCCATTGTTTCTGGTTTTGCCCGAAAATAAATCAACTATGGCATAAGGTAAATCATTGGTTAAATAAGAACACAAAGGAGAACCTATCTTTCGATCCAAGGACCATAGTGTTTTTGGTATCGGATGTAGTATCTCATAATTTAGCTAATACTGTTATTCTAATAGTAAGGAACTTGATCTTGAAAAACTGGAAAAATAATAAACCCCCTCCTTTTAGCTCATTCTTAAACGCGGTTAAAGCACAGATTATGTTTGAGCAATATAATGTATGCAGTACATGTGATAAGCAAATACAAAGTTTTTTTAATAAATGGTTAAAAATCATAAAGTCTTATCCGCTCTCCACACAATATATACTTACTAAATCATTTCAGAAATCTGCATACTTCGAAGGTTTAATTTTATGTGATATATTTCCAGTAGCATGGTATTAATAATCTATCTTTGAGGGGCGAGTGGAGGAGGTGGGAGGAGACGGAGATGTATATAGAACACTGGGACGATGGAGTGGAGGGGACACCCTCATTCCCTCCCACTTTTTTTTTTCTTTCTTTTTGTTGGATTTTAGGATTTATATAGAGAAAATGTGTCAGCAATGTCTTAAAAATCGAAAAATATTCAGAGGCTTATTACTACAGTTATTGTCAAGGTATATTTAATCTTGTCTTTTTATTTTCGTATATTGCCTGTAAGCATGTATTTTGTTTTTCATTTTTTGACTTTAAAATAAAAGATAAAAAAAAAAAAAAAAAAGAAACATAAGGCTCCGTGAACTAAACAGTGGAGATTGCTCGCATACCACAATTTAAGAGGCAAAGTTCATATCACTTGTTTGTTAGATTAGTCGCATGAGAGCAATAGGTGGAGCTGCACAAGATAATCCTTGTGCAATGAAAACTATAGGCAGAATACGAGCAGCATCCAAGTAGTGAAATTAGTCCATCCCCCCCTTACTACATGGTGCCCAAACATTATTTTATTATTGCACCATTGCTTGCTTATGATAAACACATCAAGCATTGAGAACTTCTCATGAACACACACACACATATATATATACTGTGTATATATATATATATATATATATATATATATATATATATATATATATATAAACAGTATCTCACAAAAGTGAGTGCACCCCTCACATTTTTGTAAATATTTTATTATATCTTTTCATGTGACAACACTGAAGAAATGACACTTTGCTTCAAAGTAAAGTAGTGAGTGTACAGCCTGTATAACAGTGTAAATTTGCTGTCCTCACAAAATAACTCAACACACAGCCATTAATGTCTAAACTGTTGGCAACAAAAGTGAGTACACCCCTAAGTGGAAATGTCCAAATTGCACCCAAAGTGTCAATATTTTGTGTGGCCACCATTATTTTCAAGCACTGCTTTAACCCTCTTGGGCATGGAGTTCACCAGAGCTTCACAGGTTGCCACTGATGTCCTCCACTCCTCCATGACGACATCACAGAGCTGATGGATGTTAGAGACCTTGTGCTCCCCCACCTTCCATTTGAGGATGCCCCACAGATGCTCAATATGGTTTAGGTTTGGAGACATGCTTGGCCAGTCCATCACCTTTACTCTCAGCTTCTTTAGCAAGGCAGTGGTCATCTTGGAGGTGTGTTTGGGGTCATTATCATGTTGGAATACAGCCCTCCAGCCCAGTCTGTGAAAGGGAGGGGATCATGCTCTGCTTCAGTATGTCACAGTACATATTGGCATTCATGGTTTCCTCAATGAACTGTAGCTCCCCAGTGCCGGCAGCACTCATGCAGGCCCAGACCATGACACTCCAACCACCATGCTTGACTGTAGGCAAGACACACCTGTTTTTGTACTCCTCACCTGGTCGCTGCCACCCACGCTTGACACCATCTGAACCAAATAAGTTTATCTTGGTCTCATCAGACCACAGGACATGGTTCCAGTAATCCATGACCTTAGTCTGCTTGTCTTCAGCAAACTGTTTGCAGGCTTTTGTGTGTATCATCTTTAGAAGAGGCTAGCTTCTGGGACTACAGCCATGCAGACCAATTTGATGCATTGTGCGGCGTAAGGTCTGAGCACAGGCAGGCTGACCCCCCACCCATTCAACCTCTGCAGAAATGCTGGAAGCCCTCATATGTCTATTTCCCAAAGACAACCTCTGGATATGACAGTGAGCACATGCACTCAACTTCTAGGGTCGACATGGCAAAGCCTGTTCTGAGTGGAACCTGTCCTGTGAAACCGCTGTATGGTCTTGCCCACAGTGCTGCAGCTCAGTTTCAGGGTCTTCGCAATCTTCTTATAGCCTAGGCCATCTTTATGTAGAACAACAATTCTTTTTTTCAGATCCTCAGAGAGTTCTTTGCCATGAGGTGCCATGTTAAACTTCCAGTGACCAGTATGAGAGAGTGTGAGAGAGCTAACACCAAATTTAACACACTTGCTCCCCTTTCACACCTGAGACCTTGTAACACTAATGAGTCACATGACACCGGGAAGGGAAAAGGGTTAATTGGGCCCAATTTGGACATTTCTACTTAGGGCTGTACTCATTTTTGATGCCAACAGTTTAGACATTAATGGCGGTGTGTTGAGTTATTTTGAGGGTACATCAAATGTACACTGTTATACATGCTGTACACTCACTACTTTACATTGTAGCAAAGTGTTATTTATTCAGTGTTGTCACATGAAAAAATGTAATAAAATATTTACAAAAGTGTGAGGGGTGTACTCATTTTTTGTGAGATACTGTATATATACTGTATATACAGTGTGTATATATATATATATATATATATATATATATATATATATATATATATGTGTGTGTGTGTGTGTGTGTGTGTGTGTGGATAAAGATCCTATCTCCCTGCTGTTGTTATGGATGTGTGTTTGGTTTACATTGTCACTATGGTAATGGTTACGTAACTGAAACGTGTTGCAGTTGTAGGCTGATGACATCACATGCCAGCGCCGATGTTACTGAGGTGGTTTGCCGCATGAGGACCCGATATCTGATTGTGATGTTTCAAAGCTGCTGTCATAGTTGGTGTTGGGGTTAGGGTATATAAGTATTGTGATGGGTACTGTTTGTTAAGTCTGCATTTAGAAAGGCTCTGGTGAGAGCTGAAACGTTTGGATAAGGCTTTTTGCTTGTTCATTAAAGGCTTGTTTGGATACAAATGCCTGTTTGGTTTTTCCTGCTATGTGAATCTCAATACGCAGTAGCCGTGCGTGGGGTTCCTTTGAAATAGCTAAAACTCGAACTAAACATTAATAGCAAAGGAAGCAAAAATAGACAAATTACTCCATCACAATGAACCATATAACATCCAAACTAGACCCCATATACAAATGTGTAATATAATAATTAATACCACAATATGTCCTTTAACACTTGCGCAAGTGGCACATACAATATCCAACCCGCCAGCACTGGTATCTTAAGTCGTCCCATAGGACATACATGTCTTAAATATATGAATCTATCCAATAACAGCACCAAAATGTGAGTACATTCTACCTGTCTTCAACCGCATATAATGTCCTATATGCATCCAGTCTCATCAGCACTGGATTACTACAGTATACTGCCGCAATATAGGTCACACATATAGCAATCCTACAAGTATACAAAAAGTGGTACAGACAAAGTCCCCACAAGCTCACTAACAACATAGCACTCACATCCCCTCTACACCAGGACCAACCTATCACAGTGACACACTTACATCACATGACTCCTACCTCGATCCGATATGCACACACCTAAAGTGGCGAGGTCCAATGATGGCCGCAGCCAATGCACACCCACTCAAAGGGATACTGTATATAGCTTATAACCTAACCCGTGCAATATAGTGTATACCAAAACCGGACTGTATCAGAGATATGTTACAGAGAGGGCTTCCTCAACTCCTATCAAATGTCAACTTTCACAGAATCACCATATGCCCAGTAAGGGGCTGATAAAACCATAAATTCAGATGGAAGAAGTGGATAGTAACAAACTGATCCATTCCCAGCTGTATGTACCCAGTATTAACCAGTCCACATACATGCCTGGACAGCGATAACACTTGCTTCTTGATAGGGGGAAAAGCATAAAAAAACACCCTAACCCCTTATCAGGACTATATCCAAATTAGACAACAGAGGGCATGTTCATGTCATCCTATCACACATCCACCTATAAGAAGGTGCCAATCACACCCAGCACTTGGATAGTACAATCACAAATACACGTGAAAATATCACTCCGCAAGAGTCAAGATTACTATGCGCTACTAACTTTGAAGAACAACAGGATCAAACAGATCACCTGTAATGCTGGCCACACACACATAGCAGATAATACAGTAGTGGGTTAACCTCACAGCCACACTTCCGTGCCAAGGTAAACTATATTATATTCTAGTGTAAACATATACACTGACCCCAAAACCACTTCGTACAAATAGGAAAGAGGGATCAAGCTAATAACCTCCTTCCTGGGGATAAGCCAACTCTAACCATATAGAGATATTCACTACGTATCCAAAACGAATCCTATATATTGGGTAGGGCGCATCAAAAACCAACAGCCACCAGAGCATAAAAAAAAGAGAAAAGAAAGAAGACAGATATAATAACTTATAGAACTCAACACGGTAGATGCAGGCCTGATATGGGAAACGTTAAGCAGCAATAAGAAAAAATGACACATTTTTAATACAACAAAGCAAAATCTATGCTGGTATTCAGGCCAACTAAGATGATAATGTTAAACCTGTATATCCATTGTGCCACAGTGGAGAATTATCCCTACGAAGGTAAGGTTCTGTCAACACTGGAATAACATAATTCTAGTAAAACAAAGCATAATCTATACTGGCATTCAGACCAACTGTGGTGAGGGTGTTAAGCCTGTATATCCAACGTGCCTCACACTTCAACAGCTCCTTGTCCCTGTCACCACAATGTTTGAGGGGGGCTACTTTATCAATTAGCATGGCCCTAAGCAATGATATGGGGTGATGGTGCTCAAGAAAGTGCCTTGCCACAGGTTGAGTGTCCAACTTTAAGGGCAGTTCTGATGGCACTCTTATGGTTAGCAAGTCTCTCGCAGAAGGTGGTACAGGTCTTACCTATATAAAAACGACCACAGGGGCAAGATAAAAAATACACTACAAAGTCTGAAGTACAGGTGAGCTGGTGTCTAATCCAGTAGAATTTAGTAGACCCTTGGTGATGGAATTGTTCTCCTGTAAGGAGGGTGCTGCAAGTCATGCAGCAACCACACTTGTAGCAGCCATTCTTGACTTTTTGGAACCACACCTATTCTCTCTTCCAGGGGTCTGTCTTCATAAGCAGAGATTTGAGGCTACAGCCACTTTTATGAACCAATCTCGGTGGTGGTTTATCTTTAAATAGTAATGTTCTGTCACTGCTAATCAAGGGCCAATTCTTTTTGATAACTTCTCTCACATTTACTGTAGCTGGAGTGTAGTTAGTAATGAAGTGAATTGGGGGTTCACCCTCATCTCTTGTTTGTTTCTGTTTTCTTTGTATTAAATTGTTATGGTCATATTGCATCACTTTTCCTAATATCTCTTGGAGCATGTTCGGGTTATAACATCTGTTCTGAAATTTTACTCTCATCTCATCAAGTTGCGTCAACCTCTGGTCCAACTCAGAGTTATTACGTATGACCCTCATGAATTGACACTTCACATTCCCTCTCTTAAATTGTATTGGGTGGTAGCTATCAAATTGTAACAAGGTGTTTCTATCAGTGGGTTTGGAGTATAAAGTCATTTTTAAATGACATGTAACTAAAAATATACTAAGGAGCGCTCACAGGAGCTTAAGAGTATAACCAAAAGAATTACAAATCCAATATCAATTCAGAATATAAGATAATAAGTGTAAACCTATATCTCGCAGGTGCAGAAAATGAACCACAAAAGTGGACACAGGTTTAATAAAATACTTAAATCTTAAAAGTAGTGAACACTATGAAGGTGCCGGTTACAAAAAACAGGTTTATTCACAACGCAATTGAGCAAATGTAAAATACTGTTACCATAGACATAAATTGAAAATAGTTTAATAACATAAAAAATTATATATATATATATAGGTCGACCTAGTACAATTTAAATAAACAATACAAAAACAATTAATATAGAAATTCAGAAAGTACTGATTCAAAAGTTCTTATAGAGATTAGGGGCTTTATTCCTTAAGATTGCAGCTGAATAACACCCCTGTAGAGCCTAAATGTTTTGTATCAAAGACTGTATAGCAGTGAAACAGTCTTATTATTGGGATCAGCTTGTGACATGTATTAGTCCAAAAGGTCTCTGTGCGGATGTGCAGGAAGCTTAATGAAGCTGCCCGGAAAGTTATTACAGATGACACTGTGCTCATACGGACAAAAAGTCCTCTTAGTGTGTTATCAGAATTGGAAATAACAGGTGTATGTATATCCGTACTCACATATCAGTTTACAAGAGCCGGCTTCCAATATGCAAAGCACTGATTGTGCCGTGGACCACCCTCGAAGGTAAGCAGTCTAGAATAGACTAGATTTGGCTAGAAACCCGGTGAAACACTGCAGTATTCTTTTACGGGTTTAGAATTGATAATACAAAACTAAACATCCAAGACCCACCTCAGAGGTCAGTACTGCTGTTTTCACCATTAAAGGTTATTTTCCCTGAATTGGAAGTTAGAGTATCAAAAGCTCCCTCTCTGGAGGGAGCAAGGCGTTTCAAACCAAAGTTTCTTTGTCAAGCTCATATTTGGTCTGTCAGTATGCTTCCTTTTAAACCTAACTCTGGCGCCTTATTAATTATCCTTCACCTGTGGCTGAAAAGAAAACACACATCGTAGTTCCCCCTGGGCTTAAAACAGCATATGGGATATACAAACAATCATTATAAAAAGGCAATCGTAATTATATTACAGAGTAAGGAAAAGCAGACATATGTCAAAATTATCTACAAAAACTAATGTAGTCTCGTACACCTAAATAGAACATGTCTATAATAACATAGGTATATTAAGATAGTTATAAAATTACAATTGATATCCTTAAAAATGGTAAACAAATTTATGATTTAAATTACATAGTTATTATAAAATCCGGCACCTTCATAATCACTAATATATTACTAAAAAATGTTGTACAAAAAAATGCTTAAGAAATACTTAAAGAACATAGCTGGGATCAAACCCACAACCTTCAGTCCCGGGAGCGGTAGACCTAACCACTATACCATCTTCCCTTTCTTTAAAGAGACTGGACTTTTAAGATCCTTAATAATAAAGATAGAGGCTAAAAATTATTTGATTTCCAAATGTTTCAAATCGCACTAACGGTACTATAAATTCATATACCTCAAAATTTTAAAAATGTATATATATATATATATATATATATATATACTTGGACACATAAATACTAATAAATAAGTCTCTAAAATAAAGAATAAAAAACAAAAGTAGAGTTAATATTTAAAATATTTTGGGGATTTGCTTGGGTTCAAAGCCACAACCTTAAGTTACGAAAGCAGTGGAGCTAACCACTTGGCTACCTCCCCCATTTAATGGGACAACCCCTACTAAAAGTCTATCAATATTCCTTATAGAATTATAGATGTTAAGTTCCCTAAATTATTAGAAGCATTAGACATCCAAAAAAGTGTATTACAACAAAAGAAAATAGAGATATATAAACCCATAAAACTCTTATCTAAAAAAACTCTCATAAACAACTCCTAAAACACCCTTATAAAAAGCACCCTAGATCAAAGTCCAAATTTAAACCATGTGGGGTAAGCGTTCTTAATTCAAAAATCCATTTTGCTTCTAATTTAAGGATCTCTTTTTGTATATTGCAACCCCTCCAATTAGGTTTGACTTTATCTATTACAGTATAGGATAGGTGTTTTATGTTACCATTGTTACATTTTTTTAAATGTTTAGGGACAGGTAATTCCTTGTTTCTTTCTGAATCCATATTCTCAATAGAATTTATGTGTTCCCTTATCCTATCCTTTACGGCCCTTGTCGATTCTCCAATGTACTGGGCTCCACATAAACATTCTAATAAGGAAGAAAAAGAACATGCAACAGCATTACACTAAGGTTAGGGAGTTGCTTAAATATAAGGAGAAATAGGTTATCCTGAGCTTGAGTGCTTATGCATAGACTAACTTAGAAAAATTGTCAACATAGAAGTTGGGCAAAAGTATGCATCTATATAGCACTTCACTCTCCCTTGATTAATTTTTTGGAAACATCAGAATCGATGGATATAGTGAGGTGATGTGTTTAAAATTTAACCTTTATTGGTTTATATTAAAATTGCAAAACAAACACAACAAAATATTTAAAAAACACAATAAAATTTAGACCAGTAGGAAATTCACTCAGCTACCCCACCAAGAATAATGGGGGGAGATATACTCATCCTAAGATATATTGATATAAAGTTACCATATAATATTGGCACTAATTCCACGAATATATATCATAAGTATAATGAACCATCCATATAAATCTCATGAGGTCCTGCAAAGAGTGATATATCAGGGAATAGTGCAGGAGATATAGCTATATCTGCTCCTAATATAGGATACTAAAATACCCGTCTATAATGTAGGTATGAGTGTACTTATGAGTAGTAGAGACAAAGTCTGCTTATCAATACTATAGGTAGATCTGAAATATTTAATGTCTCACGCTCTGTGTATACAGGGCAATAATTATAGTCTTGTGTTTCTTGTCACAGGCTCATATTGTCTGTTGCTGGATACCTATCTAGGCAACTGGAGTAATAATGAAAATAATATGTTACACACTAGTTCTGGGGGGGGGGGGTAATGTAATCTTGAGGTATGAGGTCCCACACCTAGATTAACCGCCGCGTCTTTTATCAGTGGCTCTTAATATCACAGAGGAAGTATATAGTATCTATGAGTAATGTGGAACTAGATAGAATGATTTGGTCAGAATAAGGAATTTATATTGGTCTGCACACCTAGCTGCCAAATTGGCAGGATAGTATCACCATATGATAATAAAATTTATTTGGTACACGTTAGATATATTTGTGTCCTAATCAATTTATCTAATGATAAGGTATATGATGAGCTCCTACAATTGTAGCTCCTCGTGTGAATTCCGATACATTAACAATTAGTAGTTGAGAGAGAGTACTGTTTGGCAGCGTATTGTATTATACAAAATCATTTGCATAGATCTGCTGCAGTACTGATTAGATATATACTGTTACAGTTACTCTCTTGGATTGTTACAATCAGTGTTTGCTACTAATAAATATAGTTGCAGGAGGTTTAGTACGTAATTGAAAGTAGCTAGCCCTTATCTATAATCTGCTAAATGTTAGTGTTCAAACACTGCCCTAGGTGCTTTAGATCCCCAAGATTGTGCAGATAATATAGTTTATATTAAATAGGTGCTGAATTGGTCGGATTGTGTTAGCATATGGTAATCAGATTATGTGTACACGTTGGATACACTTGTATCCTAGTAAATTTTAACTAAAGATAGAGTATATAAGTATAATATGTAAGGTAATTACATGGTCTAATTTCGAAAAAGCCGCCACTTTGTCAGCGAAACATGTCAGGGGAGGGTGTTGAATGTTTTTCAACACTCAACAGTTTTTTAACTCAGCAGTAAAATTAGACCATGTAATTACCTTACTTAAGTTAATACTTTGAATAAGTAAAATCCTCCGCTACCTCCCTAGTTTAGCTTAAGCCCTAGCGATCTCACAAAATACCTATACGAGACTATTTAATCTAACTTGGTATAACTATAGAATTGGAAATGATAGAATATAAGTAATATTATCTGAGATATATTCCAACTCACAAACAGTTCTACCATAGTAGTATTTCGCTGGTGACTTATAGCAACGCTTTAGCTCCATTGTAATATGGATACAATTAATTCACACCAAAAGTTGTTAAAAATCCATTGCCACATATAATCATTCGCACTAAGGGTATTATTTGAAAGCCTACATTTAGTAGACTATAGATAAGGGAAATCTTTTGCCACTGCCTTTGATAACTTACAATATCCTTTTGCAATTATATCTATCAGTAGCAAACTTTGATTGTAGCAATCTATGGGAGTAAAATTTAAAATTTACTAGGATACAAGTGTATCCAACGTGTACACATAATCTGATTACCATATGCTAACACAATCCGACCAATTCAGCACCTATTTAATATAAACTATATTATCTGCACAATCTTGGGGATCTAAAGCACCTAGGGCAGTGTTTGAACACTAACATTTAGCAGATTATAGATAAGGGCTAGCTACTTTCAATTACGTACTAAACCTCCTGCAACTATATTTATTAGTAGCAAACACTGATTGTAACAATCCAAGAGAGTAACTGTAACAGTATATATCTAATCAGTACTGCAGCAGATCTATGCAAATGATTTTGTATAATACAATACGCTGCCAAACAGTACTCTCTCTCAACTACTAATTGTTAATGTATCGGAATTCACACGAGGAGCTACAATTGTAGGAGCTCATCATATACCTTATCATTAGATAAATTGATTAGGACACAAATATATCTAACGTGTACCAAATTAATTTTATTATCATGTGGTGATACTATCCTGCCAATTTGGCAGCTAGGTGTGCAGACCAATATAAATTCCTTATTCTGACCAAATCATTCTATCTAGTTCCACATTACTCATAGATACTATATACTTCCTCTGTGATATTAAGAGCCACTGATAAAACACGCGGCGGTTAATCTAGGTGTGGGACCTCATACCTCAAGATTACATCACCCCCCCCAGAACTAGTGTGTAACATATTATTTTCATTATTACTCCAGTTGCCTAGATAGGTATCCAGCAACAGACAATATGAGCCTGTGACAAGAAACACAAGACTATAATTATTGCCCTGTATACACAGAGCGTGAGACATTAAATATTTCAGATCTACCTATAGTATTGATAAACAGACTTTGTCTCTACTACTCATAAGTACACTCATACCTACATTATAGACGGGTATTTTAGTATCCTATATTAGGAGCAGATATAGCTATATCTCCTGCACTTTTCCCTGATATATCACTCTTTGCAGGACCTCATGAGATTTATATGGATGGTTCATTATACTTATGACATATATTCATGGAATTAGTGCCAATATCATATGGTAACTTTATCTCAATATATCTTAGGACGAGTATATCTCCCCCCATTATTCTTGGTGGGGTAGCTGAGTGAATTTCCTACTGGTCTAAATTTTATTGTGTTTTTTAAATGTTTTGTTTTGTTTGTTTTGCAATTTTAATATAAACCAATAAAGGTTAAATTTTAAACACATCACCTCACTATATCCATCAATTCTGATGTTTCCAAAAAAAATTAATCAAGGGGGAGTGAAGTGCTATATAGATGCATACTATTGCCCAACATCTATGTTGACAATTTTTCTAAACATTCTAATAAATAGACAACGTTAGAGTCTGTACATCTATAGATATCATTAATCTTATATTCTTTATTAGAAACATTTGATTTAAAAGTTTTGCATTTTTTTTAATTTCTACAAGCTTTACAGCTTAAACAGGGGAAGAAGCCAGTGGTTTTATTCCCTCTTAGATCTCAGTCTTTATTAGTACACTGTCCCACATTTTTTAGTTCCGTTGGAGCCAGTCGGGTTTTTAGATTTCTACAATTTCTATATAAAACTTTAGAAACACATGGCAGTAATGGACCTAATGTCTCATCTGACCTAAGAACATGCCAATGTCTTTTAAAGATTCATTCCAATCTCTTACTATCATCATTAAATTGAGTGATAAAAGGAATATTAAAGGCCTCCATATCACCTAAAATATTCTTATTTATATTCTTATTAATTCCTTCTTTTTTAATCAATAGGTTAGCCCTGTTTATCCCTAATGCCTCAGATCTGGAAGATTCCATTAGGTCTAGATCATACCCTTTATGTAAGAATTTTTTAACTAAAATATCTGATTGATCGACAAAATCTGTATCATTCGTACAATTCTTTCTGCTGTGCATAAATTGACTTTTCGGAATGTTCCTTTTCCATTTTTCCAAATGGCAACTCTCAGCATGAATGTAACCATTCGCATCGACTGGTTTAAAATAGGTTTTGATTACTATTTTACCATCCTCCACATCTATCTTAAGATCCAAGAAATTAATACTAGTATTACTTATTTCATAGGTAAACTTTAGATTTTTGTCGTTCAAATTCATTCTAGAAAAGAACCATTCTAATTCTTCCTTGGTACCTCGCCATATGATTAAAATATCATCAATATACTGCTTAAAGGAGACCAGATTTGCCCCCAAGCCAGTAGAGTCAAGAAAAATTAGCTCCCACAGACCCATAAAAAGATTTGCATAACTAGGGGCAAATCTGGTCCCCATAGCCGTACCGCATTCTTGAAGATAATAGTTGCCATTAAAATTAAAATAATTTTGGGATAGGATAAATCTAATACTATTAATAATAAAATTCTTATGCTCCCTTAATAAACTTGGATCTTTATCTAGAAAAAAAATGGTCGCTGCTACGCCTAGATCATGTTTGATACATGTGTATAATGCTGCCATTCTCCTCCCATTCTATATTTTCTAGAATCCGAAGGACATCAGTGGAGTCTTTCAGATAACTAGGCAGGGCTTTTACATAGTCTTGGAGATATAAATCTATATACTCCGACAGATTAGCAGTTATTGAGTTGATTCCGGAGACGATAGGTCTTCCAGGGGAGTTAATTTTATCCTTATGAATCTAAGGTAAACAGTACATAAGTGGAATCTTAGGCTCTTTGGGAAGCAGATAACCCATTTCTTTATCATTTAAGATGCCGAGATCTCTAGCTTCTATTAAAAGTTTTGATAACTCCAATAAAAAATCATTGGTAGGGTTTTTTGTTAAAATTCTATATGTGTCCTTATAATTTAAGAGTTGATTACACATCTCCAAATAATTTTCCCTGTCCATTAGGACTATCCCTCCCCCTTTGTGTGCCGGTTTTACCACCACCCTATTGTTATCTTCTAAATCTTTGATCTCAGATAATTGCGCTTTAGTCATGTTTGTTCTCTTAATCTTATTTTTATCTAGTTTGAGATTTTGTATATCATTCGTGATTAGTTTTTCAAAAGATTCAACGGACCCACCTTTTATATATTTAGGATAGAACCAGGATTTTTCTTTTAGATTAGTGTGTTTAAATGGTGCATTATCTGCATCTACTCTCACATTATCTACTTTCACTGGGTTTCTAGCCGAATCTAGTCTATTACACAGCTTAGCACTTCCGGTCAACATCTAAACTGCTTACCTTCGTGGGTGGTCCACGGCATGATCGGTGCTTTGCATATTGGAAGACGGCTCTTGTAAACTGATATGTGAGTACGGATATACACCTGATATTTCCAATTCTGATAACACACTAAGAGGACTTTTTGTCCGTAGGAGCACAGTGTCATCTGTAATAACTTTCCGGACGGCTTCATTAAGCTTCCTGCACATCCGCCCAGAGACCTTTTGGATTAATACATGTCACAAGCTGATCCCAATAATAAGACTGTTTCACTGCTATACAGTGTTTGATATGAACATTTACGGCTAGATTTAGAGTTCTGCGGCCAAAGGGGTGCGTTAGCTACACATGCTTTTTTTCCCCCGCACCTTTTAAATACCGCTGGTATTTAGAGTTCACAGAATGGCTGCGTTAGGCTCCAAAAAGGGAGCGTAGAGCATATTTACCGCCACTGCAACTCTAGATACCAGCGTTGCTTACGGACGCGGCCAGCTTCAAAAACGTGCTCGTGCACAATTCCCCCATAGAAAACAATGGGGCTGTTTGAGCTGAAAAAAAACCTAACACCTGCAAAAAAGCAGCGTTCAGCTCCTAACGCAGCTACATTGTTTCTTATGGGGAAACACTTCCTAAGTCTGCACCTAACACCCTAACATGAACCCCGAGTCTAAACACCACTAACCTTACACTTATTAACCCCTAATCTGCCGCCCACGCTATCGCTGACCCCTGCATATTATAATTAACCCCTAATCTGCCGCTCCGTACACTGCCGCCAGCTACGTTATCCCTATGTACCCCTAATCTGCTGCCCCTAACACCGCCGACCCCTATATTATATTTCTTAACCCCTAATCTGCCCCCCACAACGTCGCCTCCACCTACCTACAATAATTAACCCCTAATCTGCCGACCGGATCTCCCCGCTACTATAATAAATGTATTAACCCCTAAAGCTAATTCTAACTCTAACCCTAACATCCCCCTAACTTAAATATAATTTAAATCTAACGAAATAAATTAACTATTATTAAATAAATTATTCCTATTTAAAGTTAAATACTTACCTGTAAAATAAACCCTAATATAGCTACAATATAAATTATAATTATATTGTAGCTATTTTAGGATTAATATTTATTTTACAGGCAACTTTGTAATTATATTAACCAGGTACAATAGCTATTAAATAGTTAATAACTATTTAATAGTTACCTAGTTAAAATAATTACAAAATTACCTGTAAAATAAATCCTAACCTAAGTGACAATTAAACCTAACACTACACTATCAATAAATTAATTAAATACAATACCTACAATTATCTACAATTAAACCTAACACTACACTATCAATAAATTAATTAAATACAATACCTACAAATAAATACAATGAAATAAACTAACTAAAGTACAAAAAATAAAAAAGAACTAAGTTACAAAAAATAAAAAAATATTTACAAACATTAGAAAAATATTACAACAATTTTAAACTAATTACACCTACTGTAAGCCCCTTAATAAAATAACAAAGCCCCCCAAAATAAAAAAATGCCCTACCCTATTCTAAATTAAAAAAGTTCAAAGCTCTTTTACCTTACCAGCCCTGAAAAGGGCCCTTTGCGGGGCATGCCCCAAAGAAATCAGCTCTTTTGCCTGTAAAAAAAAAACATACAATACCCCCCCAACATTACAACCCACCACCCACATACCCCTAATCTAATCAAAAAAACCCTTAAATAAACCTAACACTAAGCCCCTGAAGATCTTCCTACCTTATCTTCACCACGCCAGGTTCACCGATCGATCCAGAAGAGCTCCTCCGATGTCTTGATCCAAGCCCAAGCGGGGGGCTGAAGATGTCCATGATCCGACTGAAGTCTTCATCCAAGCGGGAGCTGAAGAGGTCCATGATCCGGCTGAAGTCTTCTATCAAGCGGCATCTTCAATCTTCTTTCTTCCGGATCCATATTAATCCCGCCGACGCGTAACATCCATCTTCACCGACGACTTCCCGACGAATGACGGTTCCTTTAAGGGACGTCATCCAAGATGGCGCCCCTCGAATTCCGATTGGCTGATAGAATCCTATCAGCCAATCGGAATTCGAGGGACGCCATCTTGGATGACGTCATTTAAAGGAACCGTCATTCGGCGAGTAGGCGTCGGTTGAAGAGGATGGATCCGCGTCGGCTGGGAAGAAGATGGCTCCGCTCCGCTCCGGAAGAAAGAAGATTGAAGATGCCGCTTGATAGAAGACTTCATCCCGATGATGGACTTCTTCAGCGCCCGCTTGGATCAAGACTTCAGCCAGATGATGGAGTTCTTCAACCGCCGCTTGGATCAAGACTTCAGACCCTCTTCTGGACCGATCACTGAACCCAGTGAGGTGAAGACAAGGTAGGGAGATCTTCAGGGGCTTAGTGTTAGGTTTATTTAAGGGGGGTTTGGGTTAGATTAGGGGTATGTGGGTGGTGGGTTGTAATGTTGGGGGGGGGTATTGTATGTTTTTTTTTTACAGGCAAAAGAGCTGAATTATTTGGGGCATGCCCCGCAAAGGGCCCTTCTCAGGGCTGGTAAGGTAAAAGAGCTTTTCTATTTTAATTTTAGAATAGGGTAGGGCATTTTTTTATTTTGGGGGGCTTTGTTATTTTATTAGGGGGCTTAGAGTAGGTGTAATTAGTTTCAAATTGTTGTAATATTTTTCTAATGTTTGTAAATATTTTTTTATTTTTTGTAACTTAGTTCTTTTTTATTTTTTGTACTTTAGTTAGTTTATTTAATTGTATTTATTTGTAGGTATTGTATTTAATTAATGTATTGATAGTGTAGTGTTAGGTTTAATTGTGGGTAATTGTAGGTATTTTATTTAATTAATTTATTGATAGTGTAGTGTTGTAACTTAGGTTAGGATTTATTTTACAGGTAATTTTGTAATTATTTTAACTAGGTAGCTATTAAATAGTTATTAACTATTTAATATCTATTGTACCTGGTTAAAATAAATACAAAGTTGCCTGTAAAATAAATATTAATCCTAAAATAGCTACAATATAATTATAATTTATATTGTAGCTATATTAGGGTTTATTTTACAAGTAAGTATTTAGCTTTAAATAGGAATAATTTATTTAATAAGAGTTAATTTATTTCGTTAGATAAAATTTATATTTAACTTAGGGGGGTGTTAGTGTTAGGGTTAGACTTAGCTTTAGGGGTTAAAAAAATTAGTAGAGTAGCGGTGAGCTCCGGTCAGCAGATTAGGGGTTAATACTTGAAGTTAGGTGTCGGGGATGTTAGGGAGAGCAGATTAGGGGTTAATACTATGTATTATAGGGTTATTGAGGCGGGAGTGAGGCGGATTAGGGTTTAATACATTTATTATAGTAGCGGTGAGCTACAGTCGGCAGATTAGGGGTTAATTAATGTAGGTAGGTGGAGGCGACGTTGGGGGCGGCATATTAGGGGTTAATAAATATAATATAGGGGTCGGCGATGCTAGGGGCAGCAGATTAGGGGTACATAGGGATAATGTAGGTGGCCGCGGTGTACGGAGCGGCAGATTAGGGGTTAAAAAAATTTAATATAGTGGCGGCCATGTGGGGGGACCTCGGTTTAGGGGTACATAGGTAGTTTATGGGTGTTAGTGTACTTTAGAGCACAGTAGTTAAGAGCTTTATAAACCGGCGTTAGCCCAGAAAGCTCTTAACTACTGACTTTTTTCTGCGGCTGGAGTTTTGTCGTTAGATTTCTAACGCTCACTTCAGCCACGACTGTAAATACCGGCGTTAGAAAGATCCCATTGAAAAGATAGGATACGCAAATGGCGTAGGGGGATCTGCGGTATGGAAAAGTCGCGGCTGGAAAGTGAGCGTTAGACCCCTTCCTGACTGACTCCAAATACCAGCGGGCGGTAAAAACCAGCGTTAGAAGCCTCTAACGCTGGTTTTGACGGCTACCGCCCAACTCTAAATCTAGGCCTTAGGCTCTACAGGGGTGTTATTCAACTGCAATCTTAAGGAATAAAGCCCCTAATCTCTATAAGAACTTTTGCATCATTACTTTCTGAATTTTTATATTAATTGTTTTTGTATTGTTTATTTAAATTGTATTAGGTCGACCTATATATATATAATTTTTTATTTAATTAAACTATTTTCAATTTATATATATGGTAACAGTATTTTACATTTGCTTAATTGTGTTGTGAATAAACCTGTTTTTTGTAACCGGCACCTTCATAGTGTTCACTACTTTTAAGATTTAAGTATTTTATTAAACCTGTGTCCACTTTTGTGGTTCATTTTCTGCACCTGTGAGATATAGGTTTACACTTATTATCTTATATTCTGAATTGATATTTTGAATTGATATTGTTATTCTTTTGGTTATACTCTTAAGCTCCTGTGAGCGCTCCCTAGTATATTTTTAGTTACATGTTGGAATCTCTTATATGCTTTATATAGGCTTTAAGAGGGTGTCCTATTATCTAGTTGGAGTTTGTAGTATTTTATAATTTGGCGCTGGTCACTACATTTTTTATTATTCTATTGTTTTTAAATGACAACCATCCTCTGCCTCTGTCTTATGGATACATAAGTCCTAGAAGTGTATCTTCTCTGTGTTCATCTCACTTTTGAACTTAACTGATCTTTCAGAAGTGTTCAGGATGTCCATCCAATCAGTGAGTTCTTCAGCTTACCCCCCCCCCACGATTACAAAGAAGTCATCAATGTATCTCCTATAAAGGAGAACATTGGGATTTCTTGGACTGAATATATATTTGTTCTCAAAACATGCCATGAACAGGTTGGCATACTATGGGGCAAAACTCAACCCAATCACCATGCCAACCAGCTGGAGGTAAAAGGTATACTCAAACCTGAAGTAATTGTGTGTTAAGCACATCATCAGCCAATCCAAGAGTACATCAATAAGAGGACCCACATACGCCCCAAAACTATTGTCTGACAGCCTCCACACCCCTATCATGAGGAATAATGGTGTAGAGGCTATTAACATCAAGTGTGACCAATAGGCAATGTCTGGGAAACAGCCTATACTGGAGGAGATTAATCAGCTCTATAGATTCCAGTAGGAAGGCTTCTGTGTTTTTCACCACCTCCTGTAGGTTAAAATCAATACAGTTTGCCAAATTCTGGAACAAGGACCCAACAGCAGAGACTATAGGGTGGCCCGGTGGATTGGCCTGATCTTTATGGATTTTTGGGATGGTGTAAATAATAGGATGTCTGGGGTTCTCTGGCATGAGGAAGTCAAACAGAAATTGCTCAATATAGCCACAGTTAAGGGCGTATGTAGGACTGTTATCAAGTTTCTTCTTAAAAGTAGAGGTAGGGTTGTGCATCAGATTTTTGTACGTATGTACATCTTCAAGTTGTTGCAATAGTTCTGTCCTGTAGTAATCATAATCCATCACAATTATGGCACCCCCCTTGTCAGCAGGCCAGGTGATGATGGAATCATCTTTCTTCATTCTCTGAAGGGCTTCCCATACCTGATTATTTATGTTAGTCCTAGTATTGCCTCCCTTGTCCTGATCATTGCTGATCTCTCTAGAGCAGACTTTAGTGAAAGTTTAATAGCGGGGTGAGTATTCTTAGGTTCAAAATCAGATTTTTTAGAGAATCTGGTGTGCCCAGTACTGTACTGCGAGCCTTTAAAATGACCTTTTAATTTGAGAGACCTTTGTAGATGGTGAATATCAACAATATTGTCAAACGGCTCAACCCTTGGGGTAGGGACATAGCTTAAACCTCTACTTAGCAATTTCAATTTGTCGTTATCCAACCTCCTGCTACTGATATTGATCACAACATTTTCTGATTTGGCAAGGTTTTTAACTGCTTTTTTCCACCAGCCCCCTTTTCAGACCATTGTCCTGTGTCTTTTTTTGATGAATTGTCGTTTTTTGATGGCAGGGGCGGTCTCTTTTGTGACCTTGTCTGGATCTTAGTAAGTTGTGTTGCGTCCACACCGCTCCCAGGGGCAGACTCTGCTCTACTCGAATCACCACCAATCGACAATGGTATTTGCCATTGAAGTTGTTCTACTTTCCATCCTCCTTCGTCTAAATGTCATTTTTTTTCCTGATAAACATTGGTAGACTTTTCTCTCCCTGTAGTCGATTTCGACAGCACTAATCTTTTAATCTTAAAGTTGATAAGATCCTTTCTCTACTTTTCCACTTGTGCGCTAAGTTTGTTCAACCAGTCCTCGCTATTATCATTTTTCAGGACATACTCTTTCTCCCTCTGAACCATACTTAATTCTTCAATCACCACTTTCTTTAATCTTGTGACTTCCTCAATGACTAGAAGTATCCAGTCAAAGGAGCATTTGTTCGCGATCTGACACCATGTACGGCAAAAGTCATTATGGTCAGTGAATTTCTGACCCTGATTGGATGGACATCCTGAACACTTGATGTTAATAGCCTCTACACAATTATTCCTCATGATATGGGTGTGGAGGCTGTCAGAAAAGCACTGTGTAGTTTTGGGCCGTATGTGGGTCCTCCTATTGATATCCTCTTGTATTGGTTGATGATGTTCTTAACATGCAATTACTTCAGGTTTGAGGATACCTTTTACCTCCAGCTGGTTGGCACAGCAATGGAGTCGAGTTTGGCCCCATCGTATGCCAACCTGTTCATGGCATGGTTTGAGAACAAATATATATTCAGTTCAAGAAATCCCAATGCTCTCCTTTATAGGAGATACATTGATGACCTCTTTGTTATTTGGGGGGTCAGCTGAAGAACTCACTGATTGGATGGACATCCTGAACACTTCTGAAACATCAGTTAAGTTCAAGAGTGAGATGAATACAGAAAAGATACACTTCTTGGACTTATGTATTTATAAGACGGAGGCAGAGGATGGTTGTCATTTAAAAACGACTTTACACTCCAAACCCACTGATAGCAACACCTTGTTACAATTTGACAGCTACCACCTGATACAATTTAAGAGAGGGATTGTGAAGTCTCAGTTCATGAGGTTCATACATAATAACTCTGAGTTGGACCAGAGGTTGACGCAACTTGAGGAGATGAGAGTAAAATATCAGAACAGGGGTTATAACCCGAACATGCTCCAAGAGATATTAGGAGAAGTGGTGCAATATGACCGTAACAATTTAATACAAAGAAAACAGAAACAAATCATCACTAACTACACTCCGGCTACAGTAAAAGTGAGAGAGGTTATCAAAAGAATTGACCCTTGATTAGCGGTGACAGAACATTACCCTTTAAGGATTAACCACCACCGAGATTGGTTCAAAAAAGTGTCCGTAGCCTCAAATCTCTGCTATGAAGACAGACCCCTGGATGAGAGAAAATATGTGGTTCCAAAAAGTCAAGAATGGCTGCTACAAGTGTGGTCGCTGCGTGACCTGCAGCACCCTCCTTACAGGAGAGACATTCCATCATCCAGGGTCTACTAAATCCTACTAGATTAGACACCGGCTGACCTGCACTTCAGACTTTGTAGTGTATTTTTTATCTTGCCCCTGTGTTTTTTTTTATATAGGTAAGACCTGTACCACCTTCTACTAGAGACTTGCTAACCACAAGAGTGCCATCAGAACTGCCCTTAAAGTTGGACACTCAGATCAACCTGTGGCAAGGCACTTTCTTGAGCACCATCACCCCATATCATTGCTTAGGGCCATGCTAATTGATAGAGCAGCCCCCCTCAAACATGGTGGTGACAGGGACAAAGAGCTGTTGAAGTGTGAGGCACGTTAGATACACAGGCTTAATACCCTCACCCCAGTTGGCCTGAATGCCAGTATAGATTTTGCTTTGTTTTACTAGAATTATGTTATTCAAGTGTTGACAGAACCTTACCTTCATAGGGATAATCCTCCACTGTGGCATAATGGATATACAGGTTTAACATTTTCACCTTAGTTGGCCTGAATACCAGCATAGATTTTGCTTTGCATACAAAGAGAGAAGCGCTCTACCAGGAACGAACAACAGCTCAGTGGCTTGTTCTATGGCGATTTACCACCCGGAAGCAGCCTCTTTTAGACCAGTGTGCTTTTCACAGAAGAAAACTTTCCTGAAGTATATCAGTCTGATCCTGCCAATTAAGGTCAGTCCAGCCCCGAAATACCAGGCAATTCTCCTCTGAACAAGGAACATGACAACCCTAGACGATCGTTTCGGCCTCCTATGGGCCTCGTCAGTGAGGTGCAGCCACATTCCCCTAAGCACACTGGGCAAGGAGTCCACGTCTGGTTTCCCCCATCACCCATAGGGAGACTTCCCCAGGGTCATAATAATTTGCATACAAAGAGAGAAGCGCTCTACCAGGAACGAACAAAAGCTCAGTGGCTTGTTCTATGGCGATTTACCACACGGAAGCAGCCTCTTTTAGACCAGTGTGCTTTTCACAGAAGAAAACTTTCCTGAAGTATATCAGTCTGATCCTGCCAATTAAGGTCAGTCCAGCCCTGAAATACCAGGCAATTCTCCTCTGAACAAGGAACATGACAACCCCAGACGATCGTTTCGGCCTCCTATGGGCCTCGTCAGTGAGGTGCAGCCACATTCCCCTAAGCACACTGGGCAAGGAGTCCACGTCTGGTTTCCCCCATCACCCATAGGGAGACTTCCCCAGGGTCATAATAATTTGCATACAAAGAGAGAAGCGCTCTACCAGGAACGAACAACAGCTCAGTGGCTTGTTCTATGGCGATTTACCACCCGGAAGCAGCCTCTTTTAGACCAGTGTGCTTTTCACAGAAGAAAACTTTCCTGAAGTATATCAGTCTGATCCTGCCAATTAAGGTCAGTCCAGCCCCGAAATACCAGGCAATTATCCTCTGAACAAGGAACATGACAACCCCAGACGAACGTTTCGGCCTCCTATGGGCCTCGTCAGTGAGGTGCAGCCACATTCCCCTAAGCACACTGGGCAAGGAGTCCACGTCTGGTTTCCCCCATCACCCATAGGGAGACTTCCCCAGGGTCATAATAATTTGCATACAAAGAGAGAGGCGCTCTACCAGGAACGAACAACAGCTCAGTGGCTTGTTCTATGGCGATTTACCACCCGGAAGCAGCCTCTTTTAGACCAGTGTGCTTTTCACAGAAGAAAACTTTCCTGAAGTATATCAGTCTGATCCTGCCAATTAAGGTCAGTCCAGCCCCGAAATACCAGGCAATTCTCCTCTGAACAAGGAACATGTGTATTAACAATGTGTCATTTTTTCTTATTGCTGCTTTATGTTTCCCATATCAGGCCTGCATCTACCGTGTTGAGCTCTTTAAGATATTATGTCCGTCCTCTTTCTTTTCTCTTTATTTATGCACTAATGGCTCATGGTTTTTGATGTGCCCTACCCAATATATAGGATTCGTTTTGGATACGTAGTGAATATCTCTATATGGTTAGAGTTGGGTTATCCCCAGGAAGGAGGTTATTAGCTTGATTCCCTTTTACCTAGTTGGACTTGAAGTGGTATTGGGGTTAGTGTATATGTTTACACTAGAATAGAATATAGTTTACCGGGGCACAGAAGTGTGGCTGTGAGGTTAACCCACTACTGTATGATCTGCTATGTGTGTGTGGCCAGTGTTACAGGTGGTCTGTTTGATCCTGTGGTTCTTCAAAGTTAGTAGCGCATAGTAATCTTGACTCTTGCGGAGTGATATTTTCATCTGTATTTGTGATTGTACTATCCAAGTGCTGGGTGTGATTGGCACCCTCTTATAGGTGGATGTATGATGGAATGTGGTGAACATGCCCTCTGTTGTCTAATTTGGATATAGTCCTGCTGAGGGGTTAGGGTGTTTTTTTATGCTTTTCCCCCTATCAAGAAGCAAGTGTTATCGCTGTCCAGGCATGTATGTGGACTGGTTAATACTGGGTACATACAGCTGGGAATGGTTCAGTTTGTTACTATCCACTTCTCCCATCCGAATTTACGGTTTTATCAGCCCCTTACTGGGCATATGGTGATTCTGTATGGGTTGACTTTTGATAGGTGCTGAGGAAGTGCTCGCTGTAACATATCTCTGATACAGTCCGGTTTTGGTATGCACTATATTGGATGGGTTAGGTTATAAGCTGTATACAGTATCCATTTGAGTCAGTGTGCGTTGGCTGCGGCTGTCATTGGACCTCGCCACTGTAAGTGTGTGCCTATCGGATCGAGGTAGGAGTCATGTGATGTATGTGCGTCACTGTGATAGGTTGGTCCTGATGTAGAGGGGCCTATGTAAACCTCAGGTGTGCGGTACTTCTGACATGATTGATATCACTGTTTGGTTGTGAGACTGGCTTGTATGCCACTGTGAGAGATGCTCGTTACATTTCCTATGTAAGTACCTTTAGAATTGTTATGTTTTTTCTGCTTTTCGGTCATAGTCATGTATGCACTTTGACTGACTGCTGTTTTATTATATTGGTGGTGGCGGGTTGTTTATCTAGATTGTTAAGTAATTACGGGTTCAAGTAGGGGATGTGAGTGCTATGTTGTTAGTGAGCTGGTGGGGACTTTTTCTGAACCACTTTTTGTATACTTGTAGGATTGCTATAAGTGTGACCTATGATGTGGCAGTATAGTAATGCAGTGCTGATGAGACTGGATGCATATAGGACATTATATGCGGTTGAAGACAGTTAGAATGTGCTCACATTTTGGTGCCGTTATTGGATAGATTCATTTATATAAGACTTGTATGTCCTATGGGACAGCTTAAGATACCAGTGCTGGCGGGTTGGATACCGCATGTGCCACTGACGCAAGTGGTAAAGGACATATTGTGGTATTAATTATTATATTACGCATTTGTATATGGGGTCTAGTTTGGCTGTTATATGGTTCATTGTGAGAGTAATTTGTCTATTTTTGCTTCCTTGGCTTTTAATGTTTGGTTCAAGTTTTAGCTATATTGCTAACTTTTTTGTTGGATGGGTGTCACCATTGTAATCAATTGTTTTAATGTGTGTCCTGTATATTTTGTTGTATTTGTCACTTAGATTCCATTTGTATGCTTTATATCTCATTTTAGATCATATCTGTCTTGAAAAAGGCCCACAATGGGGTCGAAACGTTGACACTTATTTCATTGTTAAACCCATTTGGAAATAAAATTGCACTGTCCTTTTCTACAAAAGTCCTGTAAATGAAAAGTTTCTACATATTCCTATGAGGACAGCACCCAGGCAGTGATTACACTTAAGTGGAATATATATGAATATATATATATATACAGTATGTATTCATATTTTTTACATTTTTATCATTATATTTAGAATAATAATATACGTTTGTGTTTATTTAACCATTAATATTATCAATTTATTTGAATTTAAAAGAAAATCATGACCTGGCACCTGGAATTTATGAAAGTAAAATTGTACATATTATATCATTAATGTTACCTATTGAAGTCAAATATAGAAAATAAAATATATGGGCTTAATTGTGACTATTAAATCCTGAAGAAGAACGTATTTGCTCACTACTAGGACAAAATATTCTTATTTTATTGATGAGTGTAGTAATTCAATATATATATATTTATATTTAATTTCTTTCATTGGTGGCTGTATCTTGACTACAACACATTGAAGCCCTACATCTGTAGCAGAGTTATAAGTGGTAGTGACAGAGACATATTTTGTCTGGAGACATCATATTTCCTAATGCCTAGGGCAACAGAAAAACAGAAAACACTGTTGAGTATTGACATCACATATCTGCTATCTAATTATAGGTTTGACACCAAATTTAACTATATCACAAACTCAATGTTTTAGAAATCATAGCCTGATGATAATACAGTATTAGGTACCCCTTTCTTACAAAGGTAACTAAGCCAATCTTTATGTAATACATTACAATTAACAACAAACATTTTTTTCAGAATTATCCTTTGTATTGAATTCTGAAATTGTTTTTTTTGTTTGTTTTAATCTATTATGAATCCACATTGTAGAAAAAGAGAAAATAATCTTGACTTTACAACTCCAATTACATTAAAAAAAACTGTACAGATAGGTAACACAATGCAGTATTGATTTTGTTTTAATATAAATTGTTCTTCCCTAAGAAGAAGGGAACAATAGCACTTTCATTTCTAAAACAGTTGCTTTGAAAGAAAAATAGGAAGTATATTTTTGTATCAAATTTGGGAATATACCAGTTTTCTATTAAAAAGCACTGAAACATCAGAAATACATTGAATAGTAGGAACGTCTGCCAATAATTATGCGTATAAAGAAAGCTATAAAGTAGCATAGTTCAACGAATATATGTGAACAAAAAATATAACTGTAAGTCTTCTATTATTACTATCTGAACAAACAAATGCCAGGAAACCTTTCAAATGCCTCTAAATAAGAAATACAGAGACTTAGCCATGAGGAGACTACAAAAGATAATTTAAATGTCAGACTTATTCATTACTTCATCATTTATTTATGGCTTTTCTTATTTTCCTTCACACCTTGCCAACAATTCCCATAATGTTGATGTTTTGAACTCATTCTTTGTAGAGCGCTACTATCAAAGTGTTTGACGCATGAAAATAAACCATTTCTGAACTCACTGTCGTGTAATGAATGAATTAAAGTAAATCGGCACTAAGTGAGCATTTTATAAGTGACGGATTACAAAGGATTAATATGCAGTAACATTAACACATAACTTTCATTATTTTTTTACACTTTTTTTAATTATTTATAATGTTAACCACTTAGTTAGTAATAGTATACCTGGGGACAGGTCATTTATTTTCTGTTATCTAATTTTCTCATATAGACACATGAAAAAGTCTAAAATAATAAGAGACCTCTAAGACTTTAGGATATTAGTTTATCTAAGATAAATCTTCCTCATTATAAAAACAAAGAGAATTGTGTTAGTAAGTGCTAGTAAATAAAATTATACTTCTTGGACAGTAGTTAAACCAGGTATATTAAGGAGAAATTAGTCTGCATATATCTGCACACATACACTATGTAATAAATGTTATTTCACCACATTACTCTGGTTGCAAAATCTTATTAACACTGCGCTCTTTGATGCAATAATGTTCTGGTTCACAAAATCAAAAAAACTTAGCTTTAGGATTGTGATCAAAAGTTAAGGTAAGAGTTTATTATGACATTTTTCTTTCATGATTCAGACTATATAAAGTATGTTATTTGAAACAATTTTTCCAATTTACTTATATAATTTCTCCATTCTCTTGGTATCCTTAGTTGAAAAGCATACCTAGGTAGGTTCAGGAACAGCAATGAATTAATGGGAGCTGCACATATATTCCTATTGTCATTGGGTCACTAGATATATTCAGCTATCTCCCAGTACTGCATTACTGCTCCTTAAACAAAGGAAATTTAATAATATAAATAAATGTGAAAGTTAAATGTGAAAGGGTTAAGGTTGGACTTAGGACTAAGGTTTAACCTGTTGGATACCAGATGCCACATTGCTCAGAAATATTTCATAGGCCTATGACTTCCAGTGGAATAATGCAAATTTTCCAACCAGGTAAAAATATCTAAAACATTTCACCCAGGCATTGTTTGCAATGAAAATGAAGACTAAAAATCATAAGAATCATCTGAGCATATAATGCTTCGAAGTGAGTTGTCCACATTATATGAATAGCATGACACAAAATTCTAATAACATACAGTCAAATATCACTAAACTGGACAAATGCACGTTTTAAGAACAGCTGCACACAACTCTCACTGTATTTCAATTTCATATGCAATATATCCTAGTTCAAAAAAATATTTAAACTAATGATAAATGATGATAAATAGTATATTTTGTTAAATAGACAGTCACCATTCCTATAAAACTGGTGCCAGTCCTAGAACAAAAAAAGAGACCTATAGTCATGTTACTTTGGTTTATTCACATTGCATTTTATTTGTGAGAAAGCAAAATCACACAGTTCACATATAGGGGCCGATTTAACAAGGGCCGAATGGCCCCTGATCCCCCTGCCTTCAGCCTTCAGGCTCGCCAGAAACAGCAGTTAAAAAGCAGCAGTCTTAAGACCGCTGCTCCTTAACTAGTCTGCCGTCTCTGAGGCAGCGGACAGCAATCAACCTGGTCGGTACCCCCTGCTAGCTGCCGATTGTCTGTGAATCTGCAGGGGGTGGCATTGCACAAGCAGTTCACCAGAACTGCTTATGCAATGTTAAATGCCAACAGTGTATGCTGTCGACATTCAGCGATGTCAGGGAGGCATGATCCGCTACAACCGTCCAACTGTTGATAAATCGGCCCCATAATCTCCATTCAAATAAGGCTCAATTAAAAATTCTCCTTTATAAATTCAATTTTATGGGTTAGGTTGGTTGACCTGTAACTTGAGTTCTAGAACAGATTTTGAGTTGCAGTGTTGCAGCAAGTTTTTTTTTTCCACAAGATATTCATTTTAAGATAAACTTGGATTGAATGTAGGCCTTTGAATTAAATAAGAAAGGGGTGGGATTTTGAAGGCCCAGTGAGCAGCAAGCTGCTTCCCTTAGAATCCAATAGGGTCCCAAGAAAATAGGACCCTCTAGGACATTATTTGTTTAACATGACAGTGCCCAGCACCAAAATAAAATAATGCATAAAGTAAATCATTTTATATGCAATATTTTGGGTGGTTACATTTATTTTTAAATCTAAATTTGTATGCACTATTTTTCTTTCATTTTAGGGAGTGTGTCACATATTTAAAGACTAATTGTATTGAATAAAAAAAAAAGCTTAATAAATACATTTACTCTACAAGAAAGCTTTAAAGATGTTCAAGGATTTCCTTCATTCAACCAACTCACTGCCACTAAGAGGCTAATTTTTAGAGTAATCAATACAACATTTCCCTTTCTTAAATTCCATGAGCGGCCTTGCATGCCCATTGTCTATCATATGCTGCAGTCCCAGTAAGCTTTAATGAATATAGACAAGTGCTTCTCAGTCTTCAGCAATCACATAAATGTCTAAATTTAAAGGGTTTCCTTACCTGAACACAGGATCATTATTTAGTCACAATAATAGTTTTCCATTACAGAAAAATGAATATTGTTCTCTAAGCATTCTAAAGAGATACTAATTCAAAATTAAATCTGCCATAAAATACCTAATTAAATGTACATTCTGGTCAGAATTGAAATGCACATAGATGAATTACATATTTGGATAGAAATACATTTGCAATATAAATACACTGGCAAACCCCCTCTTTCCCTCTATCCCCTCTCCCCCCTCTTTCTTTCTAGGTGGTCAACCTTGTAATGTTATAAGTTTATTAAAACTGTTATATATAATTGATTTTCTCATTACAGATAATGCAATTATCAGAGACTTTGCACAATTTAACACCCAGTAACATGGGACATTTATTTATAATCCAGATATCTATTATACTTCATGCCAAACAGTCCGGTATGTCTTTGATATTGTATCTAATAAAAATCAACAACAACAAAATAAATATAGTACACTGGCAAAATATTCTAGTAAAAGTTATCACTGTTTTAGTGTTAGCATTTTCTATGCATGTGTATGTGAAGCAAAGCTATATACAAGCATTTTGAATACTGCAGCTGATCAGAGAGCAAGTGGGGCTTGCATCATGTCAGCAATTCAAATAATCACCAGATGATACAAGCACCTTAGGCTTTCTGAGCAGGTGCTGTGTTCAAAATGGCGGTGTACGAAGAATACTTAAGTACACTCTTGAAACAGCCATAACTTTTATAAGATGTATTTATGCTGATACATGTACAGTATATTGCAAAAATGTTTCTATTCAAAACTGAAATACACAAATGTGCATTCCAATTTTGTCTGGAATGTTCCTTTAAAGGGACATTAAACACTAAGGGCTATTTTCAAAGTGGAATGCTATTTAACTCTACCACTCAAGCGTTAACTGTGCTAGAAGTAAGCTTTTTGCACACATTAGGTTGTGCTTGTATAAAGAGTTGAGAGCAAACAGTTTTCATTCGCACACTGACCGGACACATTTAAAAAGTAGAACTTAGAACATTGTGTGCATGATAACCTATTCCCCAGTAGAAGTCAATGGAGCCAAAAAAGGGGAAAAACCTAACACCCTACCCGGGAGCAAACACGATTGCATATTCGCAAGTGCGCAAACCTTACATGAAAATATATATGAATATTTCACATTCCAATATTCTTCACATAGAAAATGATGTTCTATGTATTCATAAATACATATTTCTACATATATCTTATGGTATTTTGGTAAAATATATATTTATATATATATAGATTGTAAGTTCTATATGGCCCTTAAAGGGACAGTATACACTCATTTTCATATAACTGCATGTAATAGATACTACTATAAAGAATAAGATGCACAGATACTGATATAAAAATCCAGTATAAAACTGTTTAAAAACTTACTTAGAAGCTCTCAGTTTAGCTCTGTTGAAAAGGTAGCTGGAAAGCCCACTGCAAATGGGAAATAAGATACTCCCCCCTCCCACTTCTTATGCATATGAAAAGACCCTTTACACAAACAGGAGCAAGCTGGAGAAGGTAGCTGACGGTATTCACATAAAACTTTGGGGCTTGGTTAGGAGTCTGAAAATCAGAGCAATGTTATTTAAAAATAAGCAAAACTATACATTTAAAAAAAAAAAAAAAAACTTTATGGGCTATATAAATAGATCATCTACAATACATTTATGCAAAGAAAACAATAAGTGTATAATGGCCCTTTAATTCCTCCTGTATGTGTTTGTAATATTTTGTCTTGTCTCTTACAAGTTTTATAATCATTGTTTTATTTAAATGAATTGTACCCATGGACAGTGCTGCAGAATATGCTGGTGCTTTATAAATAAAGTATAATAATAATAATAATATAGATGATTATATATAGTCGTAGATATATAAAGATATATATAGCAATATCTATTTTAAATACATAGAACATATTCTGTTATGTGCAGAACATTGGAATGTGAAATATTTACAGCAAATACACAGCATAACACTTTATTAAATATGAATATAGCATAAATATGCTTTTTCATGTTTTCATCTATTTAACTGCAAAGGGCTCCAATGCACATATATATATATATATATATATATATATATATATATATATATATATATATATATATATATATGTGAACATATGTATTTACTGTACATGTTTATGTGTATATATATCTGTAAAAATATATATATATATATATATATATATACACATATTAATACATAAAAACATATGCACATACACATTGACATATATATATATATATATATATATACAATATATATATATATATATATGTACATACATATCCATCTTCAGATATTTATATATATGTATCTCAGTGTTAAAGCCTTTTGCCTGCCTTTTTTTTCTAACACCTGAGACCTCATATTTGAGACTTTATAACTTTTTTGTGCAATATTCTTTTTGAATAATTTTTATTAGATAGTGTTGTTAGGAGTATAACTGTACGTTTGACTGTATTTTTTATGTGTTCTGTTAGACGTTTTTGTATTGCAAAACAGTTAACCAGAGCTCTGAGGTTGCACTAACCCCACGTGATTTAACTACAATTGCACTAAATCGAGCATGTTTACTTTCAATGTGTGTTATGAGTGAAAAACCCGACACACACAAACAGCCGTGATAAACCCCTTATCGCTCCCACTTAACTGGTACTGCTATACTTGTAATCTGTCCTTAAATAAATGCTAACTAGAATGATGCATCCAAAGAAAAGATTAGTCTGAGAATAACAAGTAGATGTATTTTTTAAAGTTTCATTAGTTGTTTAATTATTGACAAAATGAAAGTAAAGTTTTAATGTCTATAAAACAATGAGAA
Source organism: Bombina bombina (assembly GCF_027579735.1). Taxonomy (NCBI): domain Eukaryota; kingdom Metazoa; phylum Chordata; class Amphibia; order Anura; family Bombinatoridae; genus Bombina; species Bombina bombina. The sequence goes on from NC_069507.1 coordinate 207,686,448, forward strand.
CTGCCATGTATAAAACTTAGGTTACTTTCTCTTCTGTGGCCAATGAGAAACAGTTATAAATAGGTTACCAGAGTGTGCAGCCATTGGCTATGTATAATATAAACATGTTCTGCACTTCCATTTTCAATGGGAAATAAAATGCTCACAATGTCAAAATGGAATTACAGGAAAAGGGGACAAAATATATAATGAAAGTATATTATAGAGCATTTTTATATATAAAATTTATTATTTTATATTAGCATAGCATCTCAAAGTGGTTATAGTCTCTTTAAGTATAGAAACTTTTTAAATGTCCAATAATTATTTATTTTGCCTGTTTTTCTTGGTATTTACTTCAACTAATTTAGTTTTTTACACTCCCAAAAGAAAATGGAGTGGGCATTACATATTGAAAGGAACATTAAATGTTCATGATTCAGACAGAACACACAATTATTCCTTTCTTTTATTAAACAAAATGTTCAATTGGTATCTATTATCAATTTGACTTATTTCTCTTATCATCTTTTACAAAATCTTAGCTCCTTTCCATGAGAGCATACTGAGGTAGGCTCATGAACTTTTACACACCTTAAAGAATTACATGACAGCAATATTTTTTACAATTTTTGTAATCCTTTTATACATATAGTGCCCCATTTATTATGTGCCAGATGGACAAGGTTTGCTGTCATAAAGCTTGTACACCCTACCTTGCGGCAAGAGGGCAGCAACTGCTACCCACATTTAAAACTGCCCAAGATCCTGCTTGTGCAATGCCGCTCACTGCAGGGGCTGTCAATCATCGCAATCAGATCAGGTTGATTGAAATTCACCATGCTTTAGGTGGCCGAGAGGTTAAGTAGCAGCATACTTATGGGCCCCAAAGCTAAATAAGCAGCTTAACAGATTGGGCCCATAGTACATAGATGTACATAAATTGTATTGACCAATCATAATAAGATCCCTTAATTTTGTATGCTGCAGTTTACCAGATCTTGCTACAGGCTACAATGAAATTGTTCAAATCTGTACAGCAAATAAATTACATGTGGCTTCTTACTGAGGAGAGCAGCAACAACAACAACAGGTAAATTTATGCAAGTAGGATTTCCTGGGGGGTAACCATGCTCTGTATCTGCTAATTCTTGCAAATTTGTAAGTGTTTTTTAAATGTTTTGTTTGTTCAACCCTGGGGTTCTGGAGCCACTATTTAGCCCTTTAGTGCTTTAAATCTGGTCCTCCCCTTCCTCATCCCATACTTTGAAGGCTATGTCTATATGCAGGGCAGTGGCATTAAACTTATTGAAATAATATTCATTTAAAGAACCCTACCGAATACAACAGATTTGTAAAAAGAGTGAGAACTCTTGTTCATTGGGTCATACAATGTTATATTCAAGTATGCTCTAATTTATGTTCAATTTAAAAGCTTATCCAGTAATTTATCTACTAAATTCAATAAGCCTCTCAGCTGTTTACCATTTAGCAAGTAAAAGAAAATTATTAATCAACAGCATATGTATTATTTTCCTGTAAAATCAATTGTTCAATATAAAATGTATCGAAGGCTGTTTGATTATTCCAGGAGATATAATGTCCTGCTTTCTGGTATGATAATGCTATTCTTTATATAGTTTGGTTTCTCAGTGTTTCCGTTAGATGATTAATGACATAAGTAATGCAAAGCAATTTTAAATAGTAATGATGTTATGGAATTGTGGTCTGCTAAAAGCCAATTACAAAACCATTTCTCTTAGATCAACACCTTATCGAAATTCAATAGATAAAATTATTTCTTACCTGGCAAATGGGGGCCTATAAATGGTATCTTGATTGGTGACAAAGTCAGCATATGGCAAGTTTGAAGTGATGGAGAGGATAATCCATGAGATGCTTCTGATTCTACAGCCATTAATGTCGTAGGAGGAGGAGCCACTGCACCAACCAATGTAATAGCCTGATTGGTTCCAGCTTGCTTAACACCTCCCTGATAAGTACCTGTAAAATTGTTAAAAATGTGCTTGAGAAAAAAATTCAGTTTAATTGTATTGCTTCTTTCAATTGGCTTTAGAATTTTGTAAATAATGTCAATAAAATAATAAGTAAATAGTGAAATAATTACATATATATATTTAAGTACAAATGAAACCACCAGCAGCCGCTAGCAGCAATGCAGCAAAAGGTGCTTCGTTGCAGGCTTGCATAAGCAAGCTTGCCACCAATAGTTAAGAAGCAGCGGTCATTAGACCGCTGCTTCCAAACCTGCACGCCAGCCCTAAGTTGGCGGACCAAAATCACCCTGATCAAGTCCGACCGGGGTGATTAACAGCCTCTGCTGGCGCGCGATTAGCTGCGCATTAGCAAGGGGCAGCATTGCACCAGCAGCTGCTCGTGCAATGATAAATGCAGGCAGAGTATTGCTACTCGCTGGCCGCCGGTACCGGGCGGATAGGTTCGCTGGGGCGAGCCTTGTCTGCCAGGTGATTCTTAAATGTAGGCCAATTAAGTATTTATTTGAAGTGTGAAGGCCTTCATTTTGTATTTTTTATTGCAGAATAAAGAAATAACTTTATTTTGGGTATTATCAATGGATAAACTTTTGCCTCCCTAACAGTCAAGGGTGTTAAAAGATTCATTAAATTTAAAATTTCAAAAAACATGTTTCATTAATGAAAGTATAACATTATTAGAATATACATACATTTTTTATTTTGCTGCCTTTTGCTATAAAATACGTCTACAAATTGTACGTGTTCCACTTTCTTTCGCCCTTGTCCAACCCCCTCCCTCACTTTGATTTACTAGTAATTTAAAACTTGTAAGGTGGATTATCAATTTTGCACCAGTAATTATGATAGGAAAAACATTTTTTTGCAGTATTTATAATAGGTAGTTTAGGTGTGACCATTATTTAGTACATTGAAATATATATTTATTTTCTTGAGAATAGAAAGCAATACATGTCTGGTTATCTAAATATATGTTTAGTTAAAGGGACAGTCAAGTCCAAAAAAAACTTTCATGATTTGATAGGGCATGTAATTTTAAACAACTTTCCAATTTATTTTTATAACCAATTTTGCTTTGTTCCCTTGGTATTCTTAGTTGAAAGCTAAAGCTAGGAGGTTCATATGCTAATTTCTTAGACCTTGAAGGCCACCTCTAATCTGAAAGCATTTTAACAGTTTTTCACCAGTAGAGGGCATTAGTTCATGTGTTTCTCATAGATAACATTGAGCTTATGCACATGAATTTACAGAGGAGTGACCACTGATTGGCCAAAATGCAAATTTGCCAAATGAACTGAAATAAGGGGGCAGTCTGCAGAGGCATAGATACAAGGTAAATACAGAGGTAAAACATGTAGTAATATAACTGTGTTGGTTATGCAAAACTATGGAATGGGTAATAGAGGGATTATCTATATTTTTAAACAACAAAAATTCTGGTGTTGACTGTCCGTTTAATTATTATTAATTAAATAAGCTAATCATATGCTAAACCACCTTAAGGGATGAGAAGAAGGCAGTTAGACCCAATCACTTTTTTGCACTGCACATATGCAAACACGCTCAAATCCTATTCTTTTCACATATAAAGTTACATTATCATGAAGTATACAACTTGTGCTTATATTATGCCTAAACGTGGTGTGATTTTAACTGAAAATTATATCTTGATCTATACAATATTTATGAAATGGTCACTATTATTCCTAATTAACCAGTTGTCTGCTTCTAGAGAAACTTTTCCAAAGCAATGTTTCTGCAAACTTTCCTGTTCACCATTATTCCTCGAGGATTAAAGATGTTGGAAACTCTTGCCAAAAAAGCCATCATTATCATTTATTTATAACAATATTCTCTGCAGTTTTACTACAAGGGGTATAGTGGTGGTGACAAGATATGTATTACAGAGTTACAAACACATTTAAACAGACCAGTATAAAGAAGATAATAGCTTTGCTTATGAGTTTTAAATCTCAGCTCACTAATATGAATTCAATTACCCAGCGGACTCTACAAGATAGAATAGAAATAGCTTACAGACTAACAGCATTTCCACTGCTTTTTCTAACTCATTTTGTCTCCTTTTTGACATTTCTACTAAAGTTATTACAAAAGGAAGAGATCCAAAAATTGAGATTCATGTCAACAGCAAGAGTTGTCTTAAGTCAGGGATTACGCTAAACCTTTGGAATGACCTTGGAATGACCTCTTCAAATTTCTCAACAAATAATTCCTTAAAATTATTTTTACATTTTGGTAATATTAAAAGAAAAAAAAAAGAAAAGCATAATTTAGCCAACAATATAACCCCCCCCACCCAAAAAAATAAATAAAAATCAACGACTAGTAAATGTGTCAATTGACTGTAAACTAATTGTATGGTTTTTGCATATGGAAAAAAATGCATTGTTTCAAAATGAATGGTTTGCTTCTCTATGCTAAATTAAAATATGCTGTTAATTTTTTCAAAATATTTCTTTAATGCCTATACTGGTCTACAAAATAGTGTTTTATCTATTTTAAGAGATGTTTTGCAATATATTGCAGTTGTGTCTGCAAGCAAAGCCTGCGGCTTATTGAATGCCAGGTTGTTATTGATAGTTCTGCAGAACAGTCATGGAATGCCTGTATACAGCATTTTATAGCATGAAAACAGAATTACAAATCAAAGGAAACCTGTGAAAATGCAGACCTAGGTTTCCAATGTAGGTCAACTGCATAGTCTATTAAAACAACTATTTAAGTTGTCTTTTTTGCCCTTAAATGAGTTTGAGGGACATAACAAATTAACAAAACATACATTGTAAATGGGAAGCATTCTAGAATAAATCTACAGGTTTTATCAATAAGGAGTAGTAATCTGCTATGGGTTGTTTTCAAGAATGGTATCTTTCATGAAAAAAAACACCAGGATTCTCACTGCCTTACAGTCTTAAATGTCATTGTTAAATAAATATGAATAAATATCAGTCTGGATGCACAAAACACTTTCACGTGTTTCTGCACAGGACCAGCAGTGCTCTGTGGCTCTGAGAAGTACTTTATAGCTTTAACCTTTTTTTCTGAGTTAAACATATAAAGTTGGAGCATTTCTAGTGTTAGCATTACATACTCTATAACAAATTAGAGCATGTCATTTTATTTTTTTAATATTATGGCCCTTTAAAATTAGAATTTGATCTTATCCTTTGCATGATAACAATAATTAAATATAAATTGTGATTTAGAAATATTTCCTTTATCTGTGATAATATTAGATGATCTGTGGTTTAACATATACCTATGTATAAAGACTAGACCATCCTGGTTACCGGTGTGTGGTCTGACTGCAATGCACGATTAGGCGAGGAAGGAGAGGTATATGGAGACTAAGGTATCCTCCGGTCTCTAATAACCCGACCCTTCCAGATGTATTGCTTTCTCTAGGTAGCAAGGATTAGACTGCCGAGAGCTCCTGTCAATAGCGTCAGGCGGTATGCTGCAGACCACAGGGAAATCTGCTGCTAGGATTAGTAGCCTAATTGGACTGCTACATTGGAAAAAAGGCCCCAATTTGAATAAGGGAGAATTGATAGCGGTCAGATGCAGGATGTGTATCAAAGGGCTGGCCATATTCAAAGAACAGTAAAGACCATGAGTTAAAGCCTGGAACATATCCCTTAAGGATAGGAAAATTGAGCCCTTCACTGGTGAGCCTGAATAATAAAGAAGGGTTATCATTAGAGGTACTTGTGCCATAAAACATATTTCCTTTTTGGGTGTCCCCCTCTGAAAAGAAAAGATTCCCCTAAAAACCTAGAGTAATCTGATTGATGGTGTCTTCTAAGTTGGGTGCAGCCTTAAAGAAAAAAGTTGCTCATTAGGGAAAGGGATGGTCACTGGCATTGTTTCATATTACCCCAAGACAAAAATATGGATTTACTATTTTACTAAGTTGGTGGGGTAAATGGAAAGTTACCTATTAATTCCTACTGTACCAAAAGCTCAGGATATTGCCTAGAAGAAATTGCTTAGGGGGTCTAGAATATAACTTTTGGTTCAACAAATTGAAAAATTGAAAAAGATTCCTCCTACTACTACTTCTAATATATAAGAGGTAAGAGAAGAAGGGAAGGAGACAAATGAGGGGAGATGAAGAAAAAATAAAAGTTGGAAGGTTTATCTATCTATGTAGATAGTGTGGCAAGTTGAAACTCCATTTTAAAATTTCCTCTTAATAAGGGTTAAATCAACACCAATATCATTAATAGAAGTTTAGTGATAAAATATGTTGAATGGTTAACAGGACAGCCTCATACTTGAAATACTGCATATAAAAAATCTGAAGTTTTGCACTTGTAGAAGAAACAGACAAAGAAAAAGCAAGAAAAAGAAAAATGAATACTTTAAATACAATTGTTTTTTGTCACTAGATGATATTATGCAATAATAATTTAAGACTGACTGTACTGGATTTATATAGAGGATATAAGATTTTTCTTTACTGAGGATTGTAATTTTGTCTCTGTATTAAAAAGTTAAAATTATATTGTTGGGTAATATACTGTATCTTGAGTGTACCTTCCAGAGAAGTGACCTGCAGAAAGAAAGGCTCAAGGTGGAAATACTATACATAATCTATTAAGGCTGATTGTGCCTTCTCTTTACTGAGGTCTGTATTTTGATTTAGTGGTTGAAAGTTGAAAATATATAGGGCCAGATTATGAGTGGAGCATTTAGCGATATTGCAAGAGCGTTAGTTGTGCTAGAAGTAAACGTTCTGCGTGCGTCGGATAGCGCTCGTATTACAAGTTGAAAGTAAAAAGTTATCACTCTCGCACTAACCCGATGCGTGCAAACATCTTACTTCTAGCACAATTAGAATATCAAGCGCGTGGTAACCTATTTCCCCATAGAAGGGCGATAAACCGACATGAAAATATGAATATTTCACATTCCATTGTTCCTTACATAGAAGAATATGTTCTATTTATTAATAAATACATATTTCTAAATAAAATATGATGGTATTTTTAAACAATATATATCTATACCTATATATATATATATATATATATATATATATATATTATAATATATATATATATATATATATATATATGATTATATATAGGTATAGATATATACATATATATAAATATATATATATATATAAATATATATATTTAAGAATATCTGCTACGTGCAGAACATTGGAATGTGAAATATTTACAGTAAATACACACTATAAGACTTTATTAAATGTAAATATGAATATTGCATAAATATGAATTTTCATGTTTTCATCTTACCTGCAAAGGACTACAATGCACTTCTATATATGTATATATATATAGTAACGTTCATGGAAGAAGCACTCACTGGTCTGGCCAAATCTGTGACAACAAGAAAAACTTTTGTTCAAGTGTGACGTTTCGGGACAGAACCAGTGCCTTCCTCTGACAAACAAACAGTGCAAACATACGGCCTTTTAACAGGCACCTGGAAACACTACCCTAAGAGAACAGCCAATCATAACCGTTCATAAAATACACCCCGTAAGTAACCAATGTAAACATCACGATATGAATGACATAAATTAACCATGTGAAATATAGTTTAAAACATTGTGAAATTTAATATCAGATTGATACCACAACAACACTCTCAGTGGAGTGATCAGTGCCAATCGTGCTCATAAAAACAACAGCAACCTACATGTGTACAAACATAAATAGAACAAGAATAAATAAAGAGAACAAATGTGTATCTCGTTACACGACCAATCGTCTGGAAGCCTGTATAATCAGTCAATCATCTACAAGCGTGTGCGTGTCAGTAAGACCTACCATGCCCTATATGTTGGTAACCAGGGCCTGTAACTAGGGACTCATCACATACAGATGTTTGGAAAAAGGGATCAAATCAGCAAATGATCTAAGTCCTGCTGTCAGTCCGCAAAGATACATCCCTCAGAACTTCATATAGTGCAATACCCTATCAACACTTAAGTTCCTAGAAGCTTAGATGCCCCTAACACCGCACGAGTTAAGCGCAGAATGGAAGGCGGGACAGGATGAAGTATTCACATTTCACACCCCGTTACGCCATTGGGCACTGACCATAATGTGGGCGTGGACATTGTGTATGTAAACACCACTTTATACATTAGATTTCTTTTTCTGAACTATTGCTGTAGCAATCTCAGGAATATATACTATCAGGAAGCTGATTGTTAACTATTTTTCGAGAATTACGGGCTCTTTGAAGTTTTTTAAAATATTTTAAAGTTTGTTTTTTTTTGTTTTGTTTTCTCAGTGATCACGTTCACTAGTTTGTGCACACACTAGCTACATTTTTATATATTTTTTCCATCTTTTTGAAACATCACCATTTTTGAAGGAATTATATATTTTGGAAATATATTTTTGTGTGGACTTTATTTTTCCTTGCTTTACCTTTGGATTTTAAGTTTTCTCACGGATTGAACTACCTCCCACTAATTTGGACTGTCACCACTATTATCTAGAGATCACATAATTTCCCCACACCATTCTGTTTTCTAACTGCTATATTTATACTGTTATTTTATTAGAACATTTAGTATTTGTTATACAGCTGTTATATCATTGTCCCCCTTCTTGTATATGTGAAGATCTTGTCAGATAGACTTCACACATTTTAAATGTTTTAGGTTTATACCGTAATATTGTTTTTAAGATAATTCCAATATTGATATGGATCCATATTTTCTTATGTAACTTGTATTAAATTGTGATATTTTATTTGGAAAAACGTATGCTCTGTGCCATTTATTGTTCCTATCGAGCAATTCTCTACTGTAATATACATTTAATTTCAAAAACTTGCATTTAAACCTGCATTTTTAGTGAATGTTATTATAACCCCCAGCCCAAAGCGATATACGCTTGGACTTCACACATTCAATAAACTTACTAACATATTGGATAGGACTAACACAACCTCTGTGGTCCATCTTCACATTGTATTTCTATGTTTATACATGTATATATGTCTGTAAATACATATATACAGATCTAAATACATAAATGCATTTATATACTTAGATAGACATTTATATATATATATATATATATATATATATATATATATATATATATATATATATATACAAATACAAAATTTGTTTTTTTAGCACACCTTACAAAAAGTTTAAATCAACATCTGGGAGTGCTGCCAATATGACCCAGTAATTATACAAACAAAGAGGTATCAGCGCACATCCATTTTCAAAAGCACAACATATTTTTTACTGCTGCAAAAAATTGCCTGCATATACATCAAGAGACAACTATTCTTTTTTAAATAATATTGGGAACTTAGTCACACAATATGGCCATATTTTGCTTAGCCAGTCACCGCTTACAAGGTGCCCCAATTTGACTGGTCCTACTCTAAGTCCTTTTGCCACAGAGGGCTGAAACATTCCTGCTTTTACTCTTCATAATAGAATGAGACTCCCTGGCTTTTTATTCACAACTCTTTAACACTGTAATGAGCACACCTGAACTTGGGTGGGGTGCTTAAACCACTTGTTATTTATTTTTTGCTAATTTTTTATAACAGTTGCTTATGCACAATTTATACACATTTTTTATATAGTAATAGTGGCACTCTCCATTTTTTATATATATATATATATATATATATATATATATATATATAGATACATATACATATGTAGACATGTATATGTATGTATCTCTATGTTAAAGCCCTTTGTCTGCCATTTCTTTTTATAATACCTGAGACCTTACTTATATATTTAAGCACTTCTAACAATAGAAAGAGCACACAGAATTGTGCCACAAAGAAAGGATTTGAAGGGATTAAAAATAGCTAGGCCAGTAATATTCAAGGTGCTGAATATTCAGGACAAATTGAATATTATGAAAGCTTTTAGACTACAAAAGAATGTGTTTATAGAAGGGGAAAATATTTTACTGTTTAACCCTTTAAGGACACAGCTTTCAGTTTGCTCAATTGTTTTATGACGGAAAAATTCCGTCATATGTCCTTAAGAGGTTAATATTTTTTTTTTATGAGACATCAAGCAAAAGAAAATAACTAACACCTATTTGCACTAAATTGTAGTCAAGAGGGGAGGGGAGTTAGATTGCTGTACCCAGCAAGATTAGTCTAAAGATGGATAAATGCTCGTATTTGAAACAGTACAAGAGATATCAGAATATTTAGAGGGGGAAGTGAAATAATAATGTTACTTACTTTGGACTAGTCTTTTTTTTTATTTATTTTTTATTTAATTAAAAAAGTATGTATGGCTGGATGTTTATATATTGGATCTTAAAGGGACACTGAACCCAATTTTTTTATTTTGTGATTCAGATAGAGCATGCAATATTAAGCAACTTTCTAATTTGCTCCTATTATCATTTTTTTTTGTTCTTTTGCTATCTTTATTTGAAAAAGAAGGCATCTAGGCTTTTTATTTGGTTCAGACTCTGGAGAGCACTTTTTTATTGGTGGATGAATTTATCCACCAATCAGCAAGAACAACCCAGGTTGTTCACCAAAAATGGGCCGTCATCTAAACTTATATTCTTGCTTTTCAAATAAAGATACCAAGAGAATGAAAAAAATTGATTATAGGAGTAAATTAGAAAGTTGCTTAAAATTTCATGCTCTATCTGAATCACAATTGAATAAATTTGGGTTCAGTGTCCCTTAAAAGATAGAGTTTTATTTATTAAACAGAAAGAAAAAGGTTGAGGTTTTTTTTTCTTCTCTCTCTTTCTGCTGTCCTTTGGTATCATGGCATGTTGGAGGCTTTTGTGTCTCCAATAAAAAAAAAAACAGTTTTGAAACACCTATCCAGACATAGTATAAATTCATGAATCTCATTTAAATGCTTGAGAGACTGAAAAGTTAATAAAAGTATGGGTTAGGGAAGTAATATATACTTTTTTGAAGAAAGAAAGAAAGAAAGAAAGAAAGAGAGAAAGAAAGAAAGAAGTTATTAATTTAATTAAAAAAATCTTTAGATTATGAGCTAGGAAGATGTGATATAGATAAAGACGAAAGATATATAACTCTGGAAATAAAAACTGAGCATGTTTTATTTAATATTCATGGACCCAATACTAGAGAAATTTATTTTTGGGAGAATATAAAAAAAAGCTATTAGAATATACTAATAAAAATCAGCCATGCGAAATTTACTTTTTTCATTTTGGGGTGGGTTATTATTTTTAGATTAGGGCTTGGGCATTTCCTAAAAGAGCTGAATTGGCTGATTTGAACAACCAATAGAATTCCAGAAGCTCTCATCTTAGTGGCTGTTTTGAACAGCCAATAGGATTTCAGTAGCTCATCCTATTGGCTGATTTGAATTTCCAAAATCAAATCAGCCAATAGGAATGCAAGGAACGCCATTTTGAATAGCGTACCTTGCATTGAAGATTCAGTGTACGGCGGCGACCGTATAAAGAGGATGCTCTGTGCCGGATGTCTTCAGGATGGATCCGCGCCGCCGGGATGAAGATAGAAGATGCCGCCTGGATGACGATAGAAGAGGCCACCTGGATGAGGATTTGCCGCCTGAATGAAGATAGACGAGGCCGCCTGGAAGAAGACTTTTCGCCGCCTGGATGAAGATCATTCAAGCAGGACTTCAAAAACTGTAAGTGGATCTTCGGGGTTAGTAATAGGTTTTTTAAGGGTTTTTGGGTGGGTTTTTTTTTTAGTTTAGGGTTTGGGATTATCCTAAACAAGCTAAATGCCCTTTTAAGGGCAATGCAAAAGAGCTAAATGCCCTTTTAAGGGCAATGCTCATTCAAATGCCCTTTTCCGGGCAATGGGTATCTTAGGTTTTTTAGATAGTTTTTTTATTTTGTGGGTTTGGGGGGGGGGTGGAGGTTTGTAATGTTAGTGGGTCATTGTATTTTTTTTCAGGTAAAAGAGCTGTTTAACTTAGGGCAATGCCCTACAAAAGGCCCTTTTAAGGGCTATTGGTAGTTTATTCTAGATTACGTTTTTTTATTTTGGGGTGTTTTTAAATGGGTATTAGAATAGGAATATTTTTATTATTTTAGATAATTTGTTTGTTATTTTGTGTAATATATTTTTTTCATTTTGGGGTGGGTTTTTATTTTTAGATTACGGCTTGGGCATTTCATAAAAAAGCTGAATGCCTTTTTAAGGGCAGGAAAAATAGCTAAATGCCCTTTTAAGGGCAATGTCCATACAAATGCCCTTTTCAGGGCAATGGGTAGATTAGGTTTTACTTTATTTTTATTTTGTGGGTTTGGGGGGTGGGGGGTTGTATTCTGTTAAGGGGTGTTTGTTTTGTTTTGTAGCTAAAGAGCTGTTAACTTTAGGGCAATGCCCTACAAAAGGCCCTTTTAAGGGCCCACAAAAGACTCTTTTAAGGGCCCTTGGTAGTTTATTCTAGATTAGGCTTTTTTATTTAGGGGTGGGTATTTTTTTTAAAGTTTATTAGAATAGGAATCATTTTTATTGTTTTAGATAATTTTGTTTGTTATTTTTTGTATTGGTATTTTTTTTTATTTTTTTGTAATTTTAGTGTTTGTTATTTTTTTGTAATGTTAGGTTTTTTTATTTTTTGTAATGTTCGTTTTTAGTGTAAGGCAGCTTAGGTTTTATTTCACAGGTAAGTTTGTATTTATTTTAACTAGGTAGTAAGTAAATAGTTAATAACTATTTACTAACTAGTCTACCTAGTTAAAATAAATACAAATTTACCTGTGAAATAAAAATAAAACCTAAGCTAGCTACAATATAACTATTAGTTATATTGTAGCTAGCTTAGGTTTTATTTCACAGGTAAATATGTATTTAGTTTTAAATAGGTATTATTTAGTTAATAATAACTTTAATTTAGCTTTATTTTAATAATTTTAAAGTAAGGGGGTGTTAGTGTTAGGGTTACGTTAGGGGTTAATAGTTTAATTTAGGTTGTTGCGATGTGGGGGGCTGAAGGGTTTAGGGGTTAATAGCTTTATTTAGTGGTGATGTTGGGGAGCGGCAGAATAGGGGTTAATATATTTATTATAGTGTGGGCGATGTTGGGGTGCAGGGGAATAGGGGTTAATAACTTTAGTATAGTGGCGGCGATATCGGGAATGGCAGATTAGGGGTTAATAGTTTTATTTAGGTGGCAGCAATATTGGGAGCGACAGATTAGGGGTTAATAACATTAAATAGGTGTCAGCGATGTTGGGGGCGGCAGATTAGGGGTGTTTAGATGTGAGGTTTATGTTAGGGTGTTAGGTTTAAACATAATATTTTTTTCCCTATAGACATCAATGGGGCTGCGTTACGTAGCTTTTCATTTCGTGCTTCAGGTGTTAGGTTTTTTTCTAACCCGCTCTCCCCATTGATGTCTAATGGGAAAGCGTGCACAACCACGTCAAAACAGCACTTGAATTGTGTGTGGTATGGAGCTTAAAACCACCATATCGCACACACAAGCCGGCTATTTGAAAACTTGTAAAGGCTGCGCTATAGAGGGTTAAATAACGCAACTTTTGTTGCGTTTGTTAATTTCCCTATAGTGCGCATAACTTGTAATCTAGCTGTCATTGTGGCAAGGGACTTTAATATAGTCCACAAACCACACATAAAACATATATTTTTCCACTTAAAATTGAACTTTTATTAGGTATAGTTAGAAAAGGCAGCATAAATAGAAATTGTATCTAGCGTGCCAGAAAAATAGTTAAAAACACAACTCTGTAACTGTGACTTGTATAAAGTACTTCAATATTGCTGATTTTAGGTAGTTTATCACATATGAGGAGGAGGGGAAAAATCAACGATATTGGGTAAATTTAAAAGCCTCTATTTAGGAACTGTGTCCTGTATTGCCCTATATTAGGGTAGATAAGCCATCTTTTTACACTAAATAAATTATAAATCCCTTCCCCATCCTTCCCACAATATGTCCCAAATGTTACAACAAATATTACAACAACAAATAAAATTATCAATTAGTAAATAGTCTGAAATTAACAGAGTGCAGTTAAAATAAACACAAAGCTCCTCATGTTTATTTTAACTGCACTCTATTTTATGTGGAAAATGAGCATACTTTTCCCTATTTTCTTAATAGGTTTTTGTTCTTTGATTTAAATGTTGTAACATGCTCTAAGCACACTCCCAGCCAGTTACCTCCTTCTATAATATAGACAACAAGGTCAGCTGGGAGCAAATAGCATTTTTGCATTTTCCAGCAAATCTGGAATCACCTTCCTTTGTTTTGTTATAGTCAACAAACCATTGTTAGATAGATCAAAACTATCCAAGACAATAATAAATAGGCTGATAAGTAAAAAGCAAAAAATCAAAGAAACCAAAGTTATGACTTTGCCCTACTGCTAGAAAACATACCTGTTTGTCTAAGGCCTATAAAACTTATTCCAGAATAGACATGTTTTTGGTCTCCAATGTATTGATTAATACGGTGGTATTAAGAAAAATATTCCAAATAACACTATCAGATCATGCACCTATTTTGTTGGACATTGAAGATTCCCTAATTATTTACATAAAAGAATTACATTTAGGAACTCTTTAATAAATAAATGGGCAGAATATAAAAAAATAATAAAAATTACTTGGATTGGATTGAAATTGATTGGGAGCCCTCAAAAACAGTTTTGAGGGGAGAAATACTGGCATATCTGGCAAAATATATATAAAAAATTAAAATAAAGATGCATAAAGTACAATTAGCAAATCAATTAACAAAATATGTATAGCAGGACCCAAATGAGCTAAATTGGAAAAAATATATAGAGGCAAAAAATGCAAAGGAAAAAGGATACATTTATGAGGAGGAAAAAACGACAATATAAAAAGACAGTGAATTTCATTATGAAGGGAACAAATCGGGAAAATACTTAGCAAGATTGGTTCAACAACAGAGATACAAAGGCATAATACCAGCAATAAGGGATGATGGAAAAAGGTATACTGATATAAAAGATATAAGCACAGTTTTTAAAATATTACAAGAAAATATATGCAGAGGGAATAGTAGATATATAGAAAGAGGAAAAGATCTGGAAAGACATTAATTTATGTAAATTAACAACTGACCAGTTAGAGATTTTAAATAATCCAATTTCAGAAGAAGAAGTTGCTGAGGTTATCATAAAATTACCCCTGAACAAAGCAGCTGGTCCGGATTAATTACCAAATGTATACTATAAATATTAGTACAAAATATAAATTCAACTTTAGTTAATTTGTTCAATATTTTTTTTTGTTTTTTTTTTAAAAAAAAGAACATCTAAATATTTTGCTGAATCCAAAATAATTTTATTATAAAAACCTGGAAAGGACCCAGAATCTATGGATTCATATCACCCAAGATCTTTATTAAATTCAGACTATAAAATACTAACAACATTTTTGGCTAATTGAAATCATCCCTTTATTCCATTTGATATATAAAGATTAGTCAGGTTTTGTCCAAAGGAGAACTGCAATTACTTATCTAAGGAAAACATAATTTATGTAAGAACTTACCTGATAAATTCATTTCTTTCATATTAGCAAGAGTCCATGAGCTAGTGACGTATGGGATATACATTCCTACCAGGAGGGGCAAAGTTTCCCAAACCTCAAAATGCCTATAAATACACCCCTCACCACACCCACAAATCAGTTTAATGAATAGCCAAGAAGTGGGGTGATAAGAAAAAAGTGCGAAGCATAAATATAAGGAATTGGAATAATTGTGCTTTATACAAAAAAATCATAACCACCACAAAAAAAGGGTGGGCCTCATGGACTCTTGCTAATATGAAAGAAATGAATTTATCAGGTAAGTTCTTACATAAATTATGTTTTCTTTCATGTAATTAGCAAGAGTCCATGAGCTAGTGATGTATGGGATAATGACTACCCAAGATGTGGATCTTCCACGCAAGAGTCACTAGAGAGGGAGGGATAAAATAAAGACAGCCAATTCCGCTGAAAAAAATCCACACCCAAAAATAAAGTTTAAATCTTACAAAGAAAAAAACTGAAAATATAAGCAGAAGATTCAAACTGAAACAGCTGCCTGAAGTACTTTTCTACTAAAGACAGCTTCAGAAGAAGAAAATACATCAAAATGGTAGAATTTAGTAAAAGTATGCAAAGAAGACCAAGTTGCTGCTTTGCAAATCTGATCAACCGAAGCTTCATTCCTAAACGCCCAGGAAGTAGAAACTGACCTAGTAGAATGAGCTGTAATCCTTTGAGGCGGAGTTTTACCCGACTCAACATAAGCATGATGAATTAAAGATTTCAACCAAGATGCCAAAGAAATGGCAGAGGCCTTCTGACCTTTCCTAGAACCGGAAAAGATAACAAATAGACTAGAAGTCTTTCGGAAATTCTTAGTAGCTTCAACATAATATTTCAAAGCTCTAACTACATCCAAAGAATGCAATGATTTCTCCTTAGAATTCTTAGGATTAGAATATCAGATATATGTTGTACTCACAGCGCTAGAAGGACAAGAATTCTTAGGATTAGGACATAATGAAGGAACCACAATTTCTCTACTAATGTTGTTGGAATTCACAACCTTAGGTAAAAATTTAAAAGAAGTTCGCAACACCGCCTTATCCTGGTGAAAAATCAGAAAAGGAGACTCACAAGAAAGAGCAGATAATTCAGAAACTCTTCTGGCAGAAGAGATGGCCAAAAGGAACAAAACTTTCCAAGAAAGTAATTTAATGTCCAATGAATGCATAGCTTGAAGAGCCCTCAGAACCAAATTCAAACTCCAAGGAGGAGAAATTGACTTAATGACAGGTTTTATATGAACCAAAGCTTGTACAAAACAATGAATATCAGGAAGATTAGCAATCTTTCTGTGAAAAAGAACAGAAAGAGCAGAGATTTGTCCTTTCAAGGAACTTGCAGACAAACCTTTATCCAAACCATCCTGAAGAAACTGTAAAATTCTCGGAATTCTAAAAGAATGCCAGGAAAAATGATGAGAAAGACACCAAGAAATATAAGTCTTCCATACTCTATAATATATCTCCCTAGATACAGATTTACGAGCCTGTAACATAGTATTAATCACAGAGTCAGAGAAACCTCTTTGACTAAGAATCAAGCGTTCAATCTCCATACCTTTAAATTTAAGGATTTGAGATCCTGATGGAAAAAAGGACCTTGCGACAGAAGGTCTGGCCTTAACGGAAGAGTCCACGGTTGACAAGAGGCCATCCAGACAAGATCCGCATACCAAAACCTGTGAGGCCATGCTGGAGCTACCAGCAGAACAAACGAGCATTCCTTCAGAATCTTGGAGATTACTCTTGGAAGAAGAACTAGAGGCGGAAAGATATAGGCAGGATGATACTTCCAAGGAAGTGACAATGCATCCACTGCTACCGCTTGAGGATCCCTGGATCTGGACAGATACCTGGGAAGTTTCTTGTTTAGATGAGAGGCCATCAAATCTATTTCTGGAAGTCCCCACATTTGAACAATCTGAAGAAATACCTCTGGGTGAAGAGACCATTCGCCCGGATGTAACGTTTGGCGACTGAGATAATCCGCTTCCCAATTGTCTATACCTGGGATATGAACCGCAGAAACTAGACAGGAGCTGGATTCCGCCCATACCAGAATTCGAGATACTTCTTTCATAGCCAGAGGACTGTGAGTCCCTCCTTGATGATTGATGTATGCCACAGTTGTGACATTGTCTGTCTGAAAACAAATGAACGATTCTCTCTTTAGAAGAGGCCAAGACTGAAGAGCTCTGAAAATTGCATGGAGTTCCAAAATATTGATCGGTAATCTCACCTCCTGAGATTCCCAAACCCCTTGTGCTGTCAGAGACCCCCACACAGATCCCCAACCTGTAAGACTTGCATCTGTTGAAATTACAGTCCAGGTCGGAAGAACAAAAGAAGCCCCCTGAACTAAACAATGGTGATCTGTCCACCACGTCAGAGAGTGTCGTACAATCGGTTTTAAAGATATTAATTGAGATATCTTTGTGTAATCCCTGCACCACTGGTTCAGCATACAGAGCTGAAGAGGCCGCATGTGAAAACGAGCAAAGGGGATCGCGTCCGATGCAGCAGTCATAAGACCTAGAATTTCCATGCATAAGGCTACCGAAGGGAATGATTGTGACTGAAGGTTTCAACAAGCTGATATCAATTTTAGACGTCTCTTGTCTGTCAAAGATAGAGTCATGGACACTGAATCTATCTGGAAACATAAAAAGGTTACCTGTGTCTGAGGAATCAATGAACTTTTTGGTAAATTGATCCTCCAACCATGATGTTGAAGAAACAACACAAGTCGATTCGTATGAGATTCTGCTAAATGTGAAGACTGAGCAAGTACCAAGATATTGTCCAAATAAGGAAATACCACAATACCCTGTTCTCTGATTACAGACAGAAGGGCACCGAGAACCTTCGTAAAAATTCTTGGATCTGTAGCTAGGCCAAACGGCAGAGCCACAAACTGGTAATGCTTGTCTAGGAAAGAGAATCTCAGAAACTGATAGTGATCTGGATGAATCGGAATATGCAGATATGCATCCTGTAAATCTATTGTAGACATATAATGCCCTTGCTGAACAAAAGGCAGGATAGTCCTTACAGTTACCATTTTGAATGTTGGTATCCTTACATAACGATTCAATATTTTTAGATCCAGAACTGGTCTGAAGGAATTCTCCTTCTTTGGTACAATGAAGAGATTTGAATAAAACCCCAGTCCCTGTTCCAGAACTGGAACTGGCATAATTACTCCAGCCAACTCAAGATCTGAAACACATTTCAGAAATGCTTGAGCCTTCGCTGGGTTTACTGGGACACGGGAAAGAAAAAATCTCTTTGCAGGAGTCCTTATCTTGAAGCCAATTCTGTACCCTTCTGAAACAATGTTCTGAATCCAAAGATTGTGAACGGAATTGATCCAAATTTCTTTGAAAAAACGTAATCTGCCCCCTACCAGCTGAGCTGGAATGAGGGCCGCACCTTCATGTGGACTTAGGAGCTGATTTTGATTTTCTAAAAGGCTTGGATTTATTACAGACTGGAGATGGTTTCCAAACTGATAAAAAAGAACAAAGGAATTACGGCAGCAACAAGCAGAGAAAAAATAGATTAAAAATAAAATACTTTATTTAAACATATGTTAAAAAGCCAATTTGGCAAAAAGTACAAGGGTAGCAGTAGAAAAAAACCCTCCTTACATGTTTCGTGCCTATGCTCGGCACTTAATCATAGGAGTGTGATGTGATAGTACAACCCCGGCTATTTAAAGGGGGAAGTACCCAATGATGGTAAAGCTATAGAAACACCTGTGGAAAATAGTGTTAAAACTGCTTGCCCTCACCTGCACTATCAATGAACACAGAAAAGAATGTTACATTTGAAAAAACGTATATATATATATGTATTTAGGTTTGAATACTTTTTGAAATATATTAATACACATATTTAGCCAACACTTCCAACACAGTATTATGTCTTTATAAATGCAGATTCAGAGTTAGCTTTTACAGCAGTACTATGCTTATTATATGTATTTAATATATCCAATGACTATAAAAAGGATGGGAAAATGTACTCAGGTTTTCTTATTAATATTTTTTGACTTAATTCATTGTTTATGCATTTCTTGTTAGGCTTGGTATATGATATTTAATTTTTAAATTTTTAATATTCAATAATAAATATAATGAATATAAATGGAGTATCTATCCAAAATTCAATAATTCAGAAAAAATAAATTTCTATATACACTGTAAAGCAATGGACCTGGTTGTAATTCTTGTGAATTAAAACTTAAAACTTAAAACTTAAATAGAAGGGCAAAATAATTTTTTATATATATATATATGAGAATATTTAATGTATCAATTATTCAACATAATAAGACATGTCCCATTCTCTATTCAAACCCTGTGGTGCTATTGTTTTAAGTTTATATATCCAAAATAATTCACGTTTAAGCAACAATTTTTGTTTGTTCCCCCCTCTGATGGGTGACTGAATCTTGTCAATGACTTTAACAGTAATATGTGCTATGTGAGTCATATGTGTTTGATTAAAGTGAACTGCTACCGCCGAATCTTTGTTATAATTTTTCGTGTCCCTAATGTGTTCCCTAATTCGCGATCGGAGCTCCCTGGTCGTCTGACCAATGTATTGTAGGGAGCAAAGAGAACATTCTATTAGATAGACCACGAATTCTGTCTTACAGTTTGCATAGAATTCCATATTATATCTTTCATGTGTTGTTGAGCTAGTAAAGGTATCACTTTTTTCTATGACTTCACATGTGATGCATGGTCTAGTGCCACATTTATATGTTCCCTTAGTTCTTATCCAGTTACTCCCCTGTTTATTTCTTTTTGTTGTATTTACCATACTGGGAACCAACCTGGTTCCCAGTGTAGGGGGCTTTTTAGACACAAATTTGCATGTTTCAAAAATGTTACCCAAAGCTTCATCTTCCTTTAATATATGCAGATGTTTTTTAAGAATAGCCGAAATTTCATTAAATTGTTTGGAATATTCAGTAGTAAAAACAATTTTATCCTTGCTGAAATCCTGATCTGCTCTTTTCTTAGATGTTATTACTTCACTTTGGGTTTTATACTTAATCTTCTCATGCGATTAATTAAGAATTTTCATCGAATATCCTCTCTGCTTTAATCTATTTGTAAGATCAGTACATTGTGTGTTAAATTTCTCATTACAGTTGGTATTTCTTCTCATTCTGATATATTGAGCTTTAGGAATTGATCTGATTAAATGTGGGGGATGACAAGATTTGGCATGGAGTATGGTGTTTCCGGCTGTTGGTTTACGGTATGTGTCGGTTAGTATTATACCTCTTTCTGGATCACCTATGAGTTCTAAATCTAAGAAACAAATTTTATATTGTTGTAATTCACCTGTGAATCTAAGATTTAAGTCATTAGTATTCACATACTCCAAGAAAGTGCTTAATTCAAGTTTATCCTCCACTATAAATATAAGATCATCTATGAATCGCATATACTGGATAATATGCTTTGCAAATGGGTTAGACAAGGTGTAAAGGTAAAGATCTTCCCACCATGCTACATACAGGTTGGCAAACGAGGGGGCAAATTTTGCCCCCATCGCTGTGCCGCAAACCTGCACGTAATATTCATTATTGAACATGAAAAAATTATGTTTCAATAAAAATTCTATAATTTCACAGAAGAATAATTTGAATTCTAAAGAATAACGTGTGGCTGTATCTAAAAAGTATCTGATAGCTTTTAATCCTAGTGCATGGGGTATACTTGAATAAAGAGAGGTGGCATCAATAGCCACCCATCTAAACTCCTTATTCCATTCAATGTGTTCCAAACACTTCAACAAATGTGTTTGGAACACATTGAATGGAATAAGGAGTTTAGATGGGTGGCTATTGATGCCACCTCTCTTTATTCAAGTATACCTCATGCACTAGGATTAAAAGCTATCAGATACTTTTTAGATACAGCCACACGTTATTCTTTAGAATTCAAATTATTCTTCTGTGAAATTATAGAATTTTTATTGAAACATAATTTTTTCATGTTCAGCTCGAGGAACAGATACCATAAGTTTACAGCAGATACACTTAGCTTTGGTAGCTCCAGCACCAGGCAGCGATTTTCCAGAAGTATCTTCTGACTCAGTTTCAACGTGGGACATCTTGCAATATGTAATAGAAAAAACAACATATAAAGCAAAATTGATCAAACTCCTTAAATGACAGTTTCAGGAATGGGAAAAAATGCCAGTGAACAAGCTTCTAGCAACCAGAAGCAATAAATAATGAGACTTAAATAATGTGGAGACAATAGTGACGCCCATATTTTTTTAGCGCCAAAAATGACGCCCACATTATTTGGCGCCTAAATGCTTTTGGCGCCAAAAATGACGCCACATCCGGAACGCCGACACTTTTGGCGCAAAAGAAAGTAAAAAATGACGCAACTTCCGGCGACACGTATGACGCCGGAAACAGAAAAAAAATTTTGCGCCAAAAAAGTCTGCGCCAAGAATGACGCAATAAAATGAAGCATTTTCAGCCCCCGCGAGCCTAACAGCCCACAGGGAAAAAGTCAAATTTTAAGGTAAGAAAAAAATTGATTTATTCATATGCATTATCCCAAATATGAAACTGACTGTCTGAAATAAGGAATGTTGAACATCCTGAGTCAAGGCAAATAAATGTTTGAATACATATCTTTAGAACTTTATAAAAAAGTGCCCAACCATAGCTTAGAGTGTCACAGAAAATAAGACTTACTTACCCCAGGACACTCATCTACATGTTGTAGAAAGCCAAACCAGTACTGAAACGAAAATCAGCAGAGGTAATGGTATATAAATAAGAGTATATCGTCGATCTAAAAAGGGAGGTAAGAGATGAATCTCTACGACCGATAACAGAGAACCTATGAAATAGACCCCGTAGAAGGAGATCATTGAATTGAAATAGGCAATACTCTCCTCACATCCCTCTGACATTCACTACACGCTGAGAGGAAAACCGGGCTCCAACCTGCTGCGGAGCGCATATCAACGTAGAATCTAGCACAAACTTACTTCACCACCTCCATAGGAGGCAAAGTTTGTAAAACTGATTTGTGGGTGTGGTGCGGGGTGTATTTATAGGCATTTTGAGGTTTGGGAAACTTTGCCCCTCCTGGTAGGAATGTATATCCCATACGTCACTAGCTCATGGACTCTTGCTAATTACATGAAAGAAAATTATTTTAGCAATATCTTACCAAGAACAGGGATAAAAGGTTTGACAGATAAAGCTATGCTTTTTTTTAGATGCTCAAAAAGGCATTTGAGTAATATATTTACCTCAATGAAAAAAATTGTATTTGAAGGCAATATTCTACAAATAGTAAAATCCATTTATTCACAACCAATAGCTTAATTCATTGTCAATTCTGCTCAAACCTCTACATTTAAAATATTTAGAGGAACTCAATAGGGCTGTCCAATTTTGCCTATATTGTTTAACATTTATATTGAACCATTAGCCATAGCACTTAAAAAAAAGTATTAAAATAGGGGGAATAGAGATGAAAATATCACTATATGCTGAAGACCTAATATTATTTATAAGTAATTTTACAGATTCTTATAATTATATTTTTAAGATAATACAGGATTTTGGGTCATTTTCAGGTTATGTAGTAAATATGTTAAATCAGAAATTATTTGATTAAATATAAAGAAATCATCCCAGATTTCAAGGAAGTTCACAATTATTTAGTATATCTTGGTATTAAAATAACAAGATAGTATAACTTGAATTATACACCAGTAATAAAACAATTTATTGAGGAATTGAAAATATGGAAAAACTTACCATTAACTCTAAATGGCAGAGTCAGTTTGGTTAAAATTGTGAGTTTCCCTAAACTTTTATATGCTTTAAAATAAATACCATTACTTCAAAAAACAAAACAATATTAAGTTGATAAATAAGTGTATTAGTAAATTCATGGAGAGGTAGAATTAAGTTAAAATTTTTATTTGGAAAAAATAAAAATTTGGCATTAGCAAAACCTAATATAGAATTGTATAACCTTGTGTTTTTAAATAGGTTTATAATAGGTTGGAGTCTGGAATTGGATCAGTTTTGATTACTAAAGGAATAATTTGATGGCTTCTTATCAATTGAAGGCCCTTCCACATATTGAAATTAAAAACCTACCAAAATAAATCAAGAATATTATTATCTTAAAGGACCCATTAATAGCTTGGCATAAATGCTGTAAACTTTTAAATGTTAAATTTGAGCTTTTAAAATATTTAGCAATGCAGGGTAACCCAGATTTTGAAATTGGAATAGCATCAAAAAGGTTTCAGATATGGAAGGAAAAGGGCCTACAATATATATTTCAGTTAGCAGAGGAAGATGATGGTAGGCTAGTAAAATCATTTGAGAGTTGTAAACAAGAATATGATTTAAAAAATAAAGATGTCCTGGCTTTTTTGCAAGTAAGACATTATTGCACTGTTTTATTGCACTTATCAATCTATAGAGCTAAAGTTGCATAGATATAAACATAGACAATTCTCCACCTCTTATTTTTATAACTTATGTTTACAATCTGAAAGTGATAGAACTATAATTCTAAGTATAATTAAGTAGAATATGTTTAAAATAATTGGAATGCAACATTACATCAATAAAATAATTGGTTAGCATTGCAGAAAGGTTGTCAACATCGGCCATATATAGAAAACAACAATTTAAAATTATAGATCAAAAGTATTTAACACCATCAATCATGGCAAGGTGGAGCAAAGATCCTAAGGAAGTAAGATGTAGAAAATATTTATTAATAAAAGCTAATATTGATAATTTGTTCTGGAGTTGTCCTTTTATACAAAGATTCTGCCATAAAGTAGGATTTTGGTGCAGTAAAATATTTGGAAGGTTAATTAAATTTAATAGTAAAAATATTTTTTTTCTAATCAACTACTTAGAGGAAGGAATTGACTGTGGGCTCTTAAATATGTTAATTTTTTTAAGTAAGCATTTCATCTTGAAAGAATGGAAATCTCAAAAAGATATTAAAGTAAGTCATTTAAATAATAATCTAAAAATACAGTTACAAATAAAAATATAGCTGCAAGCAGCAAAAGAGGTGGCCAAGCGCATCACTTTTGCAATGACATACAAGCAGCTATGTCACAATATAAAGCTGCACAACACGTTTTTACAGTTCTAACATAAGCATTTGAAAAAAAAAAACATTTTCGAAACGTTTGTGTTTTTTTAAAATGGCTGCCACACCATATGACCTATACTTTCAACATGAACAGATGTAACTCTAGGTGACAATATATGGTTATACAGCAAATTTCAAAACTTTAACATAAGCGGTTGGAAAAACACATTTTTAAAATTTTGCGTAAACTAATATGGCTGCCACAGCTTGTTACTAATTCCTTCAACATGAAAAACTGTGACTCTAGGTCAAAATATAAGGTTATACAGCAAGTTTCACAGTTCTAACATAAGCAGTTGCAGAGAAAATAGATTTTTAAAATTGTCACATAAAACAAAATGGCTGCCAGATCATATGATATACAGCCTCCATATTATGCACAATAATTTTCACCATAGATGTCAATAAACATAGGTAAAATAAAGTATTTTGTAAAACGTTTTTTGTTTTATTATAATTATTATTTAAAAAATATTGTTAAAGTGAAGGTAAACTTTGGTGAATGAAAACCCGTTTTTTAAAAATACTATTAAAAATAGGGGCACTTTCATTCATCAAAGTTTACAAAGCAGCCATTTTGTTAAAAAAAAATTACCTTTTTTTCTTTTCACTGCTACAGCAGCTTACCCCACATAGAGATCCTCTATTCACACGTCAGCACTAATCCGACTTCCTCCAATCACAGCATGGCCTCAGGCAATGATTAACCTGGGGGGAAAGCTGTGATTGGAGGAAGCAGGATTAGTCATTGCTGATGTGTGAATAGAGGATCTCTAGGTGGGGAAAGCTGCTGTAGCAGTGAAAAGAAAAACAGGTAATTTTTTTAACAAAACGGCTGCTTTGTAAACTTTGATGAATGAAAGTGCCCCTATTTTTAATAGTATTTTTAAAAAACAGGTTTTCATTCACCAAAGTTTACCTTCACTTTAACGATATTTTTGAACAATTCAAAATGGCTGACAAACCACATGACCTATCAACTTCTCTTAAATCTGAATGTTAGTCATAAGGTTAACTCTATAAACAAAAGTCCCATAAGCGGTTTCGGAGAAGACGATTTTTATAGTTTTTAAAAACAGCGCATACGAAACAAAATGGCCACCAAGTGATGCAATGTATGGCTTTCAAATTGCACATACAAATGCTCACTGTAAACCTCTACAATTTGCATCAGTTTCATGAAAATTTGCAAATGTTTTATTTCACGAAGGCGACTGTGCAGTACAAATTTTGACTGCAATATTGTCTTTGAGGGTTATGACTATGTGTAATCATGTGTCTATTACACTGTAATATTGTTAAATATTGTAAAACTAATACATAAAGTGCAAATTTACACAATTAAGTGTCAATAAAAAGGTTAATGTCTCACGGCAGCCATGTTAATTATGGAAAAATTGCAGTTTGAACAAACTTGGTAGAGGACCTTGCAAGGAGTATATGTGCAAAATTGTGCTTTACTGCACTAAGTGGTTTAAAGGGACACTGAACCCAATTTTTTTCTGTGATTCAGATAGAGCATGCAATTTTAAGCAACTTTCTAATTTACGCCTATTATCATTTTTGTTTTCTTGCTATCTTTATTTAAAAAAAGACGGCATCTAAGCTAATTTTGGGATCAGCACTTGTTTATTGGTCAGTTAAATGAATCCACCAATCAGCAAGAACAACCCAGGTTGTTCACCAAAAATGGGCCGGCATCTAAACTTACATTCTTGATTTTCAAATAACGATACCAAGAGAATGAAAAAAAAATTGATAATAGGAGTAAATTAGAAAGTTGCTTAAAATTGCATGCTCTATCTGAATCACAAAAGAAAAAAAAATTAGGTTTAGAGTCCCTTTAAGAGAAGATGTTTAAAAATGTTTTCAAAATGCAAGATGGCTGCTAAATTATATGACCAAGGTACTTCTATTGAGCAATGGAAATTTTAGGTCATAGCAGCACTGAGCACAGCAAGTTTTAAAGTTGTAACATAAGCAGTTCCAGAGCTGAAGATTTTTAAGCATTTCTCAAAATTTGTTGCAAAAAACAAAATGGCTGCCTAACCATATGACCTATGAGTTCAATGTTGCATGAGATGTAGCATTGCAATAGGCTGTACCAGCATACCTGATTTCAAGAGTTTAGCATAAGTAATTTGTGTTTTGTGAGCAATTGACTTAAAAGAGGCAGTATTGAATTACAAATAAATATGATAAACATAAAACCAACATTGCTGCCACATCATGTGACTGATTCTCTCCTAAGGAGCAATCTAGGTCACCATATAAGACTATACAGCAAATTTCACAGTTCTTACATAAGCGGTTGCAGAGAAAATAGACTTTTGATATTTTTGCGTAAACCAAGATGGCTACCCGATCATAAGATATACAGTCTACATATTACGCACAATAAGTGCTCACCATAGATGTCAATAAGCATGGCAAACATAAAGCATTTTTGTCAAATGGTTTTTGTTTTATTAATAATTTAAAAATATTGTTAACCAATTTTGAACAATTAAAAATGGCTGCCAAACCACATGACCAATTGACTTGTCTTAAACAAATCTGAATTGGTCATAAGATAACTCTATAACCCAAATTTTACGACTGTCTCATAAGTGGTTTTAGAGAAGGAGATTTTTGTAGTTTTTAAAAACAACGCATACGAAACAAAATGGCAGCCACACCGTGTAATGTATAACTTTCATATTGCACACACTAATGCTCACCATAGACCTCTACAATTTGCAGAAGTTTCATGAAAATTTGCAAATGTTTTATTTCACGAAGGCGACCCCAGTGACAATTTTAACTGCAATATTGTCTTTAAGGGTTATGACTATGTGTAATCCTGTGTGTATTATACTGTAATATTGTTAAATATTGTAAAACCAATGTAAAAAGTGCAAATTCACGCACTTAAATGTTGATAAAAAGGTTAATGTTTCAGGGCAGCCATGTTGATTATGAAAAAATCGCAGTTTGAACAAACTTGGTAGAGGACCTTGCAAGGAGCATATGTGCAAAATTGCGCATTATTGCACTAAGCGGTTTAAGAGAAGATGTTTAAAGATTTTCGCAAAATGCAAGATGGCTGCCACATCATATGACCAAGGCACTTCTCTTGAGCAATAGCAAATCTAGGTCATAGTAGCACTAAGCACAGCAAGCTTCAAAGTTGTAACAAAAGCAGTTCCAGAGCTAAAGATTTTTAATAATTTGTCGAAATTAGTCGAAATGTGAGTTCAATTTTGCATGAGATGTAGCAGAGCAACAGCATACCTGATTTCAAGAGCGTTGCACAAAGAGTTAAGCACAAACAGTTAAGCGGTTATGGGCAATTGAATAAAAAGTTTGGCGGAATAAAAAGAAAAATAATAATAATAATCCTAGCAATAACAATAGGTTGTCCTGCAACATTGTAGCTGGCCACCTAACAAGTGCATGCATAATTTAAGATAGGAAATCCTATAAAGATGTTTTTCCGGAAATAAAGAGTGTTCATAAAATCACTAGAAATTGAGATGCAAAAACAAATGATAAAACCTTTTATGCAAACAGATTTTCTTTTTAAAAGAGAAAGTAAAAGTAGAGTGGGTACATATAAAGGGAGGAAGGGGGGAGGTTGGAGAGAGCAAAAGAAGCAAAAGGGAGAAAATGTTTCCTTTTTTCTTTTTTTCTTCTCAAATATAGCCCAACATATATTTGAGGTAGTATATGTTCTGCTACAGTATAGTTTGGTAGATACATTAAAGGGACATTATACACTCATTTTTTCTTTGCATACATGTTTTGTAGATGATCTATTTATATAGCCCATAAAGTTTTTTTTTAAAAAAAGTATAGATTTGCTTATTTTTAAATAACATTGCTCTGATTTTCAGACTCCTAACCAAGCCCCAAAGTTTTATGAGAATACCGTCAGCTACCTACTCCAGCTTTCTCCTGTTTGTGTAAAGGGTCTTTTCATATGCAAAAGAAGGGGGAGGGGGAGTGTCTTATTTCTCACTTGCAGTGGGCTTTCCAGCTACCTTTTCAACAGAGCTAAACTCAGAGCTTCTAATTAATGGCTAGATTACGAGTTGTGCTTTATGAGTGAAAAAGCAGCGTTATGGCTCTTTTTCACTACCGTTGGTATTACAGGTGTTGTAGGTATAGCTGTACCGCACACCTTTTTGGCCGTAATGCAACATAACTACCGCACCTTTCAAAAAGACCTTTTTCAATGGGACTTCCTTAGCGCCGGTATTACGAGTTTGCCTGCCCAGCAAAAAAGTGAGCGGTACAGCCTATAACTACAAGATGTGTACTGCCACCTGAAAGTCAGTAGTTATGGGTTTTACGCTACAAAGCTGTAGCATAAAACTCATAACTAAAGTGCTAAAAAGTACACTAACACCCATAAACTACCTATTAGCCCCTAAACCGAGGTCCTCCCGCATCACAAACACTAAAATAAATTATTAACCCCTAATATGCCACTCCAGACATCGCTGCCACTATAATAAACATATTAACCCCTAAACTGCCGTGCTCCCGCATCGCAAACACTAGTTAAATATTATTAACCCCTAATCTGTGGCCCCCAATGTCGTCGCCACCTACATACACTTATTAACCCCTAATCTGCTTTCCCTAACATCACCGCAACCTACATTACTGTTATTAACCCCTAATCTGTTGCCCCCAAAATAGCTGCCAGCTAACAACACTTATTAACCCCTAATCTGCTGCCCCCTATGTCGCCGCCACTATACTAAATTTATTAACCCCTAAACCTAACCCTAATTCTAACCCTAACGTAACCCTAACCTTAACACCCAATAACTTAAAATAACTCAAAATATAAATTCCAATTAATACCTAAATTATTCCTATTTCAAAATAAATAAATACCTGTAAAATAAAACCTAAGCTAGCTACAATATAACTAATAGTTACATTGTAGCTATCTTAGGTTTTATTTTATTTCACAGGTAAGTTTGTATTTATTTTAACTAGGATGATTAGTTAGTAAATAGTTATTAACTATTTACTAACTACCTAGTAAAAATGAATAAAAATTTACCTGTAAAATAAAACCTAACCTGTCTTACAGTTAAATCTAACATTACACTAAAATTAAATACATTAAATAAAAAAAAATACATTTATTTAAATTACAAAAAATAATAAACACTAAATTACACAAAATAAAAAAGAAATTATCAAATATTTAAACTAATTACACCTAATCTAATAGCCCTATCAAAATAAAAAAGCCCCCAAAATAAAAAAAAAAACCTAGCCTACACTAAACTGCTAATGGCCCTTAAAAGGGCCTTTTGCGGGGCATTGCCCCAAAGAAATAAGCTCTTTTACCTGTAAAAAAAATACAAACAACCCCCAAACAGTAAAACCCACCACCCACACAACCAAACCCCCCAAATAAAATCCTATCTAAATAAACCTAAGCTCCCCATTGCCCCTAAAAGGGCATTTAGCTCTTTTACGGTGCCCAAAGTTCCTATTCTAAAAATAAAACCCACCCAATAAACCCTTTTAAAAAACCAAACACTAACCCCCGAAGATCCACTTACAGTTCTTGAAGACCGGACATCCATCCTCATCCAGCTATTGAAGTCTTCATCCAAGCGGCAAGAAGTCCTCAACAAAGCCGGGAGAAGTCTTCATCCAAGCGACAAGAAGTCGTCCTCCAGGCGGGCAGAAGTCTTCATCCAGATGGCATCTTCTATCTTCATCCTTCTGATGCGATTGGCTGATGCAATCAGTCAATAGGATTGAGCTTTAATCCTATTGGCTGATCCAATCAGCCAATAGGATTGAGCTCGCATCCTATTGGGTGATTGGAACATTAGATTAGATATTAACTTATTTTTGCAATCCATTTAGCACATTTTGATTTTTTTGCTGTCTGGGAAATGATGTCTATTAGAAGTGGTTATATGTACATGACTATATTGTGTATATTTGCTGTCTTAACATACAAATTGTGATGTATGCTCTTTGCCTCAATAAAAGAAGCACATATACCTATCTATAGACTATATAAATAACAAAATATATAAACACAGAAAAAATAACCATTACATACATCTGTGTCTGGTATCTGTTGCTTCTGTCACATATACAAGTTTTAAAATAAGTAGTTAATGCATAAAGAAAATATTTAGTATAAAATAGGCAAATCAAAGAATAATTTGAATATGTAAGAACTACATTGTCTATTTTCAAAAAGTGGCAACTTTTGTAATATCCTAATTACCTAAGCACCATGCCATTCCATATTTGGGACAATTACTTTTTTTACCCACTCCATTTAACTTCTCAGTTTTTCAACTGTCAGATTATTATTTAGAGTTAGAAAGTCATGTATCATGAAACACTACATGTGTAGAGGAGGTACAAAGTAGTGAGGATCCACTGTATTTATGTAGAAGGACAAAGTAGACAGGAGCCACTATATTGAGGGAGAAGGACAAAGTAGGGAGGTGCCACTGTATTGATGGAAAAGAACAAAGCAGTGAGGATCCACTGTATTAAGGGAAAATTACAAAGTAGTGAGGAGTCACAGTTTTGAGGGAGATAGACAAAGGAGTCACGGTATTGAGGGAAAATAATAAATTAGTGAGGAGCTTCTGTATTGAGTGCAGCACAGAACAGACATGTATAGAGGATGTACAGAGGATCCACTGTATTGAGGGAGATAGACAAAGTATTGAGAAGCCACTGTATTGAGGGAGATAGACAAAGAAGTGAAGATCCATTGTATTCATGGAGATGGACAAAGTAGTGAGGAGCCACTTTATTGAGGGATATAGACAAAGTAGTGAGGAGCCACAGTATTGAGGGAGAAAGAAAAAGTAGTGAGGAGCTGCTGTGCCACACAGAATAGATATGTATATAGGAGATACAAAGAAGTAAGGATCCTCTGTTTAGAGGAAGATAACTAAAGTAGTGAGAAGCCACTGTATTGAGGGAGAAAGAAAAAGTAGGGAGGATTAGAACAGAGTTATGCTCCAAAACATTGAAGCCCCACATAAAAATGGATTAAAAGCAAAATGTATTCTTCAATTAAAATTGTAATGGCAACAAAACACAGTGCAAGTGCTGGTCTCTATGCATAACAGAGCGTCCAGCCAAAGTGAAAAAGAGGACTGACCGGTTTCGGTCTGGATGACCGTAATCATAGACATAATTAGGTACAGGTAAGTGGTGTTTAAAAAGATTTAAAAACACAATCTCATTGGCCCACACTTAATAGAGTACAAGTTAACTCCTTAGGTGCCGGATTTACCAGCTATTAAATATATTAGGAGAAATTTTAACCAGTATAATAACTGGACACTGGAGCTATTAACCTCTAAATGACTATGGATTTATTAGGTAAAATATATATAGTAATATATTTAATTGAATATTTATACATTTCCATGTATATTTTTGTTTATTTATAAGGGGGTGCTTAAAGGTAGCATGATTACACAGTGCTTCTGGAGGGTTAACTCTCTAATTCTAATTCTTTATATTTGGACACATACACCAATATTACACAGTCAGGTGTTGTCATATATACATTACCCCACCTCAAGACATATTCATACTAAACCATTTGCAAATATAAATAGATACAGAGTATTCAAACACCAATAACCCCAATAAAGAGAAGATCTAAAATATATGCTTGACAATATATTAACACACTAAGGTACATTATACATAGATATGATAGAGTAGCTGGCTATTTCAGCAAGCCATATCAGCGCCTGCTTGTAACTCTCTTAAATACCAGGGATCATGAAATAGTGCCCTCCTAGCATAGAGCTAACCAATGTATATAGTATATGTGTCACGCATGTACAATCAGGTATATTGCCATTTATTGTAGTGTTAACTTTACCCCCTATTTGCATATTGAGGCTGTTATAGATATAATATGATGAAACCCTAGTTCCCTATATTAGGCAGCTATGTTCTAATTTGACATACTGGGCCATAACCAAATCCCAGGGACAACAAAAATATATATGAATATAAATCTTTACCCTAGATCTGGGCATAACAGGCCACAATGTTGCGGCTTCCAATAGGAAAAGAGGGGGGGGGATTAGTTCAAACAGTGACAGAATTATTCTAGGGGCAACTACAGTGCAATAAGCGCTGGGCCTCCTTTGGGTCCCCAACATCATCTCTGCCAAAAATTGATGATGTCAAACTCAAAGTTGAATCCTTTAGGTAGCAGGCTACCCAGTTTATGAATCAAAAAGACTTCCTGTCTACTCAGAATCTTCAGTTTGTCTCTATCTCTAGGTGGTCTCACTATCTGTTCTATAGCCTGCCACGTAAAGGATCCCACATTGCCAAAATGTGTTTTGATAAAATGTTTAGATAAGGCTCTAGCATGGTCTTTCACTAGAGATGTGTGAGAGTTGCTCCTTTATTCTAGTGCCAACCTCTCGAGTTGTTCTGCCAACATATTGCCTATTGCTGATAGTGCAGAAGATCAGATAGACCACAAATCTACTAGTGCAATTGATGCAACCTCGTCTCATACTCTACCAAACAATCTGCTGAGTGAAATTTATCAGTAACAACTACATGGTCACAAGAACTACTTGATCTCTTGCCACATTTAAAAGTGCCTTTGTGACATAACCATGAGCTAGCCGAAATATCCTCTTTCATGAGACTAGGGGACAGGAGGTTGCCCAATGACAGATTTTTTCCTATATGTGAACCTACAGCCCTTCTCTACATATTTCCTGAGCTGGGTGTCCCTCATAAATATAGGTAAATTTCTGTCAATAATAGAGCACACTTCCTTATATTGGTTGAAAAAACTTGTTACAAAGGTGGGGCCCTTCTTATCACTCTGTCCCTGTTGCTTTCCATGTGTCAAACAGTTCAGTTATCTACCTTTTACCAGACTGTCTCTGTCCATCTTTTGTACTTGGGCAAAGGCTCCCTTTACTAATCGTCTAGGATAGGGGAGGAACCACTGTATTGATGGAGATGGACAAAGTAGTGAGTATTGAGGATCCACTGTATTAAGGGAAATGCATAAAGTATTGAGGATCCACTGTATTGAAAGAGATTGATAAAATAGTAAGGAGCCACTGTTTTGAGAGAGAAGGAGCCACTCTATTGAGGGAGAAAGATAAAGTAGTTATAAGTGGTTGTATTGAGGGAGAAGGACAAAGGGTAATTTAACAATAATAAACAGAGGACAGATCAGGATCAAGTACCAGAGAAGAGAGCATCTAGATAGGGCAGGAGCTTATTTCTATCCCTAGCTGCACATGTCCCTAACTGGTCACAAGAATAGAGATTATGTAAACAACACTTAAGAGGCTTTTCAAGGGGTGTGTACCAGTGCTTCAAAACAATGTAACATTTGCTAAAAAAATAATAGTTTTAAATGCTTTAACAACTGTATTTTGTTTGCAGATCTTTTGTAAAATGGTGATTCATTTAAAATGCATTTATAAAAAATGACTTTAATGTTCTTTAAAAGGGACACTGCATTGTAAAAATGTTTCCCCATTAATGACTTAGATTACCAGTGAAGCTATATTTTTTATCGCTTATGAGGCTAACTGTGCTCAAGATAACAAAATTAGCACTCTCCAGTTCATGCTGGTATTACAAGTTAAAAGTAAATTATTTTGATTTTTTTTTAATTTCTTTATTTATGGACCAACAACATAACAGAAAAACAGAAGAAAATAAACAAAATACAGTAATAAGTTATATTGGTTTTGCATATTTCTTTCGTCTCGAAGGGAGGATTTGTACAAAATAAACAATGCATTCATTTTACAATTCAGCTTTTCCATTAGATTATAACTTAACCCTGAAACAAAAAAGGCAAAATCCCAAGGTGCATTGCCCCCTATACACTGTTAATGTATCCCTAGGGAATTTATGAAAAAAATATATTTAAAATTAAAGCGTTCTCTTAGACCCTAAACTTAGGGTTATTAGAATTCATACATTTCAATTCATATTATTTTATGCTGTTTGATATTTATAAAAAAAATTCTACACAATCAGACAAACAATCACAAAAATAAGCAAAAAGACAAACAAACAAATATATATACAAACAACAACTCAAAAAAAAAAAAAGAAAAAAAAAAAGAGATGGGAAAGGGAAGAATTGTGAATCGCCTACTGATCTAACCATGATATTGGGAGAACTTTACTAAGTATCCATGTGTGGAAAAGATTTAGCCTCTTGAGTGTTGCTATTATTTGTACTTGTATCGTTATAGGAAATGTCAAGATTGGAGCTAGCCATTTTCGTAGATATATATTCAAAGATTTTTCTAGGTTAGGTGTTATCAGCTACTGTTCCATAATCATTTAATTCCTTACTTCTTTTAGGAACCTAGAGAAAGGGGGTGCCTTGCTAGCTTTCCAATTAGTCAGAATAAGGCTTCTGCCAAGTAATATAGTTGCGTTTATCAGCTAATGATTTCTGTGTCTATCTGTCGTACATAAAAAATATATATATCATATATTTATATATTTATATCAAGCCAGATATTTTGATCTAAAGCCCTATTGAGCCAGTAATTTACTTTATTCCAAAATCGCCTGATTTTTGGACAGTACCAAAAGCAGTGAGACAGATCTGCCCAGGTCTCATTACATCTATTACAATTTGAAGAATTGTTGATGGACCACTTACTTAGCATTGCTGGTGTTATATATACCCTATTTATAGTCTTACAGTGTGCTTCCTTCCAAGATTCTATACATGTAGCTTTATTAGCTAGTTCAAAACTATTTTGTATCTCTTCCAAAGTTATGGAGGGTACCTCTTTTGTCCATTTTGTCTGTAATCCATTTATATGGGTTTGACCAAGTTTATTAATCAGGATATTGTAAAGGAAGGATATTGTATTTAAATTAAGTGCCATATCTACATTACCTAGATCCCATTTTGACTCACAATTTTTAATAGTTTGATTAAAAAAGTAGTGTAAATGGAGATAGGCATAGAAATCGTGATTGTGTAGATCATATTCTTGTTTAAGCATCTCAAATGTTGTTATGGAGTCTGTAGTGTCATCTTTAATCTGGATCAATTCCCTAATACCTTTATCCTCCCATTCTTTGAATACTACAGAGTCAGTTCCTGGTAGGATTATTGGGTTACCTCGAATCGGGAGATATCGGGAGAGTTTGTGGTCCACCTGAATTTCTTTTGTGTACTTCTGCCAGGCTATTATAGATCCATTAAATATATACATTTTAGATATATACTTAAGGATTTTAGAGTTTGGACAATGAATAATGGCTTTTAGGGAGAATGGTGCCATAATTACAGTTTCTAGAAGTCTGTTTGACACATAATCTTTATTCGTAATCCAGTCTCAGTGCAATATTCCCTAATAAATATGTTGCCTAATATTATGAATGTAGGTAATCCTATATAAGCAGGACTCAATTGTACTGTGAGTCTGCTAATATATAGGAATAACAGTGGTGAGTTGTTATTATTATTAGTAGATGGAGCTCGAAGTAAACAATGGATATTTACATGGAACCCTAAAATAGCACAGCAGCTGACCCTTATGGAGTTAACAAGGAGACAATCTGAATTCTCAATGGGTAAGTATGGTAACAGGAGATTTAGTAGGCTAAATTCAATACTGTTATGAGAGTCTTTTAGAATGCAGGATAGGCGTGTGCTGACACAGTCAAATTATAGCAGTGATTACACATTCAGTTCATAGATAGAAGCAATGTAAGAAAATTATACTTGCGCTATGGTCATAGGAGGTCTGAAGTCCTTGAGTAAGTAACCGTTACTTTGTATCATCAGAGGAATGGAGTCTTCAGTCAGCACACGCTGGTATCAGTTTACTTCCAAACAGAGTTCAGCGTTCAGTGTCTGCAGCGTCCTGTGTCTGTGTCCGGATGACGTCAGCGTGCTGTGTGCAGATCCGCAGCACATAGGTTGTGAGGAGATTTAGTTAGCGTTCTGCTTTTTTCTTATGATGTTTTGAATTGGAAAGCTTAGTTAAAGCTTATTAGATTTGGCCAAAGTAGGAGAGTTTGAAAAGTAAAGTTCCCTTTAGGGATAATAACTGAAAGGCTTCAATATTAGAAGTTTAGTATCCACAGAGTTTCCTGGGAAGGTAGGATACTATACACTTGCAATTATCAAGCACTGGGTTGACGTCTAAGTCCCTCCTTTATAGAGTTTGCTGAAAGAGGATATCTGCTACTTAAAGGGACAGCAGATATGACACTCAGACCACTTTTACTAATGTAGCTAGATTATATTATTTTAGATTGGATAGGGAAAGACCCCCTAAATATTTATGAATAGATAATTTTGTGGAGGAGATTCAAGTTTTTTTTTGTTGCCAGATAAACCTAGCTGTAATTCTGTTAAAGTTAAAAATATCTTTAGATTGAATAATAAATGGTAAATTTTGCAATAAATATAATAACTGTGGGGAAAAAAAAATAGTTTTAGATAGCGATATCCTGGCAGACAGGGAGATTGGTAGCTGAGACCATCTTTTCAAGTCTCCCTATAGCTTCAAAAATAGGGGGGCATAGTTCAAGTTGTACCATCTAGTTGGATCCCTGCAAATTTTGATTCCCAGATTATTGATTGAATCAACTATCTTGAAAGGGCACTGATACTCGGGAGTCAGGGAGATTGGCGGTGAAATCCAAAGTAGTTCGGATTTCTCTAGGTTAATTTTATATCCAGAGATTGATCCAAATATATCTGCTAGGTCTATAAATTGTTTGATCAAATTTTCTGTCTTGCTTAAAAATAATAGTAAGTCGTTTGCAAAGAGTGTTAATACAGACTTGTATTTACCAATAGTGATACCCGACATCTCCTGGCGCAGCAGTATTGCGAATGGTTCCAAAGAAATATTGAAGAGTTGGGGTGACAATCGGCATCCCTGGCATGTCCCTCTCTCTAGTATAAAATTGTCAGTATAATGGTTGTTGATTTTTAAGTGGGATCTGGGCTGATTATAAAATAATTGTATAAGTTTTAAAAAGTTTCCCTGAAATACGATTCTTTCTAAGGTGTTCCCAAGATGATCACAGCTAATTAGGTTGAATGCCTTTTCAGCATCGACCGAAAGAATCGCTAAATCAGATCTCGTTCAATACCTTTTTATATTCTCTTTATTACAGAAATACTCTGTAATAGTAAGAACTCAATGGATTATTCTGGTGATATTTCTCCCCTTCATGAACCCCACTTGGTCTTCATGGATCAATGGACTTAAGAGTTTTTTAACCCTATCTGCCAGAATGGACATGAAGATTTTGTAGTCATTGTTAAGAGCAATCTGTCTATATGAACTTATACTTTTGGGGTCTTTGTTTTTTTAAGTATCAATGTAATTGTGGAAGTGGTAAAATATTTAGACTGCATACTGTTTTCTATATAATATTGATTGTATAGGTTACCAAGAATAGGAGCAATCTAATCCTTCAAAAATTTATAAATTCTGCCAGTAAAAAATCGGGTCCTGGAGCTTTGCCCTCCTTAGCCTCATGGATATGCTTTGATACCTCCTCTAGGGAGATCAGGAGATTTAAATCTGCTAGATCTTGTCAGTTAAGCTTGGGGGTAGGACATCTTTCCCAAAATCTCTCCTTGTTCTGCCAATTGATCTCTTTTTTTGTATGTATTTCTTGAAAATGTTTAAGGAAAGCATCTCTTATCATTATTTGATCTATTATTCTATGAGTTTTGACTTAAAGGATGAGATGGCATTATAGTTGATATTTTTAGTTAACTTGGATAGGAATTTTGCCGATCTTCCATAACTACTTCTATACTGAAACATTTTTTTTTAATCTTCTTGCAGATCTCTTTGCTTTAGGAATAGTTCTCTCTCTTGTCTACTTATCAGATATTTCTCCCAATTGGTCTTTAATGGAGATAGAATATACCTCGTATAAGCGTTTTTAACCTGGTTTGTCAATTGCAGGTCTCTCTGTTTAAATGTATTTTTCCATTTACAAAGGTATGCAACAATTTCCCCTCTAATGAAGGCCTTATAAGTAAATTGTTAACATGCAAGCGAAAGACTGAAGCACGCTAACTTCAGGACTTCTATCTGAATCATGAAAGAAAAAAAATTGTGTTTCATATCCCTTTAAGAGAAAAACAATTTCACAGTACTTTGTGCCTTTAAGACCCAGTTGCACTTCTTGTTCATTCCAAAAGAAATAGCTTTACATTAATCATTTTTCATGTATACTTTTTTTTAATAGCGCTCTTTCATCCACATAAAATACATATTTAGAGGTTTTCATGCCTTTGGAGTAAAAACTTGTTCTGGTAGATATTTGTACAATGTTTTCAATTAGAAAGGAACAGTGATCTAAAAAAAGTAGCAATATCTCTGCTTCCTAGATGATATTATTTAGGGTTGAATCATCAATATTATTGTTGTTTATGTTTCTGACAAAGGGGTCGATCACAACCCTTTAGCAAAACGTATTTAATGATTTTCTACAGAATATAATCATTAACCCTTTCGTGACCGGGTTATAAAGTCTACATCGGAACAATGTTCCGATGTCGACAAATTGAAATCTCGCGATCGTGCAAATGATCGCAAGATTTCAATTATGGGATTGGGTCTGGGGGGCGTCCCTATGATGCTAGGAACACCCCCCAGACCGTGATCAAATCTTGCAAGCGCTGTAGGCTTCAGGACAGCCATTGGCTATGACGTTGCATTCCGTCATAACGGCTTTAAAGCCCAGCGCCGTTGTGACGGAATACAATGGCATAATGGCGGGAAAAGGTTAAAGTCTATTGGATTTTTCTAAATAAATTGTTTGATAAACTTTTCTAAATGCTGTTGAGGAGTATTTTAGTGAGTGCAAAAATAGTAATGCATTTTTTTGTTTTAAATGTACCTGTTTCATAATAGGTTATTTTTTATTGTTATTTTGAATACATTAAGTGGACATTAAGCATCGATTTATAACATTCCTGTGAGATGCTAAAAAATACAGTTTACATAAATGTTTATGTATATTTCCCACTTTACTTGGAATTTACTACAGCAATTTATTCTTTTTAAATATCTCTTGAGGGCTGGAGTGTATCAACCCATGCTGGAGAAGTTGCAGTTAGCGTGAAAATCTATGTATATAGAGGGATGTTACGTAGTGAAGGCCTGTTCCCATCAATAAAATATATGGTATGTTTATCAATATCAAAATGATACACTTATTGCCTTTGCAGTTCCTGAGAAATGTAATCACTCATTTAGAATACATGTAATAAAAAATATGACCTACATTAAAATTGGAAAACAAAATTATTAGTGCTATTGTGCACGAACACAACTCAAGTAAAATCAATAGCACTTGTATTTTTTTCTCCCATATTCCACATTCAAAGTAATATGTTGGTGCTCAAGTGAAAGACTAGGGTGTACTAACATGTAGATGTTGGTAAACAAGGGTGCACTAAATCGAGAGTTAGCCTGAAGGTGTGCTAAGATGAAGGTTTGCTAAACAAAAGGTGCACTAATCCAAAAGGTCAAATGAGAGAAAGAGAGAGAGTACATACACATATATATGTAGACATGCATACACATATATCTACACATATACAAATGCACACACATACATATACACCTTTGAGCCCAGTCCAACAACTTTTTATATGCCATATAATTTAAATCACTGTTAAAATATTTATTTAAATAATATATATATATATATATATATATATATATATATATATATATACCTGTATATATATATATATATATATATATATATGTGTGTGTGTGTGTGTGTGTGTGTTTACTTTATGTGTTTTGTTATGCATATATTCTGTTACATTATTTGTGGGGAAACGTATACATCATTTCATTTATAAGGGAAGTGGACTATTTCTGTGTCCCAATAAAACTGTCCCTTCTGTTAAAATATCTCAAATGCAGATTTACCCCTATACACATAGCCAACAGACTTAATTGCACCATCTCCTGTTGAGAATGTATACACAGGCCTTGAAGCCTTGAGACAACGAAGGGGATATTCAATTGCTAAATTTGTAAAAATCTACCTTCAAAGGAACCCTTTGAACTTTAAGTAGAACTGCAATATGACACATGTAAAGATGGTATCTTAAGACTCCAAATAGCACCATTTATTAAACTTGCCTCTCAAATAAATATTTCAAGAAACCTTTGCTGAGCCATAAAAATGTATCTGATTATGAAGGACCAGGTGGATCTGTTTATAGTAATTATCAGAGATCAATGGACAGCCAGTGTAAGCCATGGCAGAATAAATTGCAGAAAATGTCCTGGTGTGATTCAAACAACTGGGATCTTGTACAACGTAAATTGTGAATGGAAACAAGGCAAGATATGGTCCCAGGAACCACCCACTGAGTTTATCACACAAGAGAGAGAAGAAACTGATAGAAGGTTGTTTCAATCTTGAGACCTACAAAGCATGACTCCAGGAAACTCTGCTGTGTTATCAACAACAATGAACCACTTGAATAATATTGTTTAAAGGAAGAGACTATGTAATTATGCTTGTCCTTGAATACACAGATCTGTCTGGTGATTAAAGAACTGACATCTGTTAATGCATAACTCAAGGCATTAGAATTGTGAAATTAGAGAAACAGAGACTCATTTAAAAGCATGACTTAAAGGGACATTATACACTCATTTTTTCTTTGCATAAATGTTTTTTAGATGATCTATTTATATAGCCCATAAAGTTTTTTTTTTTTACATGTATAGTTTTGCTTATTTTTAAATAACATTGCTCTGATTTTCAGACTCCTAACCAAGCCCCAAAGTTTGATGTGAATACCGTCAGCTACCTACTCCAGCTTGCTCCTGTTTGTTTAAAGGGTCTTTTCATATGCAAAAGAAGGGGGAAGGGGGGAGTGTCTTATTTCCCACTTGCAGTGGGCTTTCCGCCTACCTTTTCAACAGAGCTAAACTGAGAGCTTCTAAGTAGGTTTTTAAACAATTTTATACTGAATTTTTATATCAGTATCTATGCATCTTATTTTTTATAGTAGTGTCTTTTACATGCAGTTATATGAAAATGAGTGTATACTGTCCCTTTAATATGAGAATTTGATACTATATAAAATTGTGATATTGCATAAAATATAATAACTATATTTTTAATAATTACTTGATCAATATGGTTGAAACATGTATTCAATATGAGTGACATTTACAATCTAATTAATATACATACACACATATATGATAAAGAAGTTTGTATATAACGCACTCTAAACAGAAACACATCTCACACATTCAGATATAAATCTAATCATCACCATTGAAGATTATACTAATATTTAATGTATAAATGGGTGCATGCATAAATACTTATGTTTATGCATATATATATATATATACATATATATATGTGTGTGTGTATATATATATATACTGTACATACATACATATATATATATATATATACATACATATAAATATATATATGCATATATATATATATATATATATATACAAACACACATAGGTAGGATACCAAATATTACTTTTATCTTTATGGTTTATGAGCGCCAACTATTAATATAATACCCACTACCACTATTAGTCATAATTTTATGATTACCAGTCATAAACATGAGATAACCCAAAAATATGGTGCTAGGAATATTACATAAAAAAGTAATAATATATAATCCAAACCCAGATACATTAATTATAAACAAAATATGAAATAACAATAATAGGAAATTGTATGATGATAGGTTTGTATTGGAGTACACTGAGCGCCTACCTAGATAAGACCCTAGCTTTGGAAAATTGACTCATAGTAGTCAAGATACAAGTTAGAAAAGGGGGGGTTTACCAAAGCGCCAACAAAAAGGCTGGGTCTGAGCCAGTTAAGGTTATAATCACAAATAGCATAAAAAATACATTTATTCAAACAATGTCACAGATAAGATACAACTAACAAACAATAAAAGAATTAAAATAACTTAAACAGTCCAATTAAAATATACTAGCCGTGATCAGTGGCTGGTAAAAAACTAAAAGTGCCTGGTTTCCCAGTACACAATATTCCAGATAACGTTGGAATAATTTGATATATACTTTGATTAAGGACTAGTAGAGGTGGGACAAATCGATGTCCTTTGGAAAGTCTAAAAAGTAACCTATATGTGCAATTACTTTGAAGATGGAAGATGTAAATAAAAATAAATGAATCTGCTAGTTACCGCAGCAAGTGTGAAGAACAAAGTGTGTCAATAGAGGTAGTGTTACAACCTGTATGTGCAAATACTTGAAGGTTGAGTGAATTAAACAACCTGGGTGTGCAAGTACTTAGGGTAAAAAATTGGGTACAAGTAAAAATGAATCTGCTAGTTTTCAGCAGCGCATTTAAATTTCAATGTGTGTCGTGTGAAATAAATGTCCTCACAGTAAATCTAGCTTGTGTGTGGGTTGGTGTTGTTCAAATTGTGGGTAAATGTTGGGTAAATATTATCCAAAGTGATAATGCTGGATGATAATCGTGATTTTAAAAACTAATACGTGACAAATAAAAACTTCAATTGCAAATAATGATAACACACTGATTCCGTGATATATCAAAGCAAAATTCTAAAAACAACCAAATAAGCCCTGTGAGCAATACTGATAACCCTTGACGTGATGGCGTGAAATATCAGAGCAAAAGAACATCCAAATTAAACAATGTGAGCAACGTTAATAAACCTTAGCAATATTCAAAGTCAATACAAAAAGTTATGGTACATAAATTCAAAGCAAACCAATCGATTCCAAAAAAACAGTGGCCACTGCGAAAAAAAGCCATGTGAGTGAACAGTTAATCCAACAAACAAATTGGTAATTCCTAAAAACCCTCAGCTAATGGTAGTGTTGCTGCAATGATCCTGCAGCCGAAGCAGGAATGAGGTTAAAAACCGGAAGTCCTAGTCTTCTCCAGTTTCGACGATACCTAAAAAAGCAATAGACACAATAGTGCAGATAGTTTTCTTAATCTTAAAACAATTGAAATAGAACTCACCAGTCGACGCGTTTCGGTCT
Organism: Bombina bombina; assembly: GCF_027579735.1. Classification (NCBI taxonomy): domain Eukaryota; kingdom Metazoa; phylum Chordata; class Amphibia; order Anura; family Bombinatoridae; genus Bombina; species Bombina bombina. Next base: position 207,730,289 of record NC_069507.1, read on the forward strand.
GTGCTAGACCTTTATCAAGACTGGTATTATGTGCTTACAGATAGCCTTTTATACCTGTTTGTGGAATGTAAACCGGAAGTGATCATTTAGTACTTCCGGTTATTCGCCAAGTTTGTTTACATTCAATAAAATTTTCATTCAATAAAAAAAATTTCTTTTAATATAGGAGTGTTCTCCTTTGGTTTTCAAAGTGATTCCCATTTACTTCTTACTGGCTCATAATATAGAATGGTATGGCAAATACTTGTAACTGAAATCGGAGTGTCCTTTTCTGGACCACTTCCGGTTTCTTCAGTTCGACCATTTCCGGTCTAGTCTATTCAGATGGGGGGACAATGTTAAATGTATTCAGTACAAGTTTGTTACTCAGACCCCGCCTTTATATGTTGTTTGCTTGGCCTTTTATAAACATCGTTCAAATTTTGTACTTTCATAAAGATGGCATTCATATGTCTGTTTGATCATTACGATCTCAGTTTGCCCAGTTCCTTAGCGTGTATCAAATATTTTCAGTGTATAATGAGAGGAGTATGCTTTCAGTATGTAAGGGTAGAAGTATGTCTAATATTCTCACTATTTTGCGTGTCTAATATCCTTGCTATATCTCCAGTATTATCCTAATGAATGCAATATTATGCGTGTACCACTATTACTGCTTTCAATAATGAGCATATATCTTAATTGTCTATACTTGTATAGCGGATATAAGGGAGAGACATAGTGGTGGAGTCTTCTCCTTATTGGTTTAAGTTCTTTTGGTCAGGAGCTCGTGAGCATTTATTTAAATAGCCCAACCAGTATAATGAATAAAGGGGTGTGAGTGAAAAGTGTTCTTCTTATTGATTCAGAGTCTTTTATTCAAAGGTTAGGGGTGTGCAGGGAGAGGTTCTTCTTATTGGTTCAGAGTCTTATATTCAGAGGCTAGTTTTGATTGGAGGCTAGTTTTAATTAGCACAGAGAGGTAGGTTCACTTAAGAGCTATCTGGTTGTCTCTGAAAAATGTTTAAAAATATGTCTATATTTACAGCCATATATATTGTTTTCTATTAATACTCAATTGTCAGCCGGTATTAGTTACACATTTTTTTAAAATTATATTTCTAGGATAGCTCAAAAGGATGATTTCCAAGAATAGATTAGGAGAGGTTAAAAAATTGCTTCTTGTTGACTGTGTACAGACTTTAATTGTATGCATCTTTCAATAGTCCCTAGTAGATTAGAGTTAGCCACTTTAGTATATGATATCTGTAGAGTATAGAAGGATTATGAATTTTGTATATTCCTAGTGGGAATTTGAAGGGTTTATAATGGTTAGAAATGCAATAGGGGTAATATATGGAAGGTCTTTATTAACCTGGCATAGGAGTTAAAGGGAACATTTCTATCAACTGGCTTTACCCGGAATTTTCCTTTGCTCAACATAGCCATATATTCAGACATAATTTTCATTATGTTAGATCATCTTTCTACATTTATTAGCGAGGTTTTGCTGGCATAGGGATGGAATATATGAAGTCTTTTTGGCCCATCATAGGGGTGATGGGGAAAGATTTTTTGCTGACTTTAACAGGAGCTTACCTGTCCTGATATAGCCCTAAATGGGAACTCAATGTTTGTGGATTAAAATATAATATTAAAATATAAAAACTTAGAATATAAAAATATTACACTGTCTTGTTGCAATCATCAAAGGGATTGTGTAATATATCTAATTTTTCTTGGGAGGATAGAGAGAGGAAATTTCTAACTTTTACTGTATATACTGGATCTTAGATGTTTTAGAGATTACTCTCGCTGGCTTTTAGTATGTCGGTAGGATTTGATTTTAAAAATTCAGCGATGATGACAGGGGGCATCGCAAATAATCTATATATCTTTTATTGCAAAAATTAGCAAAACGTTAGTAAAAGGTAACCGCAACACTTTAGAGTTTTCTTATGTACATAGGTTTCTGATATGTTTAAACTAGTCATCTTCTTGCCTAGGGGTTCAGTAAGTGTGAGAGGTCTTCTTTATTATTAAGGCCTCTTGGATATAAGCAGTCGATTTGGAATATCCATTTGGATTCATTAATCAGGAGCAGTTTCTCAAAGTTACCACCCCTCCAGTTTTTTATAACTTTTTGTATTCCTATGTATTTCAATGCTTTGATATTTCCATGATGTTTTGTGGTAAAGTGTTGGTAAAGCGGTGTGTCCATGTTCAGTTTTTCGATCATCAACAAATGTTCTTGAATTCTGTCTCTGAGAACGCTTGACGTTTGTCCAACGTACTGGAGTCCGCACGGACATTGTAACAGGTAAATCACCCCCTTGTCTTGACAGCGTATCATATCTTGTATTCTGAATTCCTCTTTAGTATTGTAGGTGATACATTTAGTTGTTTTGGTGCTGCATTTACATTCTTTGCATGTGTGACAGGGAAAGAACCCTTTCACCATTTTCCCATGCATATCCTGTATTCCTCCCTTCTTTTTCTTTTGGAGGCTGGGTGCCAGTCTAGTTTTCAGATTTCTGGGGTTTTTTATATATGAATCTTGGGTATTCTGGCAGTTTGTCTCCTATTATGTTATCATCCCTTAGTAATGACCAATGTTTCCGAAAGATGTTTTCTATAATCTGTTTATTGTCACTATATTCGGTTATCATTGCTATGTTATAGCTGTCCTCTATAAAATTCTTTTTGGCTTTATCTCTATATTTGGTCAGTTCTTTTCTTTCTGTTCTTCTGACTTCATTTAGCTTTTGATCCAGCATTACCTTGTCATATCCTCTCTCTATAGATTTTCCTTTGATTATTGAGGCTTGCTCTTCCCATTTTGAGGGGTTGGAACAGTTCTTTCTCATTCGCAACATTTGTCCTTTTGGAATGTTGTTCTTCCATTTGATGTGATGACAGCTTTCTTTATGGACATAATTATTACTGTCTACGCTTTTAAAATGCGTAGATGTTTCCAATCTCCCTTTTTTCACTTTGATTCTTAAATCTAGGAATGTCAGCGCGGTATAGCTCCATTCGAATGTAAACTTAAGATTCATTGTATTCTGATTCATGACGTCAATCGTGAACATCAAATCTTCCAAAGTGCCCTTCCATATTATGATTATATCATCTATATATCACCGATAGAGGATAGATAGCCTCTGAATATAAGACTCTGAACCAATAAGAAGAACCTCTCCCTGCACACCGCTAACCTTTGAATAAAAGACTATGAATCAATAAGAAGAACACTTTTCACTCACACCCCTTTATTCATTATACTGGTTGGGCTATTTAAATAAATGCTCATGAGCTCCTGACCAAAAGAACTTAAACCAATAAGGAGAAGACTCCACCACTATCTCTCTCCCTTATATCCGCTATACAAGTATAGACGATTAAGATATATGCTCATTATTGAAAGCAGTAATAGTGGTACACGCATAATTATGCATTCATTAGGATAATACTGGAGATATAGCAAGGATATTAGACACGCAAAATAGTGAGAATATTAGCCATACTTCTACCCTTACATACTGAAAGCATACTCCTCTCATTATACACTGAAAATATTTGATTCACGCTAAGGAACTGGGCAAACTGAGATCATAATGATCAAACAGACATATGAATGCCATCTTTATGAAGGTACAAAATTTGAACGATGTTTATAAAAGGCCAAGCAAACAACATATAAAGACGGGGTCTGAGTAATAAACTTGTACTGAATACATTTAACATTGTCCCCCCATCTGAATAGACTAGACCGGAAATAGTCGAACTGAAGAAACCGGAAGTGGTCCAGAAAAGGACACTCCAATTTCAGTTACAAGTATTTGCCATACCATTCTATATTATGAGCCAGTAAGAAGTAAATGGGAATCACTTTGAAAACCAAAGGAGAACACTTCTATATTAAAAGAAAAAATTTTTATTGAATGAAAATTTTATTGAATGTAAACAAACTCAGCGAATAACCGGAAGTACTAAATGATCACTTCCGGTTTACATTCCACAAACAGGTATAAAAGGCTATCTGTAAGCACATAATACCAGTCTTGATAAAGGTCTAGCACAGACTGAAACGCGTCGACTGGTGAGTTCTATTTCAATTGTATTAAGATTAAGAAAACTATCTGCACTATTGTGTCTATTGCTTTTTTAGGTATCGTCGAAACTGGAGAAGACTAGGACTTCCGGTTTTTAACCTCATTCCTGCTTCGGCTGCAGGATCATTGCAGCAACACTACCATTAGCTGAGGGTTTTTAGGAATTACCAATTTGTTTGTTGGATTAACTGTTCACTCACACAGCTTTTTTTTCGCAGTGGCCACTGTTTTTTTGGAATCGATTGGTTTGCTTTGAATTTATGTACCATAACTTTTTGTATTGACTTTGAATATTGCTAAGGTTTATTAACGTTGCTCACATTGTTTAATTTGGATGTTCTTTTGCTCTGATATTTCACGCCATCACGTCAAGGGTTATCAGTATTGCTCACAGGGCTTATTTGGTTGTTTTTAGAATTTTGCTTTGATATATCACGGAATCAGTGTGTTATCATTATTTGCAATTGAAGTTTTTATTTGTCACGTATTAGTTTTTAAAATCACGATTATCATCCAGCATTATCACTTTGGATAATATTTACCCAACATTTACCCACAATTTGAACAACACCAACCCACACACAAGCTAGATTTACTGTGAGGACATTTATTTCACACGACACACATTAAAATTTAAATGCGCTGCTGAAAACTAGCAGATTCATTTTTACTTGTACCCAATTTTTTACCCTAAGTACTTGCACACCCAGGTTGTTTAATTCACTCAACCTTCAAGTATTTGCACATACAGATTGTAACACTACCTCTATTGACACACTTTGTTCTTCACACTTGCTGTGGTAACTAGCAGATTCATTTATTTTTATATACATCTTCCATCTTCAAAGTAATTGCACATATAGGTTACTTTTTAGACTTTCCAAAGGACATCGATTTGTCCCATCTCTACTAGTCCTTAATCAAAGTATATATCAAATTATTCCAACGTTATCTGGAATATTGTGTACTGGGAAACTGGGCACTTTTAGTTTTTTACTAGCCACTGATCACGGCTAGTATTTTTTAATTGGACTGTTTAAGTTATTTTAATTATTTTATTGTTTGTTAGTTGTATCTTATCTGTGACATTGTTTGAATAAATGTATTTTTTATGCTATTTGTGTTTATAACCTTAACTGGCTCAGACCCAGCCTTTTTGTTGGCGCTTTGGTAAACCCCCCCTTTTCTAAATTGTATGATGATACCCATTTTTATAATTGGAAATACAAGTATTATATATATATATATATAATTATCACATACACCTTATAAGAAATCATTTCATACAGATTTTAACTTTAAAGGGACATTGAAAGGGACATTGAACCCAATTTTTTTTCTTTCGTTATTCAGGTAGAGCATGCAATTTTAAGAAACTTTCTAATTTACTCCTATTATCAAACTTTTTCATTCTCCTGGTATGTTTATTTGAAAAGCAAGAATGTAAGTTTAGATGCCGACCCATTTTTGTGAACAACCTGGGTTGTCCTTGCTGATTGGCCAGCACCAATAAACAAGTGCTGTCCATGGTTCTGAACCAACAATTTGCTGGCTCCTTAGCTTAGATGCCTTCTTTTTCAAATAAAGATAGCAAGAGCACAAAGAAAAAATGATAATAGAAGTAAACTAGAAAGTTGCTTATCATTGCATGCTCTATCTGAATCATGAAAGAAAAAAATTGGGTTCAGTGTCCCTACAGTTATCAAAGTAAGACATCAAATAATTAAATATTAGAATATCTTAGTATGAAATTATTCCCTTTAACCATAGTTAAGTAAGAATCTTTAAATTCTATAAAATATATGGTTAAATAACATTTTCCTTTAGTTAACGCTTACACTATCTTGCAACTCAAGTTTGCCACCTTCTGGTTATTTATGAGAATGCAACCAGCAATGATTTTAGCTTTGAAGGGACTAACTAACTCATTACTTACTCACCATAGGGGGCAAGATCCTATCCAATCATTTGCATATGCTAAATAGCTAGAAACAATACAGGGTGGGATTAGTTCAGGACAAAATACCATCACAGACACACTATAGGGGATTCTACTTGGGGACACTTCCTGTTTTGCTGACTGAAGACTTTTGAACACTTAACACAGGACTCTCTCAGATTAAACTTGTATTTGCTGAGTGAAGAAAACATTTACTCCTTACACACACTTAAAGGGACACTCAAGTCAAAATTAAACTTTCATTATTCAGATAGAGCATGTAATTTTAAACTACTTTCCAATTTATTTCCATAAAAAAGTGCAGTCTTTTTATATTTAAATGTTTTGAGTCACCAGCTCCTACTAAGCATGTGCAAGAATTCACAGAATAAGCGTATATGCATTTGTGATTGGCTGATGGCTGTCACATGGTATGTGTATGCATTTGTGATTGGCTGATGGCTGTCACATGGTACATGGGGAGTGGAAATAGACATAACTTTTAAAATTGTCAGAAAAAAAATCTACTATTCATTTGAAGTTCAGACTAAGTGCTATTGCATTGTCTTGTTATCTTGCATTTGTTGATTATGCAAATCTACTGTGTTGACTGGTCCTTTAAAAGCAACCCCACACATGCTTTTGCATGCTCCTAATTACTAGAGAGACTTAAGCACTTTTTCCTCATCTTTTACTCACACAAAGACACTAATTTGAAAACTCACTCACAGAAATTCAATTGCATACCAGGGATAAGGCACACCTCACAGAGATAGCTCCAGACACACAGAGATCCCAGGGTTCCAGGAATAACACAGCCTGAGCCAAACTGAGCAGAAATCGTTCATCCATATTACAAATTAAGGCTGGTAATGCATGAATGTTTATACATAGCTGCTACATTTAAACTTCTTATAAAATAAGTGTTAGTTTGGTTTTTATAAATTGCCCACACATATTTTAAAATATAACATAATTCATTTCTAATTCTTGTTTTATAAGAAATTAAATATTTATTGGTGTATGGTATTGGTGTAGGCCTTGACATTGTATTGGCATTTGTGTACTAAGAGAGCCTTGAATTACTCAAGAAACAAAACGTGATTTGACGATTGATATATTGTACATGTGGCATATCTTATAGATGATTATTTACTAGATATTACATTTATCTGTGAATTGAGTTAATGTAATATTACTTAATAAATATTGTGTATTTATGATAAAAGGGTTATTTAGTGAATGCTGCTGGGTTGTTTTTAAAATAATCTAAAGCCTTTTTAAAAATTCTATTTGACTTTAGTAACTTTCTATTAATTAATTAATCTAATACATTGGTTGTTAGCATTGTTTAAAGTTTTCTAATTGGTGTACCAAACTTATATAGTTAGTCAGATAGTTAAATTATACTTCCTGAGAACGCTATTAATCCATTAAATCATAGTTAAGATTGTAATTGGAATATTTAGGTTATAGCCATTAATCAGATTTTAGTAAGTAATTATATTGTGTAATTGGTTAATGCTTATTAAATCTGTTAATATTTTATCATATTTGAATCCCTCGTTAGTGCATAAATTCATTTAGCTGTGTTCATAATACTCACATGTCAGAACTTAGTAATAATTAATTAGGATTAAATATTTTTTAATAATAGTTTTTTATTATTATTTTTTAATATTCATTTAACATCCTTTATAATTAAACCTTAATCATTTACTTCAGGTCTCCAAGAGTGCTACTTTTTCCAGTGCTATAAAGTGTTGTGCTTTAACGCAATACATTATTTACAGCTTGTAATAGGAGTGATTGTAGCGCACACTTAGTTATCCAATGAAAATATGGGGCACCCTTGAAAAAAATGTCTGATGTGTTAAGGTTAACTGTAAATATTTTTTTACCAAACACTTCTAATGTTTGTGAATCTAATGTTAATGCTTTTACTGCATATGAACATTTCCCACAGTTTTGCATTTGTGATTGGCTGATGGCTGTCACATGGTACATGGGGAGTGGAAATAGACATAACTTTTAAAATTGTCAGAAAAAAAATCTACTATTCATTTGAAGTTCAGACTAAGTGCTATTGCATTGTCTTGTTATCTTGCATTTGTTGATTATGCAAATCTACTGTGTTGACTGGTCCTTTAAAAGCAACCCCACACATGCTTTTGCATGCTCCTAATTACTAGAGAGACTTAAGCACTTTTTCCTCATCTTTTACTCACACAAAGACACTAATTTGAAAACTCACTCACAGAAATTCAATTGCATACCAGGGATAAGGCACACCTCACAGAGATAGCTCCAGACACACAGAGATCCCAGGGTTCCAGGAATAACACAGCCTGAGCCAAACTGAGCAGAAATCGTTCATCCATATTACAAATTAAGGCTGGTAATGCATGAATGTTTATACATAGCTGCTACATTTAAACTTCTTATAAAATAAGTGTTAGTTTGGTTTTTATAAATTGCCCACACATATTTTAAAATATAACATAATTCATTTCTAATTCTTGTTTTATAAGAAATTAAATATTTATTGGTGTATGGTATTGGTGTAGGCCTTGACATTGTATTGGCATTTGTGTACTAAGAGAGCCTTGAATTACTCAAGAAACAAAACGTGATTTGACGATTGATATATTGTACATGTGGCATATCTTATAGATGATTATTTACTAGATATTACATTTATCTGTGAATTGAGTTAATGTAATATTACTTAATAAATATTGTGTATTTATGATAAAAGGGTTATTTAGTGAATGCTGCTGGGTTGTTTTTAAAATAATCTAAAGCCTTTTTAAAAATTCTATTTGACTTTAGTAACTTTCTATTAATTAATTAATCTAATACATTGGTTGTTAGCATTGTTTAAAGTTTTCTAATTGGTGTACCAAACTTATATAGTTAGTCAGATAGTTAAATTATACTTCCTGAGAACGCTATTAATCCATTAAATCATAGTTAAGATTGTAATTGGAATATTTAGGTTATAGCCATTAATCAGATTTTAGTAAGTAATTATATTGTGTAATTGGTTAATGCTTATTAAATCTGTTAATATTTTATCATATTTGAATCCCTCGTTAGTGCATAAATTCATTTAGCTGTGTTCATAATACTCACATGTCAGAACTTAGTAATAATTAATTAGGATTAAATATTTTTTAATAATAGTTTTTTATTATTATTTTTTAATATTCATTTAACATCCTTTATAATTAAACCTTAATCATTTACTTCAGGTCTCCAAGAGTGCTACTTTTTCCAGTGCTATAAAGTGTTGTGCTTTAACGCAATACATTATTTACAGCTTGTAATAGGAGTGATTGTAGCGCACACTTAGTTATCCAATGAAAATATGGGGCACCCTTGAAAAAAATGTCTGATGTGTTAAGGTTAACTGTAAATATTTTTTTACCAAACACTTCTAATGTTTGTGAATCTAATGTTAATGCTTTTACTGCATATGAACATTTCCCACAGTTTTTTATGGTGTTTCTTCTGTTATCAATTTTACTGTACTAAAGGCTCATATTTTTCTCTTTTTTCTCTTACTTTATTTTGCCTGAAAAAAATACAAAGACCCCCAACAGTAAAACCCACCACCCAACCAACCCCCCAAAATAAAAAAACCTAACTCTAACAAAAACCTAAGCTACCCATTGCCCTTAAAAGGGCATTTGTATGGGCCTTTCCCCTTAAAAGGGCATTTAGCTCTTTTGCATTACCCGTAAAAGGGCATTTAGCTATTTTTAAAAAGCCCAAACCCTAATCTAAAAAGAAAACCCACCCAAAAAAGGTAAAAAAAAAAAAAACCCTAACACTAACCCCCGACAATGAACTTACAGTTTATGAAGTCCGGACATCTAGGCGGCGAGAATTCTTCATCCATGCAGCGAGGTCTTCCTCCATCCAGGCGGCATCTTCTATCCTCATCCAGGCGGCATCTTCTATCTTCATCCCGGCAGCGTCTTCTATCTTCATCCTGGCAGGCGCGGAAAGGGTCCATCCTTTAAGACATCCGGCGCGATTTGGATAGCCAATAGAATTTCAGTCGCTCTTATCCTATTGGCCGATTTGAATAGTCAATAGGATTTCAGTAGCTCTCATCCTATTGGCTGATTTGAATTTCAAAAATCAAATCAGCCAATAGCAATGCAAGGGACGCCATTTTGAAAAGGTTTCCTCGCATAGAAGACTCAGTGTATGGAGGTGACCATATGAAGACAGAGGACGCTCCGCGCCGGATGTCTTGATTTTTTTTTGTTTTTTTTTTACTGTTTTTTGGGCAATGCTCTACAAAAGAGCCGTTTAAGGGTTATTGGTAGTTTATTGTAGACTAGGGGTTTTTTTTATTTTGGGGGGGCTTTTTTATTTTTATAGGGCTATTAGATTAGGTGTAATTGTTTTTATTTTGGATTATTTCGTTTGTTATTTTTTGTAATTTAAATTTTTACATTTTTTGTAATTTAGTATATTTTATTTTTTGTAAAAAAATTTTTTTAGTAGTGTTAGTTTTGTGTAATTTAGTTTTTTTTTAATTGGTAGTTATTTTAATTTTAGTATAATAGGTTAATTGTTTGTTTAAACTAACTATATATTATAGCATTTGCATTTAAATACAAGGCCATATACCATAAACCTTTGAACCCTTATAAATTACTTTTTATGCCTAACCCTTTGCGCAAGGTCTTTAGTCGTGCTAACCCAATGCACGTTAAATGTGACCGTGCTTACTTTCAAATTAAGGCACCCGTGATGTTCTTATATCGCACCTGCTAACGTTAGCGCATCACTTGTAATCTAGCCCTATGTAAACATTGTCATATATTTGCTACAGGTAAAAAATGCATTTACAATTGTAGGCCTACTAAGATTTATTTTTCACTGCAGGGAATACGAATGACAATGGATCTAAGGACAAGTTATAGCGTGATAACATGGATAATAACATCCAAGCATGGACAACATGTAGTGACTCATCAAAAAGAACGATCATCTTTGGCATAATAAAAAATATAATCTTAGACATAGGGTGGCATGTGCTACTTTAGTTACAGTTTATCTATTTATTTATGGGTGTGGTCTTTTTATGTAGGCAAAACAATTACCTCAAAACTGATATGGTTGAGGAAAAGCATGTTATTAGAGTAGATATTATACTTGAAATCTCAGAACAACCAGTGGCAACTTACAAGCCACATTTTTACTACAAGATATTCTGTATTGGACCTTCATAGATCATTTACCTACTTTGCCTGTGGGTGGTCACTTTTGTGCCACAATAACACTGCTTTTATGTAAGGACCATGAAGACGTCAATTACCTATTGACAGTTGTAGGACAGGGACACCAAGTTTGCTCTGAAGCTGATCTTTGTGCTTTGTGCTTGTGGAGCTGGGAGATCAGTCCCTATTTTTGAAGGGGTAATTTATATTTAATTTTTATGGCTAGAGATTTTTTAACTCCCTAAAATGACACATTAAATGGATATAAGTTTTAAAAATCCTGGTGGTTGCAGAAATCCATTACCACAATCTGCTTTTATTTTAGCGTTATGGAAAACTAAAACATACATTATTTCTTAAACAAAAATACACAATCTGCACAAATAAAAGTTAATAATATATTTTTTTGTAATGCATTCTGAAATTAAACAATAGTTGCCAAGATCACAATTTGTCTTAATGACTGCTTTAACTCTGCCTGTCACTGATTTTTTAATTTTGTGCAAAAATTTACAAAACTCCTACAGAGCATCCCAGAGAGTGTCTCAGTATGTTTTTACTTTTCCCTTTTCAAATATACCATAATATGTTTATGCATGCCATGCAAATTGTCACCTCTTTATGATTCAGATACAGCATGCATTTTTAAACGGTGGATTGTAGCATTGAGATTGGTTGTTGATTGACAGACATGAAGCATCACAATGGCTTGCACATGCGCTTTGAGAATACATGGAAGCAGAAAGTGCTCTTTAAAGCCGGGTAGGTAGAAAATTATATTGAAGCCACCTGATGAACAAGAAACGTGTTGGAAAACATTGTTATGTTTCTTTTTATAAGTAGCAGTACTTTGATTTTAATTGTTACTCTTCACTACTGTTCTCATTTTTAATTGCCATCCAAAACCCAGCTTGTATCAAAAGCTGTATGAGACTTTACTGTGGATTGTCCTTTAAACTCTGCTGCCAGATATGAGTTTCGGTCTGACCTATTAAAGACATCTAGTATCTGGGTTTGAGTTTGCTATAGGTGACTGCTCCGAATCTATATACTATTTAGGATTATTTACCAGAGAAACAAGCCAGCTGGACAGCTTCCAAAGGTCCAGATTGCCAATACTGCACCGTCCACACTTTACTTTACTGCAGCTTTGGGAATACTACATAATTGGGGCACCCTCTTTTTGTTCTTGTGTTTGTTGAGACTTTCCCTACACTGGTCTGTGTTGAGGAAGCAGCCTCAAAGTCCTTATAAATATAATGCTTTGGGAACTTTTATTGATGTGAATACAATATTATTGTGTGTGCTTTTTTTTTTTAATTGAGGACAAAAAGTATACAACATATATAAAATAAGCAGTGTACATGATATTCACTTCATATCTTAAGATGATTAAACATTTTGAATCTTAGTCCTCATTTTTCTTCCCCTTCTTCCAGTGTATTAGGTCTCTTTTGGACCAAACAGGAGATCTTGTAATAGTTTGGGGGTTGTTATATTGTTGAAATGAAAAACTTTAAATGAAAAGAAAAGATAAGAAAATCAGCATCCAACAAAATATAATTTCTGAACTGGGTGGTATTTAGATGCTGATGCCAGAGCTGATAAAGTTAAACCTATATAAAGTCTCTATATATTCTGTTAACTTGGGGAAGAATTGCATTACTGTTTATGACTCTTGTTGGTGTGGGTAAGGAGTTTAGAAGCTGACCATGAAGCGACTTAAAAGAGAATATATAATATCTATTTTGAGAAGGTATACTACACTTTTGTATAGGCTATCAAGTAAGCTCAGTCTAGGAACGTGTGTATAGATAGGTTGCTGTGTGTCTAAAGGTGCTATAGCACTCTATTTCTTGTATTTATATATGTTCACCATGCAACCCTGGCCACGGGCCGCAGGACGAAGAGATAGTGTGTCAGTGCCACAACTAGAGTAATCATTCATATTGTCCCAGCAACCCACAGTCTGCATATATTTAAATGAATGAATTCCCTAGGGCCCCCCCCCCTCTAACCCCCAAAAGAACCGCTTGTCTAGAAAAACAACCCATAACGTATCAGTAATTGATCCGGGATCTGATTAGGGAATGTTTCTGATCTATGTGAGCTCTTCATGATGTTAAAAGGGTAAATGCACTTCGTCAGTCATCTATACATGAAGGTTAATTTTATATTATAGCCATGAGGAGTACACAAAATGACAGCATCCCAGTAGTGATTCCTCTTAGCTATGTTTCCACTACCCATACGTTGTGTGTTTGGGTCCGGGATAATATGTATGTGTAAACAATAAAAATTATACAAAATACAAACGGACATTTATGCTTAAACAATTAAACTTTCGAACCTTATATGCATAGGCTACCACATTTTATAACAATTAAAACTTCAACCGTTAGCCCAAAACACAGCCAGGTCATATTACTTAACTAGGATTCTATAGCGGCTATTAGGTGATCTCTTGGTCTATTCTCAGATTGCCTCCATAATAGGCAATTTGTCTTAATTCCTGGGTCATGTGCAGACATTTGTGCATTTTCTTAGTGGTGTTGCACAATAGATATCGTTTACCACTGAGGTTGTTTTCACCAAGCTCCGGATCCACCCTATTCTGCATAGTGCGATGAGGCCTCCATCTTGTGGTTTATATTCTGAGGTGATTTCTGTAGGGTTGCCAAGAAACAAAGAGTTTAAAGTTTCTAAGAGCAAGGACCCACCGAGGCTCCCCACCAGACCCCAAGGCAGCCACTCCGACTCTGAATTGTGTTTAGTCTGACTAAGCAGACGTGATATCTTAGAGCGATCTCCATATGTTTCTATCACCTCTCCATTATTGCCTTTACAGCTATGGTCCTTTGCCCTCATCTTTTCCAGCGCCATCTTGATCTGGTGGTTGTGCTGCTGCAACAGCTTGCGCTGTTCTGGAAGAGGACAATCAGCTTTAGGATTATTCCAGCAAATGCTAGGCTTTGAAATACGGTGGTTGACCTGCCTGACCGGTATCAGCGGTGCCATCGGGGTGCAGACCAACTGTGGAAACTTCCCTGCTGTCTGTGTGTTGGGCTCTACGGCTTTCTTGTAAGTGAGATGCAGGTCAGGTCCATGGATTGTGAATTGTTGCAAAGTTTGCTCTCCCGCTTTTGCCATAGGTGCTCTGTTTATGAGAAGTTGTAGCTCTTTTTCCGACAGGGCTTTCTCTATTAATGGCTGGATCAGGGCTTCCAGCTTAATTAGCATTGTATCCCACTTGTTGAGAAGATTTTCAAGCCCACATGGTAGCAGTGAATATCAGTGTCCTTACTTGTTTAGATTAACTGCATAAGGTGTGTTGTTAGCAGTAAAAAAAAGTTAATACTGTAGCTTATCTAGTGTGTAGAGATGCAGCAGCGATGCAATCAGCTCTGGCCGGATACCCCGGAAGATCAAGGGGGGAAGACGCCGCCTGTAAATTAGCCGGCGCTTTAGGCCTCAGGTGTCCTTTTCCACTCTTGGGGTCATAAATACAGCAATCTTTGTTAAATGTATAATTCAGAAGCTATGAAATGACAAAGCCAGTCATGTTAACACTTAATGCTGTAGATATAGAGAAATAATCGGCGGATTGTAAACTCTTCGCCTGGAGCTTTGGAAAAATGTGACTGCTCAGAGCCGCTGTTTAGACACACCCTCTATTGTGTGTGCTTTTTGTGATAGGTGCATCCAGTTAGGGATTTGAGATTCAATTTATTTATTTATCTATGCAGTTTTAAACAACTTTCTAATTTACTTCTATTATCAAATGTATTTTATTCTCTTGGTATCCTCTGTTGAAGAAACAGCAATGCATTACTGGAATCTAGCTGGCTAATTTTTGCTGTCTTAAATCTTGTTCAACCGGCATTGCAACAAGTGAACAGCACCAACTGCTGGAATTTAACATTGCACAAGCCATTGCTGGTGCATCCATGCCCCCTGCTCTAGCCCAACCAATTGCAGTAGGTTAGAACTTGTCAATCATCTGTGAGGTTGTGGTAGAGAGGCTAAGCAGCTACAGTCTTAAGACTACAGCTACAATGCATGAGCCCTGAAGCTGCAATCGTACTTCATAAACAGGGCCCATTGAGGTCACTTTAGGTCTGCTTTGTCTTGCTTTGTGTTGTACTGAACCATTATAAGTATTCAACTTAAGCCGTAATTTGCTGCTGGGAACATTTTTCAGCATTCAGGATTGACCTCAGATTGCGCAATTGGCTCTTTTGGCATGATCAAAAAAGGTATGACAGAAACTCTTACAGGCGTACTAATAAAAGCACTAGCTGGACCATACTTATAAAATTAATATCAAGTGTAAATCAGTTCAAACAAAATGAACCATTTGAATTAATTATTTAGTATCACAACAGTTTTGTGAATGCATGCATAAATGGTACTTGAATGGGAATATCATTGGAATATTTAAACATATATTTATATATTTAATAAATATTTGTCTCAGCTTTAATGTATTCTTGATTAATACGTATCCACTGATTCCAATATTTTATTATTTTTAATAAATGACCAAATAAAACTAATGAAATAAAAATGATCAGTTTGTAAAGGTGGACATTTGTGTTTGTGTTATTATAAATAACAACTTGCAAGTACTCACTTTTAATCAAATTATATGACATGTTTATTGTATATTTGTTTTTTATTACACAACGTTCAAAAAATACAGGTTGCTATTATTATTTTTATTATAAAAGATGAAGCCTTATGGTTAAAAAATAAATCAGAATAAAAAATATCAGGGGGAATAAAACGCATGAAGAACAATACCACACTGACCTAGTGAAAACAAATTAAAACTATTTATTTTAGTTCACACTTACTTAAGCCCAGCTTCACTATGAGAATTAGGGCTGCAGTACAATACATAAAACAACTGAATTGTCTTCCAGCATCCGTAGAGAGAGGCTAATACACACAAGATGTAATCAATAAGAAACCGTGACACCTATGAAATAAAGCTTCCTGTGCAGTATTACAAAATCCATTTTGTGTCTAATACTCAATAAAACTAAAAGATGGATGGGCATAAAAGAAAAATATTTTTTAAGAAGGATGGTTTAAAAAAACTATAGATTTATTAAAGCCTTTTTTTTATTGATTTAGGACCAGATTACAAGTGGAGCGTAAAATATTGATTTTGTGAGGGCGATATTTTCGCTCCACTTTGTAATAACAGCACACTCAAATGTGCACTGGTATTACAAGTTAGGTGCAATGCAAATGCTAACTTGCGTTCACATTGCACAGAAGCTTAGCGTTCACATAGGCTCAGTCAGACATGGCATGAGAATCTAACGCAGAGAAAGGGGTCATTTGCGCAGCAATGGGCAGAATATTTAAATATATATGTATATGAATATATACATATATATATTTATGTGTTTATATGCGTATAGACACATATTAACACATTAATATATATGTATATAATTATATACATATATATTTACGGGGAAGACACAGTTCCCCATAGACCACAGTGTGAAGACACACACACATCAAATTTAACCTCTAAAAACTGCTTTGTGCAGTTATCTTTTATTACAAAAAAAATGCTACATTTTTTTTAAATAAAAAAAGTAAAACATACTTTATTTTGGGGCCAATTAGGGCATTTTCTTAAAAATAATCAGAGATCTGATCTCTGGTTAATTTTTAGAGCGCTAATTGCTACTGCAAGCTTGCGGTAGCAATACCCAGCCACTAGTTTATGGAAGCACGATAAATTAGCACTCCACTTGTAATCTAGCCCTTAATCCTTAAAGTATGGAAATAGAAAAACATAGTTTTAATAATAGTAGTTCACCATTTCTAATTGTTAGTTGTATATACAAACAATGAGCAATTTATTTTTAGAATCCATTACATAATTTAAGATACCATGATCTATTTAAGATTCCAACATTGCACTCTCAAAAAATAAAAATTTGTCAAAGTTGTATTTTATTATATTAGTCAGAAACAGTTTTATTATTTTCTTTCAATTAAGAATATATTACATGCTGACTTTCTAAAAAGATCACTTAAAAAAACTAAAATCTATCTATCTATCTGTCTGTCTATCCATTCATCTTTTTATTTGGACCTGAAAGAATTGTATGTCCATGTAAGAAATCAGTCTTTTTGCTTTAAGTAGTAACTTTTTCCTGTGACTGATAAACTATTTTTAATTTTTTCCAGACCTGCATATTTATATATATATATATATATATATATATATATATATATATATATATATAAAAAAACAAAAACGTTTTTTAATATACGATGCAAAAGCCAAGAAGTCATAAAACATTTTTTTGGCACATCAGTTTTATCATGATGCATGATACAGTACCTGGAACACCATCAATGACATAATAACTGACATATATTGCTGACATAACTTAACAATCAATAATACATATTATTTATCAAAACATAATTATCTGTACAATATGACAAAAGTAACAATAACAAAATGTATAGAAAATCTGTTTTTTTTAAATCAGATAATATATTAATATTAATACATTTATATTAGTAAGCAATACAGTAAATAACTTGTTTTAGAATAAAATGATCTTATCATTTACAATAATGATTATGCAAAACATATTCAATCATAGCAGTTGAAAGTGATAGTTTAATTAAGTACATTTTGTTTCTAAAGAAATCATATATCTGCATTATAGCAGCTAAAGTACAAATAACAGTTACATATGTTTCATATAAAGCACTAATAAATTAAAAATGTTTTAATTTATATTTTTGTTCTCAAATATAGAAAAAATATATAGGATTAATATTTAAAAGAAAAAAATATAATTAAAATTCAACATCATCTAAGATAACATTAAAATGTACAGTTTTCTTTTTGCAAAAAAAAGTTTGTTATTACATTTTAGCAATATAATTAACATTTTAACTGATAATCGGTAAAATTGTTTATACACATTCTTTTAAATGTTTAAATTAATTATTTGGATACATTTTATGATGTAAGTATATTTTAATGATGTCATATGTCATGTAATGTATGATGTAACTGATTATCTAAGTGATTTTGTGTGAGCTCATGCCTTTTATAATGTCATTGATGATAAATTTAATGTTGTTTGTAGAGTGAAATATGAGTTCGGAATTAACTGAGCTTTGGATTTAAAATAAAAATGTAAACTCTTGTTTAAGAAAACAAAAATATTACCCCTTGGAAATTCAATCAACTTTTAGAAGCAGGCTTTTTTTAGTGGACAATGTTGTTGAAAAATAAATAAAAAATAATAATTTTTGAAAAGCAGGGTATTTTTTGATGAAATGACCTTCAATTTAAAAAAATATTCAATTAAAAAAACAAACAAAAAAACAGTAGAAAGTCAAATTCAATACATGTATCATATTTTATTGTATAATATATAAGAAATTAATATAGGTATCTAGACAATTTTGAAACCAGGCTTTAGTTGAAACTGTTAAGCCATTTTATGGTAGTCAAATTAGGAGTAAAAAAAAAAAATCAGCCTTTTTTAAAATATCAATATAGCAAAAACTACTCAACAGGTTTACTTTAAATCCTCTGGTTATGTAGTGACTTTCAATCAAGAATGCTATTGAACGTTAAAATTAATATATGTGGGGGGCGGAGCCAACTGCCAAGGTGATCAGACGTGTGTTTCCTGAGCTCCTAGGCCATGCTTACATAAAGCATTTATTTACAGAAAAAGGCTAAGCTAAATTTATATATAGATATCACCTAACTAATCTATAATGGACGGACACTCTGCCGGAGATAACTTCTATTACTATTTGCGATCCTAGCAACACCTTGGAGAGGGTACTACTGTATTGCAAGTCGCAAAATACCCGGGCCTGCTACCACCTCTGCTAGTTTCAGTAGCTACAGGATGGACCACGCAATTGATCTGAAAATGGAGGAGACCCAGGAGATACTATATGCCCTATTGCAAGGACTAGATAGGCAGATCACAAACTGCTTTTCCGAGCTAACAGACACCCTGAGGTCAGCGTGTAGAAGAAAGACCAAGAGCACGCTTATGAATGAGGAGGTCGGAGGTGCAGGGAAAGAATTGCCATTAGACAGCCTTTTGGTAACGCGACTCCCTCTACCACTGCTCCACATCTATGAGGGGGGCCCAGATTACCCCCTAAAAGACCAAAATGACCCGCTATTTATAGAGTGTATAACAACTGCGGGGAGTCAAACAGAAGCATCAGAACAGATACAGCAGAAGATAGAGCCGCGGCAGTCATTTAATGACATCGGAAATACCACGCTCCACTTTGGCTTTCAGCAGCGGCAAGGTGTCTACTCACTACGGGGGAGATCCGGAGCCTTTTTCACTGTTTCCTGCACAGGTTTGCTTTTGGCGGACTGACTGCTTCTTGCTATCGGGACCTACAGGCATAACTGTAGCGCAGATTCCGGGCCGTGCTCTTGCAACTGAGGTGTCCTTGGGCCTAACATCCACAAGCATGGCTTCATATAGACTAGGTGTTGGATAAGCTAACGGCATAGAGAACAACAGCTAGTTTCCACAGACTGAGCCGGTATTTTTGAGAAAATGTACTGCTGAACGAGGAAACAGCACCTTATATAATTTCCAGACTGCTTGTTACTCCGCAGTATTAATTAACTGTGTCTAGATCCATTTATATACATAGATAATTTGTTCTAGACAAACTAATCCCCTAGTTATACACTGCCTCTGCCTGAAGATATTATAACGTAGTCAATAGTGGTTAGACAGCAGACTTTTACATATAGCTTTGTAAATTGTCAAGCTCTCCAATGTACAGCTGACTGTCGTGCTAGTTATCAAGGGGTTTCTAGAATTATTATCTGTATTTTTAGTATGTCATATGCTTATATATGTTTCATAAGATTTGCTTTTGATGGTACTAGCCACCTCCCTATGTTTCAAGGGGTCCAATCCTGTAGTTAAATGTTCTTAGCCTAACCTAACTTGACTCTATGTTATCTTAATTTGCTTCAGCTAACTCTCCCCATTTTTAATTATGTGTAGTGGTTGGGCTCATTTAATAATGAGAAGTAGGTGCTGTTTATATTATATTTGCTATAAGAGATTGAAAAATGTTCTAGGTAAGATCTATGGTATGAAATACACAGCTGACATGATGGGTACTGTTCAGTGTTAATAAGTTATACTGATATTTAAAATTATATCTAATGCCACTAAGCTCCATTTCTTCCTTAGCAACATGGACAGATAGGGTACATTAGATACATAATGGGGTAATAGAGCTGATGTTCTAATGGTACACGCATCTAATCCACCATCACATATGGCAGTTGACCCAAGCATGTACATGGAGGGACATTATTAGAGTTATGAATGACTAGCAATATATATTTTAAGGATCCCTAGGGGTGGTAGCTATAACTCTATCCACATTCTGTATTGACAGTCATTACTGCATACTCAGCAATGTTTATACAGCCTTTATCTTACAATACATCTGACAACAGAGTAAAATGATAAGGCTATAATCTCAATCAGATTCCTGTCTCCAACTTGCATGTTTTGTGACTTAGAACTCCTGTACCTTCACTTCTCAGTAATTTTTGACCAGCTATGTCCCATTTCTAACTAGCAAGTTATAGGTTAGGGCACAAGTTTAAATATGTTTATTGGTTTTATGTCAAGCTTGTTTCTTGCTGTTAATGCTGGCATGTATTACTAATATTAAACACAGCTGCTCAACTCTATCCCTAGTGTTAGCGGAGTGCCACCCCAAAATTTTATGGTATGTTAATCTTGAAGATCCAGACTTAGTCTCTAGGCCAGTTAGCTCACTTGCATGCCTTTGATAACACCTACATATTCCCCATTTTTATTGGGAGCCAATTTTATTAATACAGCTATTTCCCCCCCCTTTACTTGGAAAACTAACATGATTTTGACCTACTCCATGTATTTAATATTATCAGATGTTCCAGACCTCCTTTAATATTAAAAATGCACTGCTTAGATGTTTCCAAATCATATAATTTTATGTAGTTGTGTACTTAAAAGTTCTGAGGTCTCAGTGCATTTACAAATTTGGCACACTAACTGGCTCCGCCTCCCCGCCGCCCCCCCCCCCCTTCAACTCTATTTTGAGCGGCTCTTGCCCGCTTCATCGCCTCCCCCATATAACTATAGAGCTACCTCCTCCCTAGCTCTAATCTTATTTGAATAGATACCCTAAACTGCTTTTTATATAGCTAGGAGAGGACCATTTTTGTTTATAATGCATTTAACATACTCTACAATAAAACCGAAGTCTCTCTACTAGACAGCCCACATTCTATAGTAACACTTAAGATATTTGAATTCATCACACTTATAATTATTCTGTGTATACATTTACCTGTGAATGTTTTGGGGCATACCCTATATATTGTATAATGTATTTGTTTACGACTTCAATAAAAATTATTTGACAAAAAAAATTAATATATGTACTTTGTTATTATTTTCTAGTGAAAGAAAAGGCCACTAAATAGGACGCAATTCTAATATGTAAGATAACATATATCTTAAAGATTCCTCAATCAGTTTTTAAGTAATATAAAGTGAACTTGTAGGCATAGCGTTTCCATCAAAAGTGCAAAAAACCTTTATATAACACGTTAACATATTTTTGCCTGGGGAAAGTAAGAACGTAACAACCACTGACTTATAGAGACAACTACCTCTGAACGGGTAAACAAGGACAAACTGTAACATTTTCTTTGAAGCAGAAGAATAAAAACACCTGTTATACATTTAACATGTCTCCTGCTAGAGACAAAAAGCAAGAATTAAAAATTAATTTAGTCAGTTTGCATTTTCTGTACTCCAGTACTGGCATCTCCCTATGAAACCATACATGTCACTTTGCTAATTATGTTAAATAACTGGCATTTATTTTGATAAGGTTTAGTATTGCTTTAAGTGAAAAGCAACAATCAGCCAATTACAGACCCCCCTCCTGTAATTTACACTGATGCTAGTAAAAAAATTTACCAGCTGCAATGCTGGTAAACCAATCAGTAATTAGAAAACAAAAATTACAAGTATTCTAAATGCTGTTTAGGTTATAAAAATATGTTTGCAATTCGTTGATAGGACAAATTGATTGATTTAATTCATATATAGAAAAATGTTTATCATATTTGAATATATAAAATATTTTCTAGTTAAAGTGAAAGTAAATCCTAGCGTTTTACAAACGCTAGGATTTACTATTGAAACAAATAAAGGCCACTTTCGTTCATGAAGTATAAGATACTTCATGTAGAAAAGTCCTTTATTTGATTCAATTGATCGCCGTTTTAGCTGCTACGGCAGCCCACGACTAAAAATTTTTTTGGCTAAGAGGTGACGTTTTCACCTCTTAGCCAATAGCCATGCGGTAAATCCGGCTTGGCGCCCATGGGCGCTGGATTTACCGCACTGCTATTGGCTAAGAGGTGAAAACGTCACCTCTTAGCCAAAAAATGTTTTAGCCGTGCTCTGCTGTAGGAGCTAAGAGAGGTGATCGATTGAATCAAATAAAGGAGCTTTCTACATGAAGTTTCTTATACTTCATGAATGAAAGTGCCCTTTATTTGTTTCAATAGTAAATCCTAGCGTTGTTACTTATAAATTATATTATGCTAATAGGGGCATGATAAAATGATGCCATTTTTATTTAAAAAAAAAAAGAAAAAGAGAAATAAAGCCTTTATCAGGAATTTAAGTTTGCATTAGGAATATCTGTATACAAAAACTTGTTTAAATCTAAACAGTGACCCCTTCCCCCCGTTCTCTCTACTTGTCTTTACTAATACCAATAAAGGCCAAATGTAAAAGAGTTTGTGACCTAATCTAATAAGAAAAACTAGGCTTACTGCACTGTTACTGCACTGTTTTACCCTATATACACATTCTGGCTCAGCCAATCTATAAAATGCAGTAAATAGAGACAGTTTCATTCTGCTATACATGGAAAAGTGCAAAAGGCAAAATCATTCACTGTAAATGAAAACAAATACCTGTTGTGATGGAATGCTTTTGCATGTACCACCTTGCAAATAATATTTAATCTAGACATGTGCAACGCTAAAAAAATAATTTTGTTTCGTTTTCATTAGTTAAATAAATAATTTTGTTTCAGCAAATTAGTTTAGTTAAGTTTTAAAAAAAAAAATAGTTTTTTCAGATCCATTCTTTATTCATATGCATTATTCTATTCTGAAGTTTAGAATAGAATAATGCATACGAATAAAGAATGGATCCGAAAAAATTAAAGGATCCAAAAAAACAATTTAACTAAACATAACTAATATGCCAGTGATTGCCAGAACAAAATTATCTAAAATTTCTGCCGCCACCCACATCGCCGACACTAAATAAAGCTATTAACCCCTAAACCATCGTCCCCACATAGTCAACACTAACTAAACCTATTAACCCCTAAACCGCCACCCCTCACATCGCCAACACTACCTAAACCTATTAACCCCTAAACCGCAGTTCCCCGACATCACTGACACTAACTAAATCACTAAATAAAGTTATTAACCCCTAAACTGTAGCTCCCCGACATTACCGACACTAACTAAACTTATTAGCCCCTAAACCACTATTCCCAAACATCGCCAACACTAACTAAACCTATTAACCCCTAAACCGCCCTTCCCAAACATCGCCAACACTAACTAAACCTATTAACCAATAAACCGCTGTTCCCAAACATCACTGACCTTAACTAAACCTATTAACCCCTAAACCGCAGTTATCTCAATATTGCCGACAGTAAAACACTAAATAAACCTATTAACCCCTAAACCGCCGTTCCCAAACATTGCCAACACTAACTAAACCTATTAACCCCCTAAACCGCCATTTCCAAACATCGCTGACACTAACTAAAACACTAAATAAACATATTAACCCCTAAACCACCATTCCCAAAAGTTGTCAACACTAACTAAACCTATTAACCCCTAAAACGCTGGTCCCCTTATCGCAACAACCTAAATTAAACTATATTAACCCCTAAACCTACCCCCCTAGCTGTAATATAATTAAAATAGAGAAATTAAAGTTACAATTATTAACTAACTACCTATTTTAAAAAAAACTTACCTTTGAAATAAAAATAAAACTTAAGCTAGCTACAATATAAATATTTACTAACTACCTAGTTAAAATAAATACAAATTTATCTGTGAAATAAAAATAAAACCTAAGCTTACACTGATAAAAACTAACATTACTAAAAATAGAAAAATCTAAGATTACTAAAAAAATAAAACTACATTTACAAAAAATAATAAACACTAAAATTACACAAAAAAACTACCATTACAAAAAAATAACAAACAAAATTATCCAAAGAAATAAAAATTATTCCTACTCTAATACGCCGTTTAAAAAACAAAAAAACCCAAACCCCAAAATAAAAGAAGCCTAATCTATAATAAACAACCAAGGGCCTTTAAAAGGGGCTTTTGTAGGGCATTGCCCTAAAGTCAGTAGCTCTTTTGAAAAAAATAAAAACAAACACCCCCCAACATTACAAACTTCACCCTCCAAACCCACAAAATAAAAATATTAATAAACCGGCAAAAGGACCCTGGCTGTAGCCCCTCCTACTATGCCAGCAGCTGATTCATGCACCTGGATAACCCATGGACAATTAGGAGACTGTACATTTAGTTTATTTGATTTATTCCATTTTATTTTATGCCTACATAATGTGGCAGTGCCAAATGTGCCCATCGGTAGATTTTCGGTGGGCCAGTAGGCTTCCAGCACAGCAGTGCCACATCCTGGGTCATCTGCGCACCATAGCACATCTATTCAAGGCTGCTCCGCTCCTAGAAGCCAAAAGGCAACAGGTGCAGAAGGGGCTGGGTTGGAATAAGACTGGGGGTGGGTTTAGAGCTAGACTGAGGCAGGGTTTACTGGGCCAGGGGGGCAAGGTCTGGGTCAGTCTTTAAATTTCTTTAAGGCTGGCCTAATTTCCCAGTTTGTTCAAATTAGCCAGTAGGATTTAAGCAGCTCTAATTCCTATTGGCTGATTTAAATTTTTCAGCCAATAATTAAGGCTTTTTTATTTTAATGGGCCGATTAGGTTTTTTTTAGTTAGGGTTTTTTATTTTGTGGGTTGGGGGGGTGAGGTTTGTAATGTTAGCAGGTGTTTGTTGTATTATTTTAGCAAAAGAGCTGTTAACTTTAGTGGAATGCCCTACAAAAGGCCCTTTTAAGGGCCATTGGTAGTTTATCATAGATTAATTTTTTTTATTTTGGGTTGATTTTTTTCAAAACGGGTTATTAGAATAGAAAAAAAAATATTATTTTGGATAATTTGATTTGTTATTTTTTGTAATGGGATTTTTTTTTATTTTTGGGGTGTTTTTTTTTTTTTTTTTTTTTTTTACATTAGGCATTTTTTATTTTTAATGGGACAAAAAAGAGCTGAATGTCTATACAAATGCCCTTTTCGGGGCAACTGGTAGATTAGGTTTATTTTTATTTATTTATTTATTAATGTATTAAAAAAATATATTTAAATGACATTAACACAACTTAAAAAACTTCTGTTAAAGAGTGAAGGTAAAACAATTGCTTGTTTTAACAATAAAACAGTCATTCAGCATTTGAAAGCTATACCAAGTGTACAACTGAGGATTTTTTGGCAGCTAACTTGTAATACTAGCGCACATTTGCGTGCACTGGTATTACTAAAGCTATATTTTGCACTCTGCTTGTAATCTAGCCCTTTATAGGGTGTGTTAACACCAAGCCAGCAGCAGCACTGATCTGTAAATGTTCACCACATCTGTTACAGAGTGAAACAATAATTGAGTTCCAAGATGACTATGCACCTGTAAAGAGTTAAAATAAAAGAATGGGGACAAGCAGGTCAGAAAACACAATAGCATATTGAGAATTAACCATTCTGTTTAAGTTGTGTCCAGCAGTTTAATGACCTTTTAATGTTACCAAACTAAATATGATTCATATTAAAATGCTACATGATTAGCAAATTATAATAGAAACCTATAGTGAAAGGTTTACATGGCCAATGTTATCAGATCTACTTCATCACAAAACACTGAGTTTAATTTGCTAATACCTTCTTTAACCATGCAATTATATGCAGCTTATTCCCTATAGCAGACTCATCTCTCTATTTTTACTAAATAGGCTCTATAGCCTAGGAACTGATAAGACTAGAGAGGCCATTAGTAAATCTTTTCCATGTAACAAGCTACAGGGGTTGAGTCACTAATTGCTTTTCTCTGCCATCTCTCTGGCCCCAATGTTTTTCCATGGTCTTATTAATTAGCGTCCCCTCCACATTATTTAGTAAATGACCTACATATAGAAGAATAAGGAATTAGTGTCCCTGGAGAGGCTTCTACAGTATCTCCAACATATAGTTCATGAGCTCCATTTATCATAGTCCAGACGGACAAAGTTTGCAACTAATCGTGTCCTTAGGCGTGTATTTTTACTTATTTTAAGATTACTATTCTGCGTTGTTGTGGGTTTCTAACATTCAAAACACTGTCCTCCATCTTAGCTATACTTTTTCAGCCACATCAGTCTTGCCTGCTTTCCAGCGGTGATATTTCCCAGTGTGACATATCTAGGGAATGTATAGTGAAACTTAATTTATATATGCATAATTTGAAGTGTTAAAACACAGAGGGTTTTTTTTGTATTTTCGCAAATGCACAGTGGCAATGTAAGTGGACTTTTGCTGAAGTTGCAATCCCCATTATAGCCGATGAACTGAGAGCCTGGAAATCTAAAACAGGCAATTTTGTTGTTCTGACATTGTATTGAATATTGTTACCACAGAGAGAACAAAGCAAGTTAGATAAAATAAGTAAATTGGAAAAAAAATAATTACATTCCATCAGAACCATAAAAGGTTAATTTTGTTTTTACTGTCCCATTAACAGGAAATACACATTTGTACCTTAAAGGGACAGTCTAGTCAAAATTAAACTTTCATGATTCAGATAGGGCAAGCAATTTTAAACAACTTTCCAATTGACTTTTATCATTAAATTTGCTTTGTTCCTTTGGTGGTATTTTTGAAAACTAAACCTAGGTAGGCTCAAACTAATTTCTAAAACCGTTGAAAACCACCTCTTAGCTCAGAGCATTTTGAAAGTTTTTCACAGTTAGACAGTACTAGTTTATGTGTGTCATATAGATAACATTGTGCTCACTCCCGTGGAGTTATTTAGGAGTCTGATTGGCTATACTGTATTGGCTAAACTGCATGTCTGTCAAAAGCACTGAGATAAGGGGGCAGTCCGCAGAGGCTTAGATACAAGGTAATCAAAGAGGTAAACCATATATTAATATAAATGTGTTGGTTATGCAAAAATCAGGAATGGGTAATTAAGGGATTATCTATCTTTTTAAAGAATAACAATTCTGGTGTAGACTGTCCCTTTAAGGACTAATTGCTCACTGGCTGCTAAACAGGGTTCCCACAGCTTTATTGGTAGACAGTGACAAACCTCAGTACAGAAACACCCACCTAGGTTACCTTATTACATCTGTAATGTCTTTTGCTGAGGACAACTAGAGATAAATATAAAAACCCTGTGAGACAATTACTTATAACTGTCACTAACTGGCTTCACAAGAGGATATTAAATATCAAGAAAGTAGAACAAGTGTTAAATTTAGGATACCTTTGTTTCAACAAGGAAGCACCCATTACTTCTAAAAAAAAAATCTAGGTTAATACCCACACTTTTAGAAAATTACAAGAAAAAAGAGCAACATAAAAATGAAATTATAATGCAGAGTTATTTGTTTTTTTACTACAAATAATTATACATTTTTAATATTACAATCTTAAAGTGTTTATGTATTTTAAGGCAACACAAGAGGTTTTGCAATAAGGCATAACCTCTCCTCCAACTGCAACAATCACCAGACTTCAGAGATAATGGAGAGAGTGGATGTTAATCTATATCATAAAGATCATAAAATAGTTAATGGAGAGAGAGGGTGTTAATCTATGTCATAAAGAGTTAATGGAGAGAGTGGGTGTTAATCCATTTCATAAAGAGTTAATGGAGAGAGTGGATGTTAATCTATATCATAAAGATCATGAAATAGTTTATGGAGAGAGTGGGTGTTTATGTCATAAAGAGTTAATGGAGAGAGTGGGTGTTAATCCATTTCATAAAGAGTTAATGGAGAGAGTGGATGTTAATCCATGTCATAAAGAGTTAATGGAGAGATTGGGTGTTAATCTATGTGATAAACAGTTAATGGAGAGAGTGGGCGTTAATCCATATCATAAATATAATTTTCTAGCACTACTATTCCCTTAATATCCATTTGTATGTGTAACCACAGTGGCCAATAAACTGCTGGCAGTTTGAGTGAGATAAAGGCTGGAAGCATGTGCCTTTCCTGGTGCAATTACTGATTTCATGCTTCCTCGAGAACAGTATGCTGACAACTTTTAACGGTGACCTCTGCTAACAACACTGCTTTTGTCTCAATACAATTTTGCTTCTCCACTTAAAGATCTCAGTAAGGTTTGATAAGAAACAGAAACTCGTTAATATCTTTAAAAAGAATTAAGGTTAATCATTTTTTTCTTTCTTGTATATAAAGAAAAGCAATTAAAAAATGTTAAAAAGTAGTTTTTGCACAAAAAGGGTAAAGTTATGGCAGTTTAAACTTATATTAAAGCTAACAGGAAATTTATGTTTGTATACAGCTGATCCATAACAAATGTTTTATGGTTGATAAAAACTTATTCAGCTCTATTGGTGGCCAAGGAAACAAAAGCTTAAAGGGACACTGTACCCAAAAAAATTATTTTGTTATTCAGATTGAGCATGAAATTTTAAGCAACTTTCTAATTTACTCCTATTATCAAATTTTCTTCATTCTCTTGGTATCTTTATTTGAAATGTAAGAATGTAAGTTTAGATGCCGGCCCATTTTTGGTGAACAACCTGGGTTGTCCTTGCTGATTGGTGGATAAATTCATCCACCAATAAAAAAGTGCTTTCCAGAGTACTGAAACCCAAAAAAAGTTTAGATACCTTCTTTTTCAAATAATGATAGCAAGAGAACGAAGAAAAATTGATAATAGGAGTAAACTAGAAAGTTGCTTAAAATTGCATGCTCTTTCTGAATTACAAAAGAAAAAAAAATGGGTTCAGTGTCCCTTTAAATAAATAGTGCCTGAAAATTCATAACCTCGCCACTCAGGTGAGATGATCTATAAACTCTCTTCGGTATGGCGAGGCCCTTAAAAAAATGTAGAAACACAAATTTATCTTGAGAAATGTTTATATTGCTATGTAGTGTTCTTTATGTGAAACAGAGTCTCCTACATCACCATACAAGGTCTAAAAAAAAATCACAAAGATTTTGTGTGAATTCTCTCCATGCCGGTGAGGTTTTAAATATCAGGCTCTAAGTTAGGAACATCTATTACAATACAATGCAATTTTTTAAATGCAACACAGAATAAATTTACCTTGAAAGAGAATTTGCAATGCATAAATACATGTTCATACATTAGTTGGACCATGTAACTTTTGCATTACTGATCCTACATAAATAAGCATTTAAACTACACAAATGGTTAAATACATAGGGCTTAATTTAACAAGCTTTGGATGCAGCTTTGGAGCTGCTTAGGCTAAAGACCCACATGAGTAAGCCATCAGCCAATAGTTAAGAAGCAGTGGTCATCAGACCATTACTTCCTAACCTATATTTGAAATCTCCCCACACTAGTCTGACCGGAGTGATTGACAGCCCCTGCTCATGCATGATTGGCCATGCACAATTTATGCTGGGCAGAAAGGTTCAGAGTTGTCTACCCTTGTCCACCCGGAGTTTCATAAATGCAGTACATATTCTTGTGCTAATGCTGCTCATGATTTGCAGCTACCAAGCAGTACTTTACGCATGTGAGAGGTTTAAAAACAAAGGCCCCGATATATAAGTGTGGGAGGACAAGATTTGCACCCAAGATCATGGCCTAATGCAGTAAACCCTGCCAGAATTAAACATTAACCAATAAAAAAATGTTGTGCAGCCCTGCCCTCTGTTTTCATGCAACCAATCACGTGAAAGCATCCATCATTCCAGACAAATGAGTCCAGGATGATTGACATTCACAGTCAATGAGGTTGTGGACAGGTTAAAAAGCAGTGGCCTTGAAGTTAAACTTTGAGTTGAAGTGTCCCAAGAGCTCTGAAGTGGCATCTACAGCTTAATAAAAGGAGCACATAATTAGCTTGGCAGATAAATTTAAAAAATACATATTCCAATGAATTACAGCATATCAGTTTTACATTAGAATGTCCCTTTAACATTAATTTAAATGTATTGCATTGTAGCTAATTTTTTTTTTAGTTAAAGGACAGGGCTACAACCAGGGATTATATAGTACGCACAAAATAGTGAAACCAAATCTTTTTAATAAAATTATTATTTATTAAAAAATTATTTAGTTTGAAAAGCAATTTACAATGTATTAGTAGAAAAGTACACTCTGAATACAACCGAGAGTCAGTGCATAAATAATGACTAACATAGGAGTACACTATAGAGATACAGATACACTTGCAAGCAGTTGTAAAACCAGGTGAAATATATATTTACACAGTAAAAAATAAATAATGGGTAAAAACGCTCTTAATAGGAACAGCAAACACTTGCCTGGCCAGAATATGGTTGCAAAACTACGCGTTTCAGGATCCCACCCCTTCATCATGTGTTCCTTTAATGTCAATTTAAATGTGTTGCATTGTAAGCAAATATACTGTTGTATTTCCTTTGATCTTTTGCTTTATCATTTAATTATTGTAGTTTCCTATTTGAGGTTGCTTTTATTTGTGTCACATATTATTTTTCTGTTTTACAAATGTTTTTGAATGTCAAATCTATAAATCGCATCAGATCTACTACACTGTGGAAGATGATGATGAAGATCAATTGCCACTAAATAATTTCATAGAAATGTACTACTTGCTTTTACCTCTTTAACTTAAAGGGACAGCCTACTCCAGAAATTGAACTGTTTAAAAGCCAGGGGTGTTATTATTTACTTGCTGGAGGCCAAAGAGGGCGTAATAAAATTGGCTACAGCCTGAATCGTTGGAACGGCAGATTTTATAAACACATGAAAGTAGAATTATTTTAAAAAGAAGGCGTTTACTAAGACTTTCATGAATTAAAGTCCCC
Source organism: Bombina bombina (assembly GCF_027579735.1). NCBI lineage: Eukaryota > Metazoa > Chordata > Amphibia > Anura > Bombinatoridae > Bombina > Bombina bombina. The sequence goes on from NC_069507.1 coordinate 207,761,826, forward strand.
ATCTAATACTTTAAGATTAATAATAATTGTTAATACAAACATTAAAGTTTACCCTTGAGACATGGGAGGTGGTTTGGGGCTTATTAGTCTCTTCCTGGTGTAATTTTTAGTGCATTTCTCATATTTCCTTGTTCCCATTTGCTTCATGTTAAGGTAATGTGCTTAATTTATTCTAATCACACTATGCTAACAGTACTTTAGCAACCCTCTTAGAACTAAAATGCTGGCTACTCTTCCTTCTCTCCTATAACACCCCTGATCTTATTCATCTTATTGTAAAATGATTCACTAATAAATTATTGATTCATTAGGACATCATGTGTTCTGTTAATACAAGGAGGATCTACAAACTTTTTGTCCTGGTGGCTAATGGATTCTGATGTTTGACCTGTGAGGGGGCGATCTCTAATTAAGCACAAATGGAAATAAGACACTTTATGCTACATCACAACACAGACTTGGACAACAGCAGTACATCTGTGTGAGACAGTATTACAAACAAGATGGAGCAATGATTGGTCCTTGCAATACCAAAGAAAAAAAAAATGATGGTTTATTTATTTAGTAGATAGGTGAATGTCATAACCTTACCAAGCACTATCCTTTCACAATATAAAGCTCAATATCTTTGACCTGATCATCTTCTCTCCCCCTTACAAATATTTATATTCCTGTTGATTACACCATCAATGCCTCCATGCTCATTCCCTTGGGATCTTTATCAATCTACAAATAAATTGTTTACACTTACTGCAAGGCATTTTGAGTGTTTCTGCCAGACTCATCTTTCTTACACATTGGGAATTGTTGCATCTCTCTGTTAATCCCCCCTCTGACTTCCATTAGGTTCAAGAATAACATTCAAAATCTTGACTTCAAATAGACATAAAAACAAGGCATTTGATTAGAACACTTAGATCTTGTCCTCTATGAGAAAGATAATATGCTCATCCTAGTAATTTTTGAATTTGCTTACATTGCCCCCCCCCCCCATCATCTCCACTGAAATTCAGTAGAATTTACCAACTAACCTTTAAAAAAATAATCTGAAAATGATGACTTACATTTCTACCTACCTCCAACTTCAAATTATGGCCCCTGATTTTATGCAAAAGTGTTGGTTTTATAGATAAGTATAATATAGTACAAAAAATCACATATAATTGGTACTGTCAGTGTTTAATTTGAAATATAAAATATACAACATGAATATTATTTGTATACTTTGTACTGACCTGTCATTCGTTGAGGTGTTAATATAACAGTATGTAGAGGCCTTGCAGTGGTTGTTGGCCTAGATATAGCCATAGTTACTTGGCTTGTCCTTCTATTAGGCTTTTCAAATCCCTGAAGTAGTATCAGTTCCTCTGGAGGATGCATCCAAGAAGAGTCCAAAGTGAAGCAGTTATTTAAAAAAATCTGTCCAAATAAGAAACATTTGAAACATATTAAAATATAATTATGTTTACTATACTTATAACAGTAATCAAATTAACTGTTGACATGTCTAGAATACTTTGCAGAACAAAAAAAAAAAAAACTTTGCAGACATGTGGACTAGATTAGATGGAGACAATACAAAAAAAACAAAAAAAAACAGCAGAATTTTTATAGTAGCTTGATGTCCGCATAGTGGAAACCTGCAAAGTGTTTGGACATCTTTTGACTGGTTAATTTGTTAACTCCATATGAAGGCCCATGATCAATAATATGCCTGTATGTGACCCTGCCACCTAGCACATATAACCCTAAAAATAACCATATCAACCACAACTATTGACCAAAGTTCACCCACAACAAAAATTACCCTTAATGTCCTACCCAATCTTTACCTCTACTATCCTAACCATGATCTTTTATCATATTTCCTTTTTTACAGTAAATAACTCCCTCATATATTCTCCAATATACAACTATAAGAGACCTCACCACATTCCCTAATTCAAATATAAGACCGCCTTTTGCAATCCCTCAATTACTAAGCCCCCTTACATGTTACCCCTTCAAAATTATATAAATAAATAGATAAATAAAGTGACCCTCAAAAATGTTTTTTAAAAAAGATTCCAGTGGACGAATCTTTTTTCTTCATTGTTTTCATGGACAGTAATAGATACTCATTCTTGAATCCCTTGCCTCTGTCTGGGCCTCCTTTTTGTTTTTACCCACTTACGGAAAAAAATATTGACAAATTAATACTGTGGATGGATAGAATCATATTAGCCCTTGTTAAAGAGACCTGAACCCAGGTTTAGGCTCAGACTGTACTGTGGGATCAAATAAAGAGGATCTGTCACTTATAGTAATGAGGATGCTCTAGTAGGAGTGCAAAATATTGTTCCACCTAGCAGGGCCGCCACTAGAAATTTTGGGGCCCCTGACTTAACCATTGATCAGGGCCCCCCCTCCTTTGACATGTGCAATTTTTGACCAAGTGACTAAAACGTATATATGCACTTTATTCTTAAGTGTTTATTTAAACTTGGAAATGTTGTAAAGGTAGTAACATACACTGAAACACACACTCACACATAAGGATTCACATATAGACACTCTAGCAAACACCCAAAGAAACTCAGACACAGACACCCAAACAGACACTTAGCACTTGTTTACATTGACCTGACAAGTAATGAGGTAAACTACCGTTTTGTCAAAAAAAGGAGATTTAGAAAACAAAATATGGAGTTCTGATTATCTTTTTGTAAAGGAAGATTCCAACTAAATGATGACAACAGCATGCAGTGGCTGAAAGGAAGGGCCCTGAACTGCCTAAACAATAATTTAAAGGTTAAATGGTAGATTGGTGACTTCCGGAAACGTCTCATTAGTCTCAAAGTCTGCAGAACGATGTGAATAATCAGTAGTAAGGTCAAAATGTCCTAAAAAGGAACAGACAATGGACACACACACAAACTCAAACTTGCACATACACCCAAGGAAACACCAACAGAGACACCCTCAGAAAACACAGAAAGACACACATACACACCCTCACTGAGACATCCACAGAAAACACACAAAGACATACACACACCCTCACAGAGACACCCACAGCAAATACACATCCTCACAGAGACATCTACAGAAAACACAGACATACATACATACACACACACACACACACACACTCACAGAGACATCCACAGAAAACAGACATACACACCCACCCTCACAGAGGCATCCAGAGAAAATACACAAAGACAAATACACGCCCACCCTCACAGAGACACCCATAGAAAAAGCTCAAAGACATATGCACACACCCTCACAGACATCCACAGAAAATGCACAAAGACATACACACCAACCCTCACAGAGATACCAACAGAAAAAAATACATACACACTCATAGAGACACAAACCAAAGCACAAAGACATAAACACAGACACCCACAGAAACACTCACAGGAGGAAACATTTATGCACCTTGCATCCCCTAATTCAACAGTGTGTGACATACATGATAAAAAAATGCAGAAATTAAGAGATCACTTTTTAAAGAATCATATTTGTAAATGTGCAAACAAAAATAATTCTGTGAATTCAAAATTGTACATTAATGATCTTGGTAGATGGCTAGATGAAGAAAAGTACTTTTAAAAGGTTGACATATGTTTGTCTGATAGTTTCCCCATTTTCCCCAACCAAGAGCACCACTTCAAATATAGTGTACAAATGTTCCCATCTGTTAGCTGTACTTGTGGATTTTGAAAATGCTGTACTCTATATGGTCTTGGTGGAACCATAAGCTGTGGTACTCATACCATTAGATCTGGTTAAATGCAGGATTTAAGCTTGTTGGTATGCATTTCAAAATTAAGTCAGCTGTAGAGTAAACTGAACAGTTTTAAGTTAACCTGTTTAATTTCCAACACTGAGAAATCTTAGTCTGAGAGTATAACATGTTATGCAGATGTAAAAATCTTAGATAAAATGCCTCCTTGTATCTGGAAAGTTCTTGCATAAAGGGGCAGTAAACTGGAATGTAATATATATCATTTGTGTATTGAGGAGGAAACATTTCTGTATGGTTTTAAATATAGAATTTCTACAGCATTGTCAAATAATCATAAATAAATACACTGCTGCTAAAAAAATGTGTTTTTATGGACCCCTGGCCCCACCATACAACTACTACCACACTGAAGTTAAAATCTTAAATTTCACAAAGAAATAAAAAACATTTGCTAAGTAATTCCTATCTCCTCTGCAAATGAAAGTGATCAGGCGTCTGACTCAGGCACACACTCTACAAACAAAGTGCCAAGTCTTTCTCACACTGTGCATAGTGGTTTAGTGCACACTCAGAAATCCTCTCAAATGCTATTACTTTACTCCTTGTAATAACTTTTCCCATGCTCAATTAGCACTCTGCTGTAGTACCCACTGGTGGCTGCCAAAATTTTAAAAAAAAAATTATTATTATTTTTTTTTTTTTTTTTAGTTCTTGCCTCATGGGCCCCCCCTAGCCCATTGGGCCCCTGACAGGAGTCACCCCTGTCACCCCCTGATGGCGGCCCTGCCACCTAGCCATATAAGGCCAAAGAAATGCTTCTGTTCAGCCCATCATAAAGGCTGCAAGAATCATTTCAAAATATAAATATAAGGAACCCTTCAAATTAACATCTAGTCCAAAATTTAAAAAGTTTTTTCCATAAATTACTGTGTACCTTAAATATAATTTTTGTTCTGTGTAATTTAAAGGGATAGGAAACACAAAAATAAATGTGCATGATTCAGATAGAGCATCTCATTTTAAGACACTTTGAATCCCTTAGTGACCAGACAATTTTTCAATTTTCTTACCGTTGAGGACCAGGGCTGTTTTTACATTTCTGCTGTCATATATGTTTTAGCTGTAATTTTTCCCCTACTCATTTACTGTGCCCACACATATTATATACAGTTTTTCTTGCCATTAAATGGACTTTCTAAAGATACTGTTATTTTCAGCATATCTTATCATTTACTATAAAAAATTATAAAATATGCTGAAAAAAATGGAAAAAACCACACTTTTTCCAACTTTGACCCCCAAAATCTGTTACATATCTGCAACCCTTAAAAAACACCCATGCTAAATAGTTTCTAAATTTTGCTGTGAGTTTAGAAATACCCAATATTTACATGTTCTTTGCTTTAGTTATAGGGCAATAAGTACAAGTAGTACTTTGCTATTTCCAAGCCATTTTTTTCTCAAAATTAGCGATAGTTACATTGTAACACTGATTTCTGTCAAGAATCCCTGAATAACCCTTCACATGTATATATTTTTTTATAGTGGACAACCCAAAGTATTGATCTAGGCCCATTTTGGTATATTTCATGCCACCAATTTACTGCCAAATCGTTAACTTTTTCACAAGCTTTAGGTTTCTCACTGAAATTATTTACAAACAGCTTGTGCAATTATGGTTGTAAATGCTTCTCTGGGATCACCTTTGTTTATAAATAGCAGACATAGATGGCTTTGGCATTGTTTTTTGGTAACTAGAAAGCCGCTAAATGCCACTGTGCACCACACTTGTATTATGCCCAGCAGTGACAGGGTTATTTAGGTAGCTTGTAGGGTTAATTTTAGCTTTAGTGCAGATATCAGCCTACCACCTGACACACCCCACCCCCTGATCCCTTCCTGACCCCCTTCAAACAGCTCTCTTCCCTTCCCCATATCACAATTATTTTTTTTCATATATATTCTGCAGTGTTGGATCCCCCTTAGCCCCCAACCTCCCTGATCCTCCCCAAACAGTTCACTACCCCCCCCTCTACCTATTTGCCGCCATCTTGGGTACTGGCAGCTGTCTACCAGTACCCAGTTTGCTAAAATAAAATGGGGTTTTATTATTTTTTAGGCAAAAAAGGCCAATTTTCTGTAGTGTAACTGCCCCCCTCAATAGCCTACCCCCTCACAGATCTCTTTCCCAACATTTATTCAATCCCTCTCCCTCCATCCATTACACTTTGCCATAGTGTAGTGGCTACAGTTCTACCCAGTCCCCCCTCTCGTGTGCACTCCTGAACTCCCGTGCACACTAACAACCACCCCACGCGCGCTCCTGGCCCCATCATCTAGCCTAACCGGAACTCCCCCCCACCTCCCTGCTATCTCTCCTACGCCACCAACAGAAATCTAGGTTTTGCCCTTTAGCAAGATACATAAGTACTGTATTGCTATTCGGGGCAGCCAATGTGATCTCTTACTATGATTCCCTATAACTTGATGAGGGTTTCATAAACTGGGACTGTAGCTCCCAGTTTAAAATGTGCCCTTATATCATCCTATCATGGACTTCGTAGCACTGACCAATAATTTTAGATAATCTTGTCTGGGCAGAGAATTTCAGATCATCAGGCTCTAGAAGACAACTAGACTTGTGCATGGTTGAAAAATTTGTTTTGGTTCGGTTCGGATCAATTCGGATTTTTTTTAATTTCGGTTCGGATCGATTCGAATTTGGAAAAATTTGAATGAATTCATTTCGGATTCGTTTCGGATTAACTCGGATTCAAATAAATTCGGCTGGATTCGGTTTGGTTCGATTCGGAAATTTGGAATTTCGGTATGTGTTAGGTGGGATGTGCTGTGTATTAGACTAGTATTATGTACTGTATATTAGGTGTAACCCATAGCAGAGTGATATAACCTAATATACTGTGCAATACTAGTGCAATCCATGGCCATCCGAATCTACCGAATAAATCCGAACTAATTCGGATTTATTCGGTAGATTCGATACTACCGTAATTCAGAAATTCAAATCGATCCGAATCTCCAAATTTAACAAATTTGTCCGAATTTGGATTCTGAACGAATCGAAACGCACATGTCTAAAGACAACGTAGAGGCTGGCAAAGCTGAAAAGGCTGTTAGTGAAAGTATACCATTATCCTTATGCAGTAATATATATAATCAAAACACCATATGTATTTTGATAACAATAATTTATTTAGTAATTTAAACATGTTTTATATTAGTAAATAGGGGGTGTGAACAAATACAAGCAAATACAAAGTCTTCTTGTTTATTTATTATATTTAAACATTTACTTCCCTCTCAACATTTAATTTTAGTGCCATACCAAGGAAGGGATTGTTAAAGCAGAAATTTCCCACATAGCTATTCACCTTTTAAAGCATTGTGTTATTAGATTATACTGTAGGAAATGCAAACCACAGCTGAGAAGTGTGTTTTATTTAAAGAGCAGAAAACACCGCTAGCATTTATTTCTTCCATTACATGTAATTCACATGGCAGCAGGTATGAATAATAGATTTTTTTTCTATTGCTTTTATGTGGAGAACTTTTTCATTTTCACAGCATTTATTCTCAGTAGAATAAAGGACATCTTTAAATGGCTTACACTCATTCTGGACTCATTATGGATCCCCCCTAGAAGATACTTTGAGCCCTATCCTGGCACATTTTAGCAACCCTGGAGGAGTTTCCAAGCAGATACTGTTTGATAGTGCAAAACAAAAGCACAGCTCTACATTATCATGGGTAGCTATGCACCTGCATTATAATGCATTATAATTTGAACTGAATATACAAAAACATTCTCTCTCTTACAGTTATCTCTATAGGAGATGGATGTGAATATATTACAGAGCTCAGATACTCAGATACAACTGGGTAGACATTTTTATTTTATTTTATATTCATGGTAAATAAATAACACTTCCTATTTGTATTGAGTCTTTTAGTAAATCTATTTTTTCTAAAAAGGTTAGTGGTCACTGATTTCCCCTTGCACACATTCTTTGCAAAACAAGGTTGCTATTTTATCAGCTGTATATGAAACCTTCCAAAACTCATTTTGTTCTACTTTTATTCCTGCTGTTTCTGAATGTTTCCCACTACACTTATGTTCTATGGTCTTTTGCTCTGGGATTTCTGGCTGTTTTTTTTTTTTTTTTTTTTGCTTGTTTTTTTTCTGTTCATTTTAATTTACAAGGCTCCTTCCTAAAGGTTTTATGTGCACTCTCTTGAAATGTTTTATATTTGCGGAATATAATGTGCACAGTCATATTATGCCTCTTTTATACCAAACACATACACCTAAAGGGGGCATTCAATTGGAGTATGAAATTGAAAATGATGTATTTCAGATTTGATTATAAACAAAAGTATAGGGAAGTCAAAATTTAATTTACATGATTCAGGTAGAAAATGCACTTTTAATTCACTTCTATTTTCAAATGTGCTTCATTCTCTTGGTATCTCTTGTTGAAAAAGAGTATGCACATATCTTACGCTAGTTGGGAGCAAGCTGCTGATTGGTACCTGCACACATTTGTCTCTTGTGATTGGTACACTAAATATGTTCATCTAGCTACCAGTAGTGCAATGCTGTTCCTTCAGCAAAGGATAACAAGAGTATGACCCAAATTTGGTAATAGAAGAAAATTGGAAAGTTGTTTAAAATAATATGTTCTATCCAAATAATAAAATAAAGTTTTGAAGTTTCCATTCCCTTTCAGTATTTTTTCATCAAGCAAAAATACTTTTGTGTACTCATCCTGTAGAACGTTTCAGTTTTCCAATGGTGAAGTGATTTTGGTGCTGATGTGAAATGTGCACTTAGGGCTTATTTATCTAAATGTATCTTCTCTAAGGGGATTATCCAAAAAGTCTCATCAGTACAGTGAGGTCCCTCAAAGAATTTTAGAAAATCAACATTTAGCATTGCAAAATAGTGCTTAAAAAAGCACCTAAAGATTTTAAGAGATTTCTCTCCATGGGGAAAATAAGAATCCTTTAGAAATGTTTATATACTGATTTTCAACAGAAAATCACCATTAAAGTCTATAGATTTGTTTTAAATAAATAAGTTGATAAACTTTTCTAAATGTTTGTGATTAAGCCTCATGCTTCCATTGAACTTAAAGGGACATGCCACCCACATTTTTTCTTTTATGATTTAGAAAGAGAATGCAATTATAAACATCTTTCTAATTTACTTATATTATCTAATTTGTTTTATTCTCTTGATATTCTTTGATGAAAAGCATATCTAGATATGATCACTAGCTGCTGATTGTTTGCTGCACAAAGAAGCCTTGTGTGATTGGCTCACCATGTGCATTGCTTTTTCTTCAACTAAGAATATCTAGAAAATGAAGCAAAATAAATAATGGAAGTAAATTGTAATGTTGTTTAAATTTCTATTCTCTATCTGAATCATGAAAGAAAGATTTTGGGTTTAGTGGCCCTTTAAGTACAAAAAAACCTATGGCCATATGCTCCTCATACTGAATGCATAGTAAAAGCAATTATTAAAATATTGATAGCTTTTACTGGAAAGGTTCTAATCAAAATATTAGTGTATTATAATTTCCATTCATGTCTATAGAATATTAATTTTTTTTTTCATTTTATATAAGCACACATTTTGTAACTTAAATAAATGTATCTCAACCAACTTTTAAGTGAAAAATAATTTATTTTTAGATTTAAATTAAAAATCAAAACCGTAGAATATCAATATACATTTTGATGGCTGCCTCATTTTAAGGTAACCTAACTTATTAATTAATTTAGTAACCGATTTCTAAATATCAAGGGGAATTACCTTGCAATTAGACATTTTCTTTTCAATCCAACATTTTTCAGTGTACGGAGGAACTGTAGATGAGTAAATATGTGGAAAAAGAGGAAATAAATCCGTACTTGAAGATGGAGAGAATCCCAATGGAGGAGAATGAGAATCTATCCACTGTAAAGGAATGCATTAAGAATTTATCATTTAAAAAATATAATATGTTTATACAATATAAATATAACTGCATATATTTATAACACTTATATATATATGTGTGTGTGTGTGTGTATATACATGTGTATATAGTTATTTGTATTTGTAATTGTATATACATACAAATATACACATATAAACACATATATAACACTTATACACACACACACACACACACACACATATATATATATATATATATATATATATATATATAAATATATATAAAAACATATATATTCTATAGAACAGGAAAGCATTTTAAGTAATATTTTGAGATTAAAGGGACACTAAACCCAAAAAATGTCTTTCATGGTTCAGGTAGAGAATACAATTTTAAGCAATAATCCCATTTACTTCTATTATCTAATTTGCTTCATTCTTTAGATATCCTTTGTTGAAGAAATAGCAATGCACATGGATGATCCAATCACACAAGGCATCTGTCTGTAGCCACCAATCAGCAGCTGCTGAGCCAATCTAGATATGCTTTTCAGCATAGGATATCAAGAGAATAAAGCAAATTAGATAATAAAAATGAATTAGAAAGTTGTTTAAAATGGCATGCTCTTTCTAAATCATGAAAGAAAAAAATTGGATTTCATGACCCTTTAACTACAATGTAATAATAATGCATAATAGTTGCATGTTATATGGTTGAAAAGAGTCTTGTTTCCATTAAAAAAGAACCATGTTACCAAGTAAACAAGTCCACAGTAGTATTACACATATTCAGTGGCATAATGAAATATACATATCTTCACAGAATTTTCTTAACAAAGGTCTAGTAAAAATATAAACAATGCAATTCTGAACTAGAAACTTTCAAAGCTTCAATGCAACTAGCCAGTTTAAAGTGTAAACCGTTTGTTTTTTCATTTTTTATTTTTAAATTATTTTCTTGTAGCACACATGACCAATCAGCTGTGGCTAGGAAACACCAGCACTATGTAAACTCTATTTCATGAGTTGAGTCCATAGATCACCAGCAGGTGCTCCTTCGAACTTAACCACATGCTGTATGACTGCATAGTACATAAAACATAATAATCTTTACAACACTGCCTTGAAAACAAGTTGTGCTCTAGCACTATACTAGCCTGTTGTGCTTCATGTTTTAATATAAACTGTATTTAACATTTTTTTCCAAAAAGTACAAACAGTAATAATGTTATTTTTGTTTTAATTCTTAAAAATAATCATTTGTGTACTAAGGGGGTTAAAGATAGAAAAAAAAACAATTAAATTAAAGATATTGTAATATATTTTGAAATTTGCATGACTTAAAATAACATATGTCACTTAAAGTAAATTAAATCAATTGATCAATTAATTAAATAATTAATTAAGAAATTCATTTATTAGTTAAACATTATGTGGTGCACTAATAGTATAATGGTTTTAATATTAAGTGTTTTTGGCATTTATTGTCAAATGTTCAAAACATTTCTTTTTTTGTTTTGTTTAAAAAATGTAAGATTTTTGGTTGTTAAGTTTATATATGAAGGTAAGCTTGATCATAATATATTATTCACAATGATTTTCTGGTGATATATTTAAACCCTTTCCCAATAGTGCATCAAACAAACATTTATAGTATCCAATATTGTATTTTATATGAAGCTTAGTAATATTAGGGTGAATTGTTCTGCTTTTCCTGAAGTGTTGTTAATATTTGTAATACATGCATGTAATATTTTACTATGTCATTTATACACTGATAATTACTGTTTATACACTATCTAGTAATATGCTAACAGAATCATAATAACAATTTTAGCAAAAACTAAATTATTTTAAAACCTATGTGTGAGGCTTGGCTGACTCTTAGACAAAAATATATTCCTAGGTATCAGATACCTCTAGTGGTCATTTTGCATTATGACATTAAATTGGATAGATACAGTTAAGACTTCAAAGAAAAAGCAAAAAAGACAGCCCAAGGATACACAATACTGAGTAAAGATATAACTTTTCAATCATCTTTATAATGGCTATTCTAAAAATTAAACATTTTTACAAACACATTTTATTCACAGTTTATGGATTTATGAAATAAGAACTTAGGCAAAAAACCTTAACAATTATTTCATATGTAACTCGCAATTTTAATGACTTAATGTACAAAAAAAACAAAAAATCAATTAATAAGTAAATAAACAGATAAGCAATTTACCAAAGGCTTTACTTATGAAACTTCCAACCATTATATCCTTTGACAATAGGAATAAATTGTTTCGGGACAATATATTAAAAGTGTTTTTTTGTTTTTTAAAGGTATGTGCAAGGTTTTTAGTCTTTTTTGTATTTTGTATTTTTTTTTTTATTTAATTTTGATCTGATATAATGAAAATCAATCTATAAACTTTATGGTATTCTACACATTTATGGTTGATCATGTCATTAAATAAAGCAATATATTGGTGAGAATTTTTATTTGGGAATTTTTCGAATTCAGTAATGGTACTGCAGCACCTAGTAATAATAAGCAGGGTACTGCACTACTGTTTATAAGAGTAAAGTATAGCCTGCTGCATATTAATAAAGAGTGATTTTCCAGAAGTTCTGCAGTTTTAAAATCATCTTTTGCACGTCCTGTAGTTTAAAGGGCATAATGAAATAAATATACATAGTTTCTAATGAAAGATCACAATACTTGTTTGTATTTTGCATATTACTTTATTTCATGCATATATTGAGACTAAGCAAATTTACCTGCCCATTTGAAAGAGGAAACTGATGTGCAGCAGGTTCTGGTGCAGGGGATACTGACATCAAAGGCAAGAAAGGATCACAGGGAATTTGCCAGGCAGGTACACCCTGTAACAAAGGAGATGGGGGAGAACAGGACAAAATAAATGGTGGGGGCACAGCACCTATCCGAAAGACACCAGGTGTTTCTGGGATCATACAAATCCAGGGAGGTGGTTCTGCATTCATCGGCCAAAAAATGGGCTGCCTCTTGATTCTTGAAATAGGGAACATCCTACATCTTATATATCCAACTGCTCAAAGATTTAGCCTCCCACAGAGTGTGGCTATATCAGGGATGCTAGCACACTTCCCTTTTCCTCTATAATAGATATCTCCAGTACTGACTGTGCTTCTAACATCCAGATGCCAGTTATAACAGGAGAGCTGCATGCCTCTTTGCTGTAAGAGAAGAACTGCCGAATGAGAATTCCCTGCTCAGAAGCCAAGCATTCTGTCTCCTCCCTCCCCATCTCACTTAGCAAACCTCTGCCCCCCCTGCTACCCTGCTAGCTCATCATACCTACTGATTGTCGTTTACATTTCATACTGTAAAATATTTGTATATCCATTTTAAAGGTAATTTACTAAATTAAAATTTATTTTTTTATTTACTATAAAATCAATTTGACCAGTAAAATAATTGTAAAGGGACACTGTTTAATACATATAATCACTGTAATTAAACATTGTTAGCTACCTCTAAATGTTGACTTAAAATATTATTGAATTATTGAGCAACTACTTAATTTATAAGTTCAATATAAAGTTTTGCTTTAAATTTATATTAATGTGCTCAAATTGCAGAGTAACCCTGTTAGTTCTAAGCAAACTCTGAGATGCCTTTTTAGTATTTATCAAAAGGAATGCGTCTTATAATTAGATTCAAGTTGTTGGTCTTGTTGTAAGAGAATCAAATGAACCTTTAAGCTAATATATCACATACCTCAGATTATATAGCCATATAATGCAGTGAAAAGGAAAGTTGAACTGGGTGGTTGTTTCCCTTACAATGTAATGCTGCTCAGTGATTGCAAGCTTTAGTTTAGCATAGAAACACAGTGCTAAAAACCTCTCTTGAATCAACACAAATTAAAATGTGATATTCTAATTCCAGTTTTATTTGTAATCACTTAAAGGGACATGAAACCCAAATTTTTTCTTTAGTGATTTAGATAGAATATACAATTTTAAACAACTTTCCAGTTTTATTCTATTATCAAATTTGTTTCATTCTCTTGGTATCATTTGTTGAAGGAGCAGCAATGCACTACTGGTTACTAACTGAATACATGGGTGAGCCAATGGCAATCGATATATATATATATATGCAGCCACCAATCAGCAGCTAGAACCTAGGTTCATTGCTGCTCCTGAGCTTACCTAGATAAACCTGTCAGCAAAGGATAACAAGAAAAAAAGCAAATTAAATGATAGAAGTAAATTGGAAAGTTGTTTAAAATTGTATGCGCTGTCTGAATCATGACTGTTTAATAATGACTTTACTGTCCCTTTAAAGAGAAAATTAGGTCACAATTAAACTTTCATGATTCATACAGGGTTAGGGTTGCCACCTCAGCCATGTTTTCCTGAACACTTATGAGTTACACATGCTGCAGGGTGTGCAGGGAGGAACATGTATTGTGTTTCTGGATAGCACTATTCATATTCCTCCTTGCACACCCTGCAGCATGTGTAACTTAGAAGTGTTCTGTATATTAAAGGACGGGTGGCAACTCTAGACAGAGTAGGCTATTTTAAACACATTTCTAGTTTGCTTCTATTATCTAATTTATTTAATTCTCTTTGAAAATACCAAAGCACCAATCCCCTACTTGGAGCTAGCAGCTGATTGGTGGCCACACATATATGTCTTTTTCATTGGCTCACCAATGTGCTTAGCTAGCTCTTAATAGTGCATTGCTGCTCCTTCAACAAAGGAACCCTAAAGAATGAAGCACATTTGATAAATTAAGTAAATTGGAGATTTTGGGTTTCATGTCCCTTTAATGCCTCACATAGATTTATTGTTCTCAGTTTTGTTGATTTTTTTTTTACATTTCAAGAACACGACAACAATTGCAAGACAGATCAGTGATACCTGCAGAGATGATTGCTTTTATAAATATGCTCACACTTGCAAGAAAACTTCAAACACTGTAAGGTTTGCCTATAATTTGCTCATTTACTGGCACTGCAAGACACATTTTACTTATATAATATAAAACAAATTGTATTCTTAAATCTCATACTATGCAGAAAATACAAAGTTTGAAGTCTATATTGAAAAAACAAAACAAAAATAAAAAAACTTCTATTTCACTGTATGTATGTTAGGTATTGTAATTGTCTTACCTACTACTCCTACTGGGATATTCCAGTCCAAATTTAAATACCCATAGATAAATAACATCTATGCCTAGAAACATATATATATATATATATATATATATATATATATATGTATTGGCACAAATGCATCTAGTAAAAGTTATCATGAAGCTAGGGATGAGCGAATGTTTCGCAACATTCGAAAAAAGGCATGAATTTTAACATTCGTTCGTTCGCATAGAATTTCGAATGTATACATAACATTCTAACATTCGATTTTCGAATGTTCGGTTTTGAATTTTATGATTACATTCGAAAATATTATTTTCGAAAAATTCGAATTTAGATTTGTAATAGTATTTCTAATGCTTTCTTTAAATGTAATATTCGAATTATGCAATATTCTATATAGAAACATTTGAATTGATATATTTGTATCTATTATGTAACAATTTCTTAGATTCCCGCCCTACCACATGAACTGTTGAACTTCTGACTAGTATTTGTTAAATAGAATGTTAAATTCGAAATTTTGAATGTGGACATTCAATATAATTATAAACATTTGAATTCGAAAGTGACATTTGAAAACTGTAAATAGCATTCGATTATAGAATTTTTAAGAACATTCCTTCTAATCAACATTCAGATTTATAATTCGAATTTCGGTAATAACATTCATTCTAACATTCGAAATTCGAAAATTTACACATTCGTCCATCCCTATGTGAAGCATAGATATATATTATCAGTGCACCAGCATTTTATTTAACCCCATAATTACCATGCAAGCGGGGGGACTGTGCTATTAAAAGCACAATCTCTATAGAAAGACCAGCGACGTACCCCTTAAGGAGTTAAATACTGCAGCTGCTCAGAGTGCCAGTGGGGCTTGTATCATGTCAGCAATGAACAAATTGAGTCATTATCAGAAGGTACCAGCACCTTAGGCTCTCTGAGCAAGTACTGTGTTTAAAATGCTGGTGCACAGAGGATACTTATACACTGTTGTGAAACAGCTATATCTTTTATTAGAAGTTTATATTCAAAATTGAAATACATCCATGTGGATTCCAATTTTGGCTGGGGTGTCCTTTAAACTGATTGAACATTGATTGAACATTGAACATTTTTAAGTGAGCTTTATAACTTGCAATTACTTTACAAACTATAATAAGTTTAGATTACTAATAAAGGGACATGGTACCCGGTTATTTTCTTTGTCCCATCTAAAAGATAGTATTTAAAAATATATTACAGTCTTTATATTTAAATTATTTTCTTGTGGGAGCTGTTCCTGCCAGCCAGTGAGCAGTAGATACCTAAGTTGTTTGACATCTGCAACCTCTGATGTTGCGGACAGGTTAAGGGGCAGGGTTCATAAGACCTTAGACCAGTGCTTCTTAAAAGGATAAGAAAACCCCAAAAAATTATTTTGAGATTCACAAAAAGCATACAATTTTAAAAAAGTTTCCATTTTATTTCTATTATCAAATTAGTTTTGTTCCCATTGTATTCTTTGTTGAAGCGATACCTAGCTAGGTGTCTAGAGCACTATATACGAGGAAATAGTGTTGTCATCTAGTGCTCTAGCAAAGGGATAGCATTTTTGCAAAACTGCTGTCATATATTGCTCCAGAAACGTACACGCTCCTAAGTCTAAGTTCCTGTTTTTCGAGAACAAAAAAAATGTGATAATATAAATAAATTAGAAAATTGTTTAAAACAGCATGGTCTATCTGAAATGTGAAAGAAACATTTGCCGTTTCATGTCCCTTTAACTTTCGGTTGCAGGTTTGCATGAATGCGTCTGCACCATAATGTCCTTGAAGCTGGATACACAGCTTTAGAAAAGGGGATCTTTGTTTGCTTCAACTGTTTTTAAAAGGCTAAACCGCAAACACCACTTGTTTATCTGACATAGTCATTCAAGACTTAAGAAGAATAACCACTGTGATTTTGTTAGCAAAACTTGCACTATTATGCAGTATCGTATCACCTCTGCAGAGGTCAATAAGAGACAGACGTGATAGCAGTTACAATTTGTCAATATATACCTTAAACAGGTTGCAGAATGGAAAGTAATATTTTTTTTTCTTTTGTAAGGAAACCTAAAGGAATTCAGTGACACCATTCAAATGCAAAGTCAGAACATTCATCTCTTGTTAGATCTTTAGAAAAAAAAAAGAGCAAACATAAATGATTCAAAATTGTTTATTAACTTCCAAAATGATTCCAATACTAAGATAGATAAAACATACTCACAGGGATAAAGCACCCGATTGCAAGATGCTAAATATTGCATGCTGGGAACTTCTCACAAGTCTACCTGCCAATTTCTTACATGATTAATCTGAGGAAACAAAAATGCTTTGAGAGAGCTGGGAAGCGTTAAGTCTGTTTTTTTTTTATCATTATTTTCCATTTAATACTGTTTTTCCTGCACTGGGTTGTTTGGAAGCAGTCCTGTCTCCATCATGTGCACCTATGAATAAGTCAGCTGGGAGGCTTGTGGGAAATTCCCAGCATGCAATATTTAGCACCTTGCAATCTAGAGTATTTGATCTATCTTAGTATTGGAATCAATTCGGAAGTTGAGGGGACATTGTACTTTAAAATAGACCTGGCTTAAAAGGTTAGGGCTACAAAAATGTTGCACCAAAAAAAACCTTAAATACATTAAAATTAACATATATACTCATATACACACTATCTAATAAAAATGATTTATAAAAAAAAGTTATAAGGGTTGAAGTATATGGTGTTTGACTGGAACGGCCTATCATAATCTATCTATCTATCTATCTATCTATCTATCTATCTATCTATCTATCTATCTATCTATCTATCTATCTGTCTGTCTGTCTGTCTGTCTGTCTGTCTGTCTGTCTGTCTGTCTGTCTGTCTGTCTGTCTGTCTATCTATCTATCTATCTATCTATCTATCTATCTATCTATCTATATACAGTATATATATATATATATATATATATATATATATACATACACACACACACACACACATATATATATATATATATATATATATATATACATATATATGCATGCATGTCTAAATATGTGTATGTACTTGTGCATTTATGGTATGTACTTGTGCATTTATGGCACTTTTTAGATTAGATTTTTTGAAGATAATTTTTTTTATTTTGGGGGGTGGGGGTTTATGTTAGAGGGTTATAGGGTTTTTTCATTAAAAGAGCTGGATCACTTTGTTAGACTTTTATTTTTATGCGGTGGGGGTGTGGCGGTTTAGGAGTTAATCGTGTAAAGAATTAGTTTGTGGTGTGGGGGGTGGTGGTTTATGGACAGTTTAATTAATTTACTTATTTTAAAGGGACAGTAAACACCAGAATTTGTGTTCTTTTAAAAGATAGATAATCCCTTTAATACCTATTCCCCAGTTTTGCATAACTAACACAGTTATAATAATACGCATTTTACCTCTGTAATTACCCTGTATCTAAACCTCTGCAAACTGCTCCCTTATTTCAGTTCTTTTGACAGACTTGCATTTTAGCCAACCAGTGCTGACTCCTAGGTAACTTCCTGTGCGTGAGCTCAATGTTATCTATATAACACACATGAACTAATGCCCTTTAGTTGTGAAAAACTTTTAAAATGCATTCAGATTAGAGGCAGCCTTCAAGGTCTAAGAAATTAGCATATGAGCATACCTAGGTTTAGCTTTCAACTAAGAATACCAAGAGAACAAAGCAAAATTGGTGATGAAAGTAAATTGGAAAGTTGTTTAAAATCACATTCCCTATTTGAATCATGACAGTTTATTTTGGACTTGACTGTCTCTTTAAAGGACCAGTCAACACAGTAGATTTGCATAATCAACAAATGCAAGATAACAAGACAATGCAATAGCACTTAGTCTGAACTTCAAATGAGTAGTAGATTTTTTTTCTGACAGTTTTAAAAGTTATGGTTTCTCTTGTAAGGTGTATCCAGTCCACGGATCATCCATTACTTGTGGGATATTCTCCTTCCCAACAGGAAGTTGCAAGAGGATCACCCACAGCAGAGTTGCTATATAGCTCCTCCCCTAGCTGCCATATCCAGTCATTCTCTTGCAACTCTCAACAATCATGGAGGTAGTAAGAGAGAAGTGGTGAAAAGTAGTTGTTTTTTTACTTCAATCAAAAGTTTGTTATTTTTAAATGGTACCGGAGTTGTACTATTTTGTCACAGGCAGAAAATAGAAGAAGAATCTGCCTGTGATCTCTATGATCTTAGCAGGTTGTAACTAAGATCCATTGCTGTTCTCACACATAACTGAAGAGAGAGGTAACTTCAGCTGGGGAATGGCGTGCAGGGTATCCTGCTATGAGGTATGTGCAGTTTAATTTTTTTTCTAGAGATGTAAATGCTAGAGAATGCTGCTGATACCAGATTTATATAAGGTAAGCCTGAATACAGTGATTTAATAGTGACTGGTATCATGCTTACTCTCAGAGGTAATACTCTTATAAATTTGCAATATAAAACGTTTGCTGGAATGTTTAAGCGTTTTTATATATGCTTTGGTGATAAAACTTTATTGGGGCCTAGTTTTTTTCCACATGCCTGGCTTAAATTTGCCTAGAAACAGTTTCCTGAGGCTCTCCACTGGTTTAACATGAGTGGGAGGGGCCTAATTTAGCGCTTTATTGCGCAGTAAAAATTACAGACTGAGCATCCAGCTGGACATCTCTAAAGGGCTCTTAGGCTTTCCAAAGTTGTTTGTTGGGAATAGAAAGTAGAAAGAGGGCGCCACAATAGCGTGATACCGTCTGGATATGTAGGTATAGATATAAGTAAGTATTATGCTTACCAGATGGTGTGACACTGTACTGTGACCAGTGCAAGAAAGCAGACAAGCACTTATCAGTGGCTAGTACACTGTGGAAGCCAAGCTTCAAAGGCACTTGTCCTAGTTGAAACTCTGAGTGTGTCACCTGTTGGCTGGACTTCAGGTGCTGCAAAGGTGTAATCTTTTGTGTGTTGTTCAGTTGGTATTGATAAACCACAACACAGACAACTTCAAATAAAATAGCTTTTAATACTTATGACGCGTTTCTCAACCTCAAACAGGTTGTTTCATCAGATAAAAAAGTGAATGACACTTTTTTATCTGATGAAACAACCTGTTTGAGGTTGAGAAACGCGTCATAAGTATTAAAAGCCATTTTATTTGAAGTTGTCTTTGTTGTGGTTTATCAATACTACTACTATACTTTAAGTGTATTACCTGGTTTTATATTGAATATTGCTTTTTTATATTTTAAATATCAGCGCTCTTTTATATCACTTTATTGGGATATGTTCATTTGTTGGGAATGTAGGGCCACAGCAGAGCTGTGGCAGTTTGTTGTGACTGTTAAAAAAACGTCTTTACCATTTTTTTATCTGTTTTTTGAACTAAGGGGTTAATCATCCATTTGCAAGTGGGTGCAATGCTCTGTTAGCTTATTATACACACTGTAAAAATTTCGTTTGATTTACTGCCTTTTTTCACTGTTTTTCAAATTCTGACAAAATTAGTTTCTCTTAAAGGCACAGTACCGTTTTATTTTTTGCTTGTTAACTTGATTTAAAGTGTTTTCCAAGCTTGCTGGTCTCATTGCTAGTCTGTTTAAACATGTCTGACATAGAGGAAACTCCTTGTTCATTATGTTTAGAAGCCATGGTGGAACCCCCTCTTAGAATGTGTACCAAATGTACTGATTTCACTTTAAGTAATAAAGATCATATTCTGTCTTTAAAAAATGTATCACCAGAGGAATCTGACGAGGGGGAAGTTATGCCGACTAACTCACCCCACGTGTCAGATCCTTTCACTCCCGCTCAAGGGACTCACGCTCAAATGGTGCCAAGTACATCTAGGGCGCCCATAGCGTTTACTTTACAAGACATGGCGGCAGTCATGGATAATACACTGTCAGCGGTATTATCCAGACTACCTGGGTTTAGAGGAAAGCGAGACAGCTCTGGAGTTAGAAGAAATACAGAGCATACTGACGCTTTAAGAGCTATGTCTGATACTCCCTCACAATATGCAGAAGCTGAGGAAGGAGAGCTTCTTTCTGTGGGTGATGTTTCTGACTCAGGGAAGATGGTTCAACCTGATTCTGATATGTCTACATTTAAATTTAAGCTGGAACACCTCCGCGTATTGCTCAGGGAGGTTTTAGCTGCTCTGAATGACTGTGATACAATTGCAGTGCCAGAGAAATTGTGTAGATTGGATAAATACTATGCAGTGCCGGTGTGTACTGATGTTTTTCCAATACCTAAAAGGTTTACAGAAATTATTACTAAGGAATGGGATAGACCAGGTGTGCCGTTCTCTCCCCCTCCGATTTTTAAGAAAATGTTTCCAATAGATGCCACCACACGGGACTTATGGCAGACAGTCCCTAAGGTGGAGGGAGCAGTTTCTACCCTAGCGAAGCGTACTACTTTCCCTGTCGAGGACAGTTGTGCTTTCTCAGATCCAATGGATAAAAAGTTAGAGGGTTACCTTAAGAAAATGTTTATTCAACAATGTTTTATTCTCCAGCCCCTTGCATGCATTGCCCCAGTCACTGCTGCTGCGGCTTTCTGGTTTAAGTCTCTGGAAGAGGCTTTACAGGTAGAGACTCCATTGGATGACATACTTGACAAGCTTAGAGCACTTAAGCTAGCTAATTCTTTTGTTTCTGATGCCATTGTTCATTTGACTAAACTAACGGCTAAGAATTCTAGTTTTGCTATACAGGCGCGCAGGGCGCTATGGCTTAAATCATGGTCAGCTGACATCACTTCAAAGTCTAAGCTGCTTAACATTCCCTTCAAGGGGCAAACCCTATTTGGGCCTGGTTTGAAGGAGATCATTTCTGATATCACTGGAGGAAAAGGTCATGCCCTTCCTCAGGATAGGTACAAATCAAGGGCCAAACAGACTAATTTTCATGCCTTTCAAAACTTCAAGGTGAGTGCAGCATCAACTTCCTCTAATGCAAAACAAGAGGGAACTTTTGCTCAGTCCAAGTCGGTCTGGAGACCTAACCAGACCTGGAACAAAGGTAAGCAGGCCAAAAAGCCTGCTGCTGCCTCTAAGACAGCATGAAGGATTGGCCCCCTATCCAGTAACGGATATAGTAGGGGGCAGACTTTCGCTCTTCGCCCAGGCTTGGGCAAGAGATGTCCAGGATCCCTGGGCAGTGGAAGTTATATCCCAGGGATATCTTCTGGACTTCAAAGCTTCCCCTCCAAAAGCGAGATTTCACCTTTCACAATTATCTGCAAACCAGATAAAGAGAGAGGCATTCTTACACTGTGTTCAAGACCTCCTAGTTATGGGAGTGATCCATCCAGTTCCAAAGGAGGAACAGGGACAGGGTTTTTACTCAAATCTGTGTGTGGTTCCCAAAAAAGAGGGAACCTTCAGACCAATTTTGGGTCTCAAGATCTTAAACAAATTCCTCAGAGTTCCATCATTCAAGATGGAGACTATTCGTACCATCCTACCTATGATCCAGGAGGGTCAATATATGACTACAGTGGATTTAAACGATGCTTATCTTCACATTCCGATACACAAAGATCATCATCGGTTTCTCAGGTTTGCCTTCCCAGACAGGCATTACCAGTTTGTAGCTCTTCCCTTTGGATTAGCTACAGCCCCAAGAATCTTTACAAAGGTTCTGTGGTCACTTCTGGCGGTCCTAAGACCGCGGGGCATAGCAGTGGCCCCTTATTTAGACGACATCCTGATACAGGCGTCAAATTTCCAATTTGCCAAGTCTCATACGGACATAGTTCTGGCATTTCTGAGGTCGCATGGGTGGAAAGTGAACAAAGAAAAGAGTTCTCTATCACCTCTCACAAGAGTTTCCTTCCTAGGAACTCTGATAGATTCTATAGAAATGAAGATTTACCTGACAGAGGCCAGGTTATCAAAACTTCTAAATTCCTGCCGTGTTCCACTTATTCCACTTCTCGCCCTTCGGTGGCTCAGTGTATGGAAGTAATCGGCTTAATGGTAGCAGCAATGGACATAGTACCGTTTGCACGCCTAAATCTAAGACCGCTGCAACTCTGCATGCTCAGTCAATGGAATGGGGATTACACAGATTTGTCCCCTCTTCTAAATCTGGATCAAGAGACCAGGGATTCTCTTCTCTGGTGGCTATCTCGGGTCCATCTGTCCAAAGGTATGACCTTTCCCAGGCCAGATTGGACAATTGTAACGACAGATGCCAGCCTTCTAGGCTGGGGGGCAGTCTGGAACTCCCTGAAGGCTCAGGGATCGTGGACTCAGGAGGAGACACTCCTTCCAATAAACATTCTGGAACTGAGAGCGATATTCAATGCTCTTCAGGCTTGGCCTCAGCTAGCGACAATGAGGTTCATCAGATTTCAGTCGGACAACATCACGACTGTGGCTTACATCAACCATCAAGGGGGAACAAGGAGTTCCCTAGCGATGTTGGAAGTCTCAAAGATAATTCGCTGGGCAGAGACTCACTCTTGCCACCTATCAGCTATCCATATCCCAGGTGTAGAGAACTGGGAGGCGGATTTTCTAAGTCGTCAGTCTTTTCATCCGGGGGAGTGGGAACTGATTCATCATTGGGGCAAACCAGAACTGGATCTCATGGCGTCTCGCCAGAACGCCAAACTTCCTTGTTACGGATCCAGGTCCAGGGATCCCAAGGCGACGCTGATAGATGCTCTAGCAGCACCTTAGTCTTTCAACCTGGCTTATGTGTTTCCACCGTTTCCTCTGATCCCTCGTCTGATTGCCAAAATCAAGCAGGAGAGAGCATCGGTGATCTTGATAGCGCCTGCGTGGCCAAGCAGGACTTGGTATGCAGATCTGGTGGACATGTCATCCTTTCCACCATGGACTCTGCCGCTGAGACAGGACCTTCTACTTCAAGGTCCTTTCAATCATCCAAATCTAATTCCTCTGAGACTGACTACCTGGAGACTGAACGCTTGATTTTATCAAAGCGTGGCTTCTCTGAGTCAGTCATTGATACCTTAATTCAGGCACGAAAGCCTGTCACCAGGAAAATTTATCATAAGATATGGCGTAAATATCTTTATTGGTGTGAATCCAAGGGTTACTCATGGAGTAAAGTCAGGATTCCCAGGATATTATCTTTTCTCCAAGAAGGATTGGAAAAAGGATTGTCAGCTAGTTCCTTAAAGGGACAGATTTCTGCTCTCTCTATTCTTTTGCACAAGCGTCTGGCAGATGTTCCAGACATTCAGGCATTTTGTCAGACTTTAGTTAGAATCAAGCCTGTGTTTAAACCTGTTGCTCCGCCATGGAGCTTAAGTTTGGTTCTTAAAGTTCTTCAAGGGGTTCCGTTTGAACCTCTTCATTCCATAGATATCAAACTTTTATCTTGGAAAGTTCTTTTTTTGGTAGCTATTTCCTCGGCTCGTAGAGTTTCCAAGTTATCTGCCTTACAATGTGATTCCCCTTATCTGATCTTCCATGCAGATAAGGTAGTTCTGCCTACCAAACCTGGGTTTTTACCTAAGGTGGTATCTAATAAGAATATCAATCAGGAGATTGTTGTTCCGTCATTGTGTCCTAATCCTTCTTCAAAGAAGGAAAGTCTATTACACAATCTTGACGTGGTTCGTGCTTTAAAATATTATTTACAAGCTACTAAAGATTTTCGTCAAACATCTGCTTTGTTTGTTGTCTACTCTGGACAGAGGAGAGTCCAAAAGGCTTCGGCAACCTCTCTTTCGTTTTGGCTAAAAAGCATAATCCGCTTAGTTTATGAGACTGCTGGCCAGCAGCCTCCTGAAAGGATTACAGCTCATTCTACTAGAGCTGTGGCTTCCACATGGGCCTTTAAAAATGAGGCTTCTGTTAAACAGATTTGCAAGGCGGCGACTTGGTCTTCGCTTCATACCTTTTCAAAAAGAAAGGTTTTACAGGCAGTGGTACCTTCTGTTTAAGTACCTGCCTTGTCCCTCCCTTCATCCGTGTACTTTAGCTTTAGTATTGGTATCCCACAAGTAATGAATGATCCGTGGACTGGATACACCTTACAAGAGAAAACATAATTTATGCTTACCTGATAAATTTATTTCTCTTGTGGTGTATCCAGTCCACGGCCCGCCCTGTAATTTTAAGGCAGGTATTTTTTAACTTTAAACTACAGTCACCACTGCACCCTATTGTTTCTCCTTTCTCTGCTTGTCTTCAGTCGAATGACTGGATATGGCAGTTAGGGGAGGAGCTATATAGCAGCTCTGCTGTGGGTGATCCTCTTGCAACTTCCTGTTGGGAAGGAGAATATCCCACAAGTAATGGATGATCCGTGGACTGGATACACCACAAGAGAAATACATTTTTCAGGTAAGCATAAATTATGTTTTTTTCCACTCCCTTTGTACCATGTGACAGCCATCAGCCAATCACAAATGCATAAACGTATCATGTGACAGCCATCAGCCATTCACAAATGCATACACACTTATTCTTGCACATGCTCAGTAGGAGCTGGTGACTCAAAACGTTTTTAAATATAAAAAGACTGTGCACATTTAGTTAATGGAAGTAAATTGGAAAGATGTTTAAAATAGCATGCTTTATCTGAATAATGAAAGTTTAATTTTGATTGAGTGTCCCTTTAAGTGAACTTTCAGGTCTCGTAAAAAGTTTGAGAGTAAAATGCGATTATGTTTGAGTGATCGCATTTACTTTCAGCGTATAATACGAGCGCACATAACCGCTTTACACTACCCATAGAACATATGGGGGGCATAAATTCCCGCGAGTTTGCACAAACAAATTTGCAGTAATTTAAACAGCTCGCCACTTGCAATATGGATTTTAGCGTAAAAAACACTGTAGTTTTACAATTGGGTTTACACTCCTAGAGCAAACGATAGCTCTCCACTTGTAATCTAGCCCATAATATTGTACTCCTGTACTCAAATGTAGTTAATAATTTTGATGTATCTGACAGTTTAATGTCTTTAATTCCACAGTACTTACTGAATCAAGACAATGATATTAAAGGGGTAGTGTATTGTAATTCTTTTCCCCTTTAATATATTCTCAATAATCAATGTAACCTGTTGGAATGTTTTAAATTCTTTTAATTTATTGTCTTCATTTGAAATAGCTGTCTTTACCTGTTGTATCCCCACACATACTGCAATTTTCAATACTTAAAGGGATAAGAAACCCATATTTTTATTTCATGATTCAGATAGAGCATGCGATTTTAAACAATATTCCACTTTACCTCTAGTATCCATGTATCTTTGTTATCTAGGTAGCTTTTGTTCAAACACAGGGACTTATTCTTAGGAGCCGGCCCATTTTTGGAGCACTATATGACAGCAGTTTTGCAAAAATGTTATTTATTTTCAAGAGCAGTAGAGGGCAGCACTATTTCCTGCCATGTAGTTTTCCGGATGCCTACCTAGGTATCTCTTCAATGCAGCATATCATGGGCATGAAGCAACTTTGATAATAGAAGTAAACTGGAATCTTTTTTTTAAATGGTATACTCTGTCTGAATCACAAAAGAAAAAAATTGGGTTTCATATTAAATACTGTTTATAGAAACATATTGAAAGTTTAGAAGAAATCAAGCTCCCTGTGGGGTGAGATAATAAAATATTATGTTTCCCATTGTTCTCTCTAAGTAGTGACCTCACTGTGTATATAGTACAGGGAGAGAAAAGATAAGGAGGATTTTGAGTAAATATAGAGATAACCTCTCCCTGCAAGTTTAGCCAGTTAGGTTTTGGTTTTAGTTAGCCAAGGCAGCTATTTCATGTAAAAAATATACCTAACGCAACACTTACCCATACATTTTAAACTCTGCAGCAGGGGTCAAGTTAAGCAGGAACGCATGGGAATGGAGATCCTGCACTATTTTTGCAGGAGGAACTAAGTTCCCATGGAAAGAGAACAGAAACTCTTTAGTAAACACTGCTGCTGTTGGTGGGAGGAGCTTTAGCATAGTCTGGTTAGAGGGATAGTCCGATCCTCTAGTAATAGGCAGTAAATCTTCATACAATACACTAAATGCAAGCCTGTCAGTGGTCCTGCTGAGTGATCACCCTGCACTGTGTGGATCACATGGTGCTTACATTTTTGTGTGGCTTGCTTGGGGTTATTTAGCTCCCCTCAGCAGAAATAGGACTATTATACCTTAAGTGGATGAGACTCTGTGATGGAGGAGTCGTCTCAAGGCCCAAAGGCAACCATTTAACCCTTCATTAGATTTAATTTGCCTTCATTAACCAAAGTGTATAGATTATATTCATATAAATACAGTGTGTGTGTATAAAACAATATTAATTGTGAGGGCAGCGGAAGTCTTGTTGAGTTCCCACACTTTTTTTTGTAGGACTTGACCCCTGCTCTGCAGCTTGTATAATAAGACATTGTAAGCATATCAAGGGCAAACTAATTTTACATTGTACTGTCCCTTTTAGTGCATGTAAAAATATCATTAGTGTGTTTTGTCTATACACAAAAGCAATGTTTTGTGTAAAAAATTCTTGAAATAGTGTTAAAATAAAACTAAGAGGCCAGTTTTGTGGTTTATAAATTCCTGCATAAGCAGTCACAATGACTTTACCGCAGCATTTCACTTCGATTAATATTTCCGGCATAATGTGTTTTTCACTCAAGTGGAAGGATTAACTATGGACTTTTAGTACAAACACTTTGTGCTCATCATTGAACATATAGAGAGCATTGTATTGTGAGTTTGTGCAAGAGAGTTTGCAATATATATATTTTTTAAATATGGTAACATAGGTTTTAGCAGTAAAAATATTAAAACTGCAATCGTGCTCCACTAACCTAGGCCTAAATAAATGCTCCATATAATGGTGTACTCAAAGTAAAGTTTTCCCTGCGATTAATATACAGATACGTTTTTAAAATTATATAATTTTTTGAATATTAAATATATAAATGTTAAAGTTTAGTTTTAATAAAGTGCTTTGGTTTCTAAAAAGTAACAGGCACCATATTGACCAATGAAAAACACAGAAAAGCTATATTTTTATTGAAAACACAGATCAGTCTTTCACTCAGCAGATATTTGGAATTTTAGTTTGTATTTTATCTATTTTTTATGTTCACAAATGAATAAATGTTTTCTAATTTACTGCCATTAGAAGTAAGTTTTGAAAGGGTATAATTTGAAGAAATATAAAGATTGAGATACTGAAATGAATGGCAAGAAACTTTTACAAACTCTCATTTTGCTCCATTGATATTAAATAGCAATTTAATCCATTTTAGTGCTAAAGAAATATAACTATACATTTAAAACATGTTATAAACTAGCAATTTGCTTTCTCTTAGATAAAAACTAAAGTCCTCAGTGCATCACATAATGCATGTTTGCCATTGGAGCAAGCATTCTTGGGTAATATCTTCAGTAAAGATATATATATATATATATATATTGAGCCAAGGAAAAGTAAAATATGAAGGGCGCTCAGTGTGAAGAAGAGTGTAGGCGAACAGAAACTGGGTGGTATAAACTCAGCCGAGGATATTGTCAATAATCACAATAAGAACAAAAGATAGTGGGTACAATGTATCAAGTTGTATAAAAAATGTTCCCACAGATGGTATTACCAGATGATTGATGGTAAGAGGGGTCTAATTATAGTCGCTACAAATTATTACAATATACAATATTGGACTACAATTCATATATGGAGCACACAATAATAAACCATAAACAATAAACAGTCGAAAATAGAGTATTGTGCAAAGACCCCAAGTGATCAAAATACAAATGCAATTAGCAAAGTACAAATATTAGACAAACAAATTGTGGTGAAAAAACAATCCTTAGACGATACTA
This sequence comes from Bombina bombina, assembly GCF_027579735.1. Classification (NCBI taxonomy): domain Eukaryota; kingdom Metazoa; phylum Chordata; class Amphibia; order Anura; family Bombinatoridae; genus Bombina; species Bombina bombina. The sequence goes on from NC_069507.1 coordinate 207,790,539, forward strand.
GGTGGAAGTAGTGAGAGTCCCAAAGCTGTGTGGCACACTGTCCCCTCAGGGGATTCTACTTACTCTCCTTAACCTCAATCAGTATGAGGTAAGTGTCGCACAGGGTAAGTAGAATGAGCTCCCTCGTGGTATCAGGTGTCCACCAGCTTGTAAATGTCTCCCGGCACCTCCGCTCACATATGTAAATGAGAAGAGAGAGAACAATAATAGTGCAACCCTGTTAAATAAACAGTACTGTGCACAATAAGACTTTAAGAATGTTACTCACACAATACAACCTCAGATGTATATGAGGTATTTTATTAGCATCAATGAAGACATAAAACGACCTTCTTCTCTGAAGAAGAAGGTCGTTTATGTCCCAGACCTTCGAAACGCGTTAGGACTTCTTGTTTCACTACACAGCCAATGCCAGATTACGGTTTGGACTGTAGATATTTTGAAAAGAACTCGCTTTTAAAAAAGTTTGTAATAGTGATTGCTATGTACACGAATACCGCTGGAGCTGTAATGCAATAGCGGATATACTGTATCTAGATTTTAATTCATTGATGCTAATAAAATACCTCATATACATCTGAGGTTGTATTGTGTGAGTAACATTCTTAAAGTCTTATTGTGCACAGTACTGTTTATTTAACAGGGTTGCACTATTATTGTTCTCTCTCTTCTCATTTACATATGTGAGCAGAGGTGCCGGGAGACATTTACAAGCTGGTGGACACCTGATACCACGAGGGAGCTCATTCTACTTACCCTGTGCGACACTTACCTCATACTGATTGAGGTTAAGGAGAGTAAGTAGAATCCCCTGAGGGGACAGTGTGCCACACAGCTTTGGGACTCTCACTACTTCCACCTAGTATCGTCTAAGGATTGTTTTTTCACCACAATTTGTTTGTCTAATATTTGTACTTTGCTAATTGCATTTGTATTTTGATCACTTGGGGTCTTTGCACAATACTCTATTTTCGACTGTTTATTGTTTATGGTTTATTATTGTGTGCTCCATATATGAATTGTAGTCCAATATTGTATATTGTAATAATTTGTAGCGACTATAATTAGACCCCTCTTACCATCAATCATCTGGTAATACCATCTGTGGGAACATTTTTTATACAACTTGATACATTGTACCCACTATCTTTTGTTCTTATTGTGATTATTGACAATATCCTCGGCTGAGTTTATACCACCCAGTTTCTGTTCGCCTACACTCTTCTTCACACTGAGCGCCCTTCATATTTTACTTTTCCTTGGCTCAATATTTTTTCTATATTGGGATTGTGGGGTTTGGGGATCCCACAGTCCTAATAGGTAATTTGGGGCAGCATAGTGTAACACTAGCCTTCTTTCTCTAATAGGGATTTTTTCGAGATTTACACCTAACTTGCGCTGTTATCACAAACCCATTCTTTGCTACATATATATATATATATATATATATATATAAATTCAAAAGATATGGTAAACTGCACAGCGCTAAACCCAGATGAATAAAGCCTAAATAATTCAGGAATATTTAAAAGTATACACAAAAACAGAGTGAATATAATCACATATGTATTTCTTTTGAATTCACATTTTACTGTGTGAGTGTATTAGAGTATAATACATACACACATCCCAGGTATAATCCAGCAACTTTACTTGTATTATCACAGTGCCAGCAATTAGCGCCTCCAGTTTAGTTTTTACCTTTGGTATTTACTATACTTCCCCAACTCTTGTTTTTTAATATATATATATATATATACGTATATTAAAAAGTATTAATATTAAACTAAGAACTGTTCAGGATATAACATTCTTAAACAGTTACTAATTTAAACAGTAACCTAATTTCAAGGCAATTTTAAAGGGACAGTAAAGTCTTAATTAGACTTTCATGATTTAGACAGAGCATTCAATTTTAAAAATACTTTCCAATTTACTTATATTATTTAATTTGCTTCCTTCTCTTGTTATCCTTTGCTGAAAGGTTTATCTAGGTAAACCTAAGGAGCAGCTAAGAACCTAGGTTCTTGCTGCTGATTGCTGGCTGCATATATACACCAATTGTCATTGGCTTACCCATGTGTTCAGTTCAGTAGTGCATTGCTGCTCATTCAACAAATGATACCAAAAGAATGAAAAGGATTGGATGATAGAAGTAAACTGGAAAGTTGTTTAAAATTGTACGTTCTACCTAAATCATGAAAGACACATTTTGGGTTTCATGTCCCTTTAAGCAGTAACCTAAAGAGGTCACTGATACATTTTTATGTTTCATTTATTTAATTTACATTACCAGAATATTTTATTATTTTAAGAAACAAAATAAAATACCAAGCTTAAAAATCTAATATTATTTCAGATTAGCAATACGATTGTGTTTCATGATTTCGATCTACCTTTTATATAATTTTCTATGTGCAAATGACGACAAATGGCAGTTATCTGTAATGGTTGGATATTTGGCTTCAGATAACTGGAAGGATTTTGATTGCTCTAGTTTAATGAGGAGTTATCTTAAATGGTGACATATTCCTTCAGGCTACTTAGGTCTAATTAATAGTTTCAGTAATCCAAATTGCTATAGAAACCATACATTGGCTTTCACATTTTTTTTTTCCATAGAAAAGGATAAACAAAGGAGCTACAATTTGTAAAGGGAAATTCTAATGTAATAATTATATGCTGCAATAAAAATAATAATAATAATAATAATAATATGGGGTTAAACACATAAGTAATGTCTCACTTGATTGCTGCATTCAAGCAGGACACAACCAGTGATAGTCATGGACGTGCAATTGCTGTTCCCCATTGGTTGGCCAGCCTTGTCCTACTTGAGAGCTGCAATGGTTGCAGCTCCAGAGTGGGACTTTATCTATGTGTTTAAACCATTTTGTAGGGGTTAAATAGATGAATCTATGGTCACTAATGATAACATTAAATTCACTAATGAATTAGAACATGCCATTTTGCATTAGAATAGTCCTTTAAGAATTAACATCTAGTTTATAAAGATGTTCTTACTGTTTTTGCTGTCAATAACAACATTAAAGGGACACTAAACATATAATACATTTCATGCACATCTCTCTAACCATGGGTGCTACCATTCTAGAACCTAGGTTACACTGCAGGTTTCTGTAGGAGAATTGCTGCACATGTGCAAACATGCCAGCACTTAAATGTAGTGACAGTTAGATTTCAGCATAACTAGGAGGCAGGAAAAAGACCTCTATGCTATACATCTAAAATGTATTTAATGTTTAATGTCCCTTTAAGGAACAACATTCTCCTAATTAAAGGGACATAGTGCAAAAATAACTAACTCTAATTAATTAGTATATCATTTTAGCACTACTAACCCTTCAGGTTTATGTGCTTAACCCCACAAATGGATTAAACACATTGGGGTCAATCACAGTTGATTATGTGATTTGTCTTTGGCAGGCTTTTAGTCCAAAAGGGGATCACAATGACACATATTAACATGGAATCAAAGTTTTCTCGGTGATCACAGTCCATTTTATTTTTACACTATTCAATAGGCTTTTAAAGGGACAGTTTACTCAAACATTTTCTCACCTTTAATTTGTTCCCAATGATCCACTTAACCTGCTGGAGTGTATTAAATTGTTTATAAGTAGCTCCTTTACCCTAATATTGGCATTTGAAATAGTTTATTTAGCATGTGGTATCCCCACCTATTCTGAAAGTTTGTGGCCGCAGGTCCAAGCTATAGATAAGCTTTGTAAACACAGACAGCAGAAGAAATGACGGTCCCAGTTGAATATAGCCGAGATAAGGTAATGCAATGTTGATTTTCTATTGTTCTCTCCAAGTACTGGTGATTGTTTTAAGGACAGATATAAGATAAAGAAGCAGGTATATGTGCACAATGTGATACAGTAATGAGATCTGATTATACCTACGAGCTCAACCCATTTTATTAGGTTGTGGCTTCAAAACACAAAATAAGAGCTTTAATATACACAAATAAACCTTAAAAAGCTAATTTTCATACATTTTTTACTCTGCAGTTAGTAAAAAAAGCAATTGTAAACACATTGAAGGAAAAACTATTTACAGTATACTGTCCCTTTAAGACCATTTTGTGCTAATCAAATTAGACACCTAAGGGCACTTGATACAGTCCCAAACTGTTTAATTTTAGGTTTATTTTTATTTCACAGGTACGTTTTTATTTATTTAAATATAGTTATATTGTAATTTTACTTTAAAATTGGGGGGGTGTTAGGTTTAGGGGTTAATAGTTTAATTTAGTGTTTTGCGATGTTAGGGGCTGGTGGTTTAAGTGTTTATAGTTTTATTTAGTGGCGGATATGTGGGAAGGCCGGAGGTTTAGGGGTTAATAGGTTTATTTAGTTACAGAGATGTGGGAGGCCGGAGGTTTAGGGATTAATAACTTTATTATAGTGTCGGCAATGTTGGGAAGAGGCAGAATAGGGGTTAATAGCTTTATTATAGTGGCGGTGATGTCAGGGAGTGGCGAAATAGGATTTAATAACTTTTATTAGTGTTGGCGATGTCGGGAGCGGCAGATTAGGGGTTAATATCTTTATTTAGGCGTCGGCAATGTTGGTGGCAGCAGATTAGGGGTGTTTAGACTAGGGGTTTATGTTAGGGTGTTAGGTTTAAACGTACCTTTTTTCCCCATAGACATCAATGGGGTTGCGTTACGGAGATTTTTCATTCCGCATTTCAGGTGTTAGTTTATGCCTAACACTCTCTCCCCATTGATGTCTATGGAAGAAAGTGTGCACGAGCACATAAACTCAGCCCTTGGATTTTGTGCGTTATGGAGATTAACGCCACCATATTGCACTCAGAAGGAGGCTTCTCAGTAACTCGTAATGGCAGGGCTCTGGAGAGTGAAATAACGCAACTCTTTTGGCGTTAGTTTTGCACCCTGTTTAGCGCAAAACTCGTAATCTAGGTGAAAAATATTAATAAAAATATATTCTAAGGATTCAGAGGTTTATGGTATATGGCAATGAAATTGACTACAAATGTCTATATATATATATATATATATATATATATATATATATATATATATATATATATATATATATATATATTTGTGTGTATAAATATTAATTCTTTATTAATATTTAATAACATGTTTTGTATTTTTGCAAATATTTCACGTACCACTGTCTTTCACATACAATAAAATTTTAATTTTATTTTAAATATCTATCTATCTATATATTATGGTACAGATAAAAATCCCCCATTTCATAAAAATAAATTAACAGAAATTATTGCATAGGCAATTAGCACATCTATTCAAGAATCCCGATTGCTTTTACCTAGTAATTATCTATGCAGACTGATAACAATGCATCAGAGAATTCTGGGTAAGATATACAAATTAGATTTGAAACATTTCAGGTTTTTTGCTTTTTGATATTGTGGTAATATACACAATATATGGGGAAAGTGAAGCAATTACAAAAACCACCACTGGAAAGCTGATTCATTCTTATGAGAACTTTTCAACAGCAAATAATTTTTTTGAATGCTGCTAAGTAAAAGGTTATTCCAGGGCAAAATCAAAATATATTTAAATTATGATGGAGATAAAAGCATGAGATTAAAATCCTCCAATTCATAAAAATAAAACAACAGAAATTATTGCATGGGCAATTAGCACATCTAAGCAAGTATCCCCTTTGCTTTTACCCATTAACCCCTTAAGTACAAGGCCGTTTTTCAATTTCTTACCCTTAAGGACCAGGTCTATTATTACATTTCTGCAGTGTTTGTGTTTAGCTGTAATTTTCCTCTTACTCATTTACTGTACCCACACATATTATATACTGTTATTCTCACCACTAAATGGACTTTCTAAAGATACCATTATTTTCATCATATCATATAATTTACTATAAAAAAAAAATATAAAATATGATGAAAAAATTGAAAAAAAAAACACTTTTTCTAACTTTGACCCCCAAAGTCTGTTACACATCTACAACTACCAAACAACAACAATGCTAAATAGTTTCTAAATTTTGTCCTGAGTTTAGAAATACCAAATTTTTTCCATGTTCTTTGCTTTTTTTGCAAGTTATAGGGCAATAAGTACAAGTAGTGCTTTGCTATTTCCAAACCATTTTTTTTTTTTAAATTTGCATGTTACATTTTAACATTAATATCTGTCAGGAATCCCTGAATAACCCTTCACATGTATATATATATATATATATATATATATATATATATGTATATATATATATATATATTAAGCTAGAAGAAAGAAAGGAGACCGGAACCAAGTAGCCAGTGCAAGTAAGGATTTATTCGTTCAGGTAGAAGACATCATATATGAACAGCTCCTTCTATCTGACGCGTTTCGCACATGCGTACATGTGCTTCCTCAGAGATAGTTACCTGATGTCACAGGTGAGCCTAATTAGCGTGTACTGGCCAATAGGAGAAGACCCAGATCCCTCTGACAGAGGGAGGAATGGTAAGTAGGTTCAGGTGTGGCAAACAGGTACGTTTTTTTCATCATAGCAGATGGCATAATAGAATAGAAAAAACATTCGCCAAGAAAATACAGTGTGCATTCACAATGTTACATTATATATGGACTGAACCAGATAACAACTGGTTTCTAGCTATAATATGCTTATCATTTTAGAGCCATGGCATGCTTGGTAATAAACTTGTAGATTAGTATTGAATAAATAAAAATGAAAGACAATAAAAGTGAAAGTAAAAGTAAATTATGGGAATAAAATTGAAAAGAAGAAAAGAAGAATAAGAAAAACAAATATATATATATATATATATATATATATATCAAAATAAGTGTTTGTAAAGAAAACTGATATTAGAAACTATATCAGATATAAAAGGATAAGAACATATGTGCACAATCTTAAAAACAGATCTATTAGCACCCATTATTGTTCTTTAGGGTGCATTGGTCATAGAGGTATAAGAGGGAACCCAACTTGAATTCTAGTGTACTGTTGGAGGCCCCAACATATTTTATTATCTTTTTCTTCTTTCTTCCCCTTATTTATTCCTTAAGTACAGAGTGCCCAAAGTTGGCTGGGATGAAGGTATCTTTATTTTAATTACTTGACTATTAGATATGATCCAATAGTCCCACTTTAATGGAGAGGGAAGCTAGTTGAGAGAATAGAGCTATCGTGTATGTGTACAGCTATTGTATAGGCAATCAGTCTGACACTGCCTGTGATGATTAAGGGGTGGATATTATATTGTTAATGAATATTGATAGATATTGAGTGATGGATACTAAGTTTATTCTACAAATATGTTCACATCATATCTCCTGTTAATGCCTGTAGGTGTTCTAGTTGCTAACATGAAAATCCAATAGACCTCCCTTTTGAGTAGGGTTTTCAATCTATCTCCTCCCTGAGGGTCCTTATCTATCCATTTAATACCTTGAAATGAAAGATTATTTATACAAGCTAAATGTCTGTGAAAATGTTTCACTATTGGTGTTCTAGGTGTTTCTTCTTCTATAGAGGTAAGGCGCTCCCTGATCCTCTCTTTTAGTGGACGGGTGGTTATACCAACATATTAAAATTTACATTCTTTGCAAGTTACTAAATAGATTACAAATGTAGATGTACAGTTAATTCTACTCTTTATATGATATTCTTTTCCTGTTTGAGTTGATATAAATGTTTAACTTTTATTAGTATAATGACAGCTTTTGCATGAAATATGTCCACATTTATAGAAACCAGTAAGCGGTGTGAGCCAATTAGCATGTCTGGATTCCTTTTTGTTGAATTTTTTCTTTACTATGTCACCTATGTTTGTAGCCTTTTTTGCTGCAAATTTTAATTTGTTATCTAATTTAAACCTGAGTGTTGTATCTCCATTGAGAACTGGAAGATATTTTCTAATGATTCACAGATTTTATAGTATTGTATACTATATCTGGTTATGAAGTATATTAAATCTGTGTCTGATATGTCAGTACTGTCACATGTCATGTTGTGTGTTGATATCTATTCTTATGTAATTTCTTGTTTGCAGTCAAGTTAGAGTTGTCCTATATTTTTTTTAATAGAGCATGTCTATTCATTTTGGCTACCTGAATCATGGTTCTGGTAAGTGCTAATCTATTGTAACCTCTGGCTATGAGTTTATTGGATAGTATTTGGGCTTCATGTCAATATGATTTGAGTGTAGAGCAGTTCCTGCGTAAACATAGAAATTAACACTTTGGTATCCCCTTCCTCATATGAGGTGCATGGCAGGAGTCTGCCCTCAGGATGGTGTTTCTAGAGAGGGGTTTGCTATAATTGGATATATTGATGTTGTTATTGTCATCATGCTGTAAATTTAGGTCTAAGTATTCAATACTTTTTGGTCAGCCTTATAGGTAAAAGAAAGTATATATTTTTTTTTGTAGACACCCCAAAATATTGATCTAGGCCCATTTTGGTATATTTCATGCCACCATTTCACTGCCAAAAGCAATCAAATAAAAAAAATGTTCACTTTTTTACTAACTTTTTAACAAACTTTAGGTTTCTCACTGAAATGATTTAATAACAGCTTGTACAATTATGGCACAAATGGTTGTAAATGCTTCTCTGGGATCCCCTTTGTTCAGAAATAGCAGACATTTATGGCTTTGGCTTTACTTTTTGGTAATTAGAAGGCCGCTAAATGCCGCTGCGCACCACACTTGTATTATGACCAGCAGTGAAGGGGTTAATTAGATAGTAGGGAGCTTGTAGGGTTAATTTTAGCTTTAGTGTAATGTAGTAGACAACCCAAAGTTATTATTATTATTCTTTATTTATAAAGCGCCAACAGATTCCGCACTACTGCCCATGGGTACAAGGATAAAAGTACAACGGAGAAACAATTCAATAAGAGACAACATTTTACAGACAGATACAGGGGAAATTGAGAGCCCTATTCCCATGGGAACTTACAATCTAGATGGGTAGGAGGGTGTGAAACAGGAGGTGGGGACTGCAAAGGTGGGATTGATATTAGTGGGGAGATGAGGGCAACTGTTGAGTTAGTGAAGTTCATTTGTTAATGAGTCGGTGATAAGCTTCCCTGAACAAAAAGGTCTTTAGGGAACGTTTAAAGGAGGAGAGGTTAGGGGAGAGTCTGACGGCTCGAGAAAGTGCGTTCCAGAGGGTTGGAGCCGCACAAGAGAAGCCCTGTAGTCTAGCATGAGAGGAGGTGATGGTAGAGGACGCTAGGAGCAGGTCAGTGTTGGATCTTAGGGGGTGGCTGGAGTACATTTGCTGATGAGTGAGGACAGGTAGGGTGGGGCAGCATTGGTGATGGCTTTGTAGGTCAGTGTGAGAATTTTGAATTTAATTCTGCTGTAAATGGGGAGCCAGTGAAGGGACTTACAGAGAAGTGCAGCAGAAACAGAGCATCGAGAGAGGTGGATTAGCCTGGTGGATGCATTTCAGATGGATTAGAGGGGAGAGAGGTGGGAGAGAGGGAAGCCAGTTAGCAAGTTATTGCGGTAGTCAAGTCAGGAATTTACCAGGGAGTAGATAAGGAGTTTAGTAGTTTTGTCACTCAGAAATGGACGAATTTTGGAGATATTGCGTAGGTGGTTGTGGCAGGATGAAGAGAGCAGTTGGATGTGGGGAATGAAGGACATATTTGAGTCAAGTGTGACTCAGAGGCAGCAGACTTGGGGTGATGGGGAGATAGTGGTGCCGCTAACAGTGATGGAAATATTAGAAACTGTAGTAGAGTTAGAGGGGGGATTAGAAGTAGTTCGGTCTTGGCCATGTTTATTTTTAGGTGGTGGGAGACCATCCAGGAGGAAATGCCAGATGAGCAGTCGCTGATGTGAGAATTGACAGAAGGAGAGAGTGCAAGGGTGGAAAGGTAGATCTGGGTGTCATCAGCATAGAGGTGGTAGTTGAAGCCATAGCTGTTGATAAGTTTACCCAGTGAAGAAGTGTAAATAGAGAAGAGTAGAGGACCCAGGACAGAGCCTTGAGGTACTCCAACAAACAAAGGCAATGGAGAGGAGGAGCCACCAGCAAAGGAAATGGAGAAGGATCTGTTAGAGAGATAAGAGTGAATCCAGGAGAGGGCAGTGATCTAGGCTCATTTTGGTATATTGCATGCCACCATTTCACCGCCAAATGTGATCAAATACAAAAAATCGCTAACTTTTTCACTAACTTTTGGTTTCTCACTGAAATGATTTACAAACAACTTGTGCAATTATGGCACAAATGGTTGTAAATGCTTCTCTGGAAACCTTTTTGTTTAGAAATAGCAGACATATATGGCTTTATTGCTTTTTGGTAATTTGAAGGCCGCTAAATGCCGCTGCTCACCACACTTGTATTTTGCCCAGCAGTAACGGGTTCATTAGGTAGCTTGTAGGGAGCTTGAAGGGTTAATTTTAGCTTTAGTGTAGAGATCAGCCTCTCACCTGACACATCCCACCCCCTGATCCCTCCCAAACATCTCTCTTTCCTCCCCCACCCCACAATTGTCCCCGCCATCGTAAGTACTGGCAGAAAGTCTTCCAGTACTAAAATAAAAGGCTTTTTTTTTTTTAAATATCTGTTAAGCTGTGATGGACCCCCCCTTAGCCCCCAACCTCCCTGATCCCCCCAAACAGCGCTCTAACCCTCCCCCCGCTACCTATTTGCTGCCATCTTGGGTACTGGCAGCTGTCTGCCAGTACCCAGTTTGCCTCCCAAAAAAAAAGTTTTTTTAATTTTGTTTTATAAAATTTGCATTTTTCTGTAGTGTAGCTGCCACCCTCAATACCCCCTCCCTCTCCCCCTCCCAGATCCTTTGATAATTATTTCCCCCCCCTCTCCCTCCTTCCTATTCAATTACATTGGTGGCAGTGGTTGCACCCCTTGCAGGCCCCCCGCACGCTCCCGCCATGCATATTGCGCATACAGGAACCGAATGCCGGGTAGCGATGGGCCCCCACCCGCCTCCCTGCAGCTGCTCCCACCCACCAACGATCGGCACCATCGCTGGCCGATGCAGAGAGTGCCACAGAGTGGCTCTCTCTGCATCGGTCTTGGAAAAAAGGTATTGCAGTGATGCCTCAATATCGAGGCATCACGGCAATACCTTGAAAGCGGCTGGAAGCGATCAGGATCGCTTCCAGCCACTTTAAACCCCTAACGACGTACAGGGTACGTCGCTGGTCTTTAAAGACCAGCTTGTGTGTGATGTACCCTGTACGACGTGTGTATATGGACTGTCACCAATGGACCAGAGGATCCTGGGTAAGATATGCAAATTAGATGTTCAACATATCAGTCTTTTTGCTTCTGATACTGTTTTACAACACAGCAGTCACCAATGGGGTAATTGCAGGGAATACAAAAAACTCTACTGGACAGCTGTTATTCTTATTAGAACTCTTTAGCAGTAGATAGGTTTTTGAATGCTGCTAAGTAAAGCTCATTCCAGGGCAAAATCAAAATGTATTTAATCTCATGATTTTATCTCCACCATAATTTAAATACATTTAGATTTTGCCCGGAATTAAGCTTTACTTAGCAGCAATAAAATATATATATACAGTATATATATATATATATATATATATATATATATATATATATATATATATATATATATATATATATATATACTGCTGAAGGGTTCTAATAAGAATCTAATTTGCATATATTACCCATAATCCTCTGGTGCATTGGTAACCATGTATATGTAGTATTACTGGGTAATGACAAGGATACTTGCCTAGATGTGTTAATTGCCTATGCAATAATTTCTGGTGTGTGTGTGTGTGTATATATATATATTGTATATATGTGTGTGTTATGGGTAAAGTCAGAAATCTGGGTAATCCTATGATTACCCGGGTAAAACGTACATTACCCAAGCGAATGTGGGTAGAGTCTGATGTACAGTAATTCCCCTATCTACACTATTTTTTGCCTTTGTCTGGCAACTCCTGTCACTCTTTATTGAACTGTATGGGGAGAAAATGTTTTTTAGTTAGTGCACGTTAGGTTTTGCTAATCAACTTGTAAGACACGTGCTGACCAGCGCGCACAAGATTACTTCTAGCAAAGATTATGCTTGAGCGCCACTTGTATTCTAGCCCTTAAAGTTAATTAAAATGACATTATCCCAAATAAACTATTTATCGATCCATGGAGTGCAGTTGTTCAAAGTGTGAACTATGAAAAATGCAAATCACTTGATGTTATATGGAACTTTAAATTCTGCTGTTAAGTGCAATGTTTACTTAAAGGGACATGAAACCCCAACATTTTCTTGATTCAAAAAGAACATACCATATTTAACAACGTTCTAGTTTACTTTGTTTGTCAAATTTGCTTCATTCTCTTAGCATTCTTTGCTGGAAGATCACCATTTCACTGCTGATAGCTAACTAAATACATCAGATCAGCCAGTGACAAGAAGAATAAATGTGCAGCCACTAATCAGCAGCTAGCTACCAGTAGTGCATTGCAGCTCCTGAACCTACCAATGTATGATTTTCAGCAAAGGATAGCAAAAGAATAAAGCACATTACATAATAGAAATAAAAGGGAAAGCTGTTTAAAATTGAATGCTTTCTATAAATAACATTTTTTTGAGTTTCATGTTCCTTTAATAATACAATATAATGAAATAATTAATTGTGCAGTACATCAAACCAATTGTGGATACTTGTTTTCTTTCATGTAATTGGCAAGAGTCCATGAGCTAGTGACGTATGGGATATACATTCCTACCAGGAAGGGCAAAGTTTCCCAAACCGCAAAATGCCTATAAATACACCCCCCACCACACCCACAATTCAGTTTTACAAACTTTGCCTCCTATGGAGGTGGTGAAGTAAGTTTGTGCTAGATTTCTACGTTGATATGCGCTTCTCAGCATGCTGAAGCCCGGTTCCTCTCAGAGTGCAGTGAATGACAGAGGGATGTGAAGGGAGTATTACCTATTGAATACAATGGTCATCATAACGGGGATCTATTTCATAGGTTCTCTGTTATCGGTCATAGAGATTCATCTTCTACCTCCCTTTTCAGATTGACGATATACTCTTATATACCATTACCTCTGCTGATTCTCGTTTCAGTACTGGTTTGGCTATCTACTTTATGTAGATGAGTGTCTTTTGGTAAGTATGTTTTCCTTTATTTAAGATACTCTCAGCTATGGTTTGGCACTTTATATGTAAGGTTCTAAATATAATGTTTGTACTTATATTTGCCATGATTCAGGTTTATCAGTATATTTCCTTTTTGCAGACTGTCAGTTTCATTTTGGGAAATGCACATAAAAAAAAAAAAAAAAAAATTCTTACTTGAAATTTTCAAATTTACTTTCTTTCTAAATTGCGTGCTGTTAGGCTCGCGGGTGCACAAAATGCTATAATTTATTGCGTCATTCTTGGCGCGAGAATTTTTTGGCGCGAGATTTATGTTTTTTGACGTATTTTCGTCATTTCCGGCGTCTTAGTTGGCGCCGAGAATTTTCACATAGTTGCGTCATCTATGACGCTCGTGTTTGTTGCAGACGTTTTTTGGTGCCAAAAATATTTTGTCAGTTGTGGGCGTCATACTTGGCACCAGACACCAGACTTTTGACATTATTTAAGTCTTCATTTATTTTTGCTTCTGGTTTCCAGAGGCTTATTTTGTTTGCATTTTTTTTCCCATTCCTGAAACTGTCATATAAGGAAATTGATAATTTTGTTTATATGTTATTTTTTCTCTTACATATTGCAAGATGTCTCAATCTGATCCTGTCTCAGAATCCACTATTGGAATCCTGCTGCCTGATGTCGGTTCTACCAAAGCTAAGTGCATTTGTTGTAAACTTGTGGTAACTGTACCTCCGGCTGTAATTTGTGATAGTTGTCATGACAAACTTTTACATGCAGACAATATTTCCATTAGTAGTAATCCATTACCTGTTGTTATTCCTTCAACATCTAATGCTCAGGATATTCCTGTTAATGTGAGAGAATTTGTTTCTAATTCTATTCAGAAGGCTTTGTCTGTCATCCCACCTTCTAATAAACGTAAAATGTCTTTTAAAACTTCTCATAAAATTGATGAATTTTTAAATGACTGACAACATTCTGATTTATCTATCTCTGATGAGGATCTATCTGGTTCAGAAGATTCTGCCTCAGATATTGACACTGACAAATCTTCATACTTATTTAAAATGGAGTATATTCGTTCCTTATTGAAAGAGGTGTTGATTGCTTTAGATATGGAGGAGACTAGTCCTCTTGATATTAAAACTAGTAAATGTTTAAATTCAGTTTTTAAACCTCATGTGGTTATTCCTGAGGTTTTTCCAGTTCCTGATGCTATTTCAGATGTAATTTCCATGGAATGGAATAGACTGGGTACCTCTTTTACTCCTTCTACAAGGTTTAAGAAACTGTACCCTTTGCCGTCTGATAGATGGGAGTTTTGGGAAAAGATCCCCAAAGTTGATGGGGCCATCTCTACTCTTGCTAAACGTACTACTATTCCTACGGCAGATAGTACTTCTTTTAAAGATCCTTTAGATAGGAAACTTGAATCTTATCTAAGGAAGGCTTATTTATGTTCAGGTCATCTTTTAGGCCTGCTATTTTTTGGCTGATGTTGAAGCTGCTTCAACTTTTTGGTTGGAAACCCTAGCGCAACAAGTATCAGACCATAATGTGTATAGCATTGTAAAGTTAATTCAACATGCTAATAATTTCATTTGTGATGCCATTTTTGATATCATTAGAATTGATGTCAGATATATGTCTTTAGCTATATTAGCTAGAAGAGCTTTATGACTTAAATCTTGGAATGCTGATATGACTTCTAAATCAACGTTGCTATCTCTCTCTTTCCAAGGTAATAAATTATTTGGTTCTCAGTTGGATTCAATCATTTCAACTGTCACTGGGGGGGAGGGAGCTTTTTTGCCTCAGGATAAAAAATCTAAGGGTAAATTTAAGGCTGCTAACCGTTTTCATTCCTTTCGACAAACTAAGGAACAGAAACCTGATTCTTCCCCAATTGGAAGCCTTCTTCAGTCTGGAATAAATCCAAGCCATTTAAAAGATAGAAATCAGCCCCGAAGTCTGCATGAAGGTGCGTCCCTCATTCCAGCTCAGCTGGTAGGGGGCAGACTAAAATTTTCCAAGGATGTTTGGATCAATTCAATCCAAAATCATTGGATTCAGAACATTGCTTCTCAAGGGTAAAGAATAGGTTTCAAAGTAAGACCGTCTGTGAGAAGTTTCTTTCTCTCCCGCATTCCAGTGAACCCAGAAAAGGCTCAGGCTTTCCTGAAGTGTGTTTCAGACCTGGAGGTTTCTGGGGTAATTGTGCCAGTTCCTGTTCAGGTACGGAGTCTGGGGTTTTATTCAAATCTGTTCATTGTCCCAAAGAAGGAGAATTCTTTCAGACCAGTTCTGGACCTAAAAATTTTGAATCGTTATGTGAGAATACCAACATTCAAAATGGTGACTATAAGGACTATTCTTCCTTTTGTTCAGCAAGGGCATTATATGTCCACAATAGACTTACAGGATGCATATCTTCATATTCCGATTCATCCAGATCACCATCAGTTCCTGAGATTCTCTTTTCTAGACAAGCATTACCAATTTGTTGCTCTTCTTTTTGGCCTAGCGACAGCTCCAAGGATCTTTTCAAAGGTTCTCGGTGCCCTACTCTCTGTAATCAGAGAGCAGGGAATTGCAGTGTTTCCTTATTTGGACGATATCTTGGTACTTGCGCAGTCTTTACGTTACGCAGAATCTCACACTAATCAACTAGTGTTGTTTCTTAGAAAACATGGTTGGAGGATCAATTTACCAAAAAGTTCTTTGACTCCTCAGACAAGGGTAACCTTTTTAGGTTTCCAAATAGATTCAGTATCCATGACTTTGTCTCTAACAGACAAGAGACATCTGAAATTGGTTGCAGCTTGTTGGAACCTTCAGTTTCAATCATTCCCTTCAGTAGCTTTGTGCATGGAGGTTTTAGGTCTCATGACTGCAGCATCGGACGCAATCCCTTTTGCTCGTTTTCACACGAGACCTCTTCAGCTTTGTATGCTGAATCAATGGTGCAGGGATTATACAAGGATATCACAATTAATATCCTTAAATCCCAATGTTCGACTATCTCTGACTTGGTGGCTAGATCACCATCGTTTAGTTCAAGGGGCCTCTGTTGTTCGTCCAACCTGGACTGCGATCACAACAGATGCGAGTCTTTCAGGTTGGGGAGCTGTCTGGGGATCTCTGACAGCGCAGGGGGTTTGGAAATCTCAAGAGGCGAGAATACCAATCAATATTTTGGAACTCCATGCGATTCTCAGAGCTCTTCAGTTTTGGCCTCTTCTGAAGAGAGAACCGTTTATTTGTTTTCAGACAGACAATGTCACAACCGTGGTGTATGTCAGTCATCAAGGTGGGACTCACAATCCTCAAGCTATGAAAGAAGTATCTCGGATACTTGCTTGGGCGGAATCCAGCTCCTGTCTAATTTCTGTAGTCCATATCCCAGGTATAGACAACTGGGAAGCAGATTATCTCTGTTGCCAGACTTTACATCCGGGAGAGTGGTCTCTTCACCCAGATGTGTTTTTTTCAGATTGTTCAGATGTGGGGGCTTCCAGAAATAGATCTGATGGCTTCTCATCTAAACAGGAAACTTCCCAGGTATCTGTCCAGGTCCAGGGATCCTCAGGTGGAAGCAGTGGATGCGTTGACACTTCTTTGGAGTTATCAACCTGCTTATATCTTTCTGCCTCTAGTTCTTCTTCCAAGAGTGATTTACAAAATCATAATGGAGCGTTCGTTTGTACTGCTGGTGGCTTCAGCATGGCCACACAGGTTTTGGTATGCGGATCTTGTTCGCATGTCCAGTTGCCAACCTTGGCCACTTCCGTTAAGGCCAGACCTTCTATCTCAAGGCCCGTTTTTCCATCAGGATCTCAAATCATTAAATTTGAAGGTATGGAGATTGAACGCTTAGTGCTTAGTCATAGAGGTTTCTCTGACTCAGTAATTAATACTATGTTGCAGGCTCGTAAATCTGTGTCTAGAAAGATTTATTACCGAGTTTGGAAGACTTACATTTCTTGGTGTTCTTCTCATAAATTCTCTTGGCATTCTTTCAGAATTCCTAGAATTTTACATTTTCTTCAAGATGGTTTAGATAAGGGTTTGTCTGCAAGTTCCTTGAAAGGACAAGTCTCTGCTCTTTCTGTTCTGTTTCACAGAAAAATTGCTAATCTTCCTGATGTTCATTGTTTTGTACAGGCTTTGGTTCAAGCCTGTCATTAAATCAATCTCTCCTCCTTGGAGTCTTAATTTGGTTTTGAAAGCTTTACAGGCTCCTATGCATTCCCTGGACATTAAATTACTTTCTTGGAAAGTATTGTTCCTTTTGGCCATCTCTTCTGAATTTTAAAGAGTTTCTGAATTATCTGCTCTTTCTTGTGAGTCTCCTTTTCTGATTTTTCATCAGGATAAGGCGGTCTTGCGGACTTCATTTAAATGTTTACCTAAGGTTGTGAATTCCAACAACATTAGTAGAGAAATTGTTGTCCCTTCATTGTGTCCTAATCCTAAGAATTCTCTGGAGAGATATTTATATTCTTTGGATGTGGTAAGAACTTTGAACTATTATGTTGAAGCTACTAAAGATTTCAGAAAGACTTCTAGTCTATTTGTTATCTTTTCTGGTTCTAGGAAAGGTCAGAAGGCTTCTGCCATTTCTTTGGCATCTTGGTTAAAGCTTTTGATTCATCAAGCTTATTTGGAGTCGGGTAAATCCCCGCCTCATAGGGTTACGGCTCATTCTACTAGGTCAGTTTCCACTTCCTGGGCTTTTAAGAATGAAGCTTCTGTTAATCAGATTTACAAAGCAGCAACTTGGTCTTTTTTGCATACTTTTATTACATTCTTGTTTTTTCTTCTACAGAAGCAGTTTTTGGTAGAAAAGTACTTCAGGCAGCTGTTTCAGTTTGATTCTACTGCTTATAATTTCATTTTTTTTCATTAAAAGATTAAAACTTTTTATTTGGGTTGTGGATTAATTTTTCAGTGGAATTGGCTGTTTTTATTTTTATCCCGCCCTCTCTAGTGACTCTTGTTGGAGTGCCACATATTGGGTATTTGCTATCCCATACGTCACTAGCTCATGGACTCTTGCCAATTACATGAAAGAAAACATAATTTATGTAAGAATTTACCTGATAAATTCATTTCTTTCATATTGGCAAGAGTCCATGAGACCCACCCTTTTTATGGTGGTTATGATTTTTTTGTATAAAGCACAATTCCTTGTTGATGCTTTCTCTCCTTTCTTGTCACCCCACTTCTTGGCTATTCGTTAAACTGGATTGTGGGTGTGGTGGGGGGTGTATTTATAGGCATTTTGAGGTTTGGGAAACTTTGCCCCTCCTGGTAAGAATGTATATCCCACACGTCACTAGCTCATGGACTCTTGCCAATATGAAAGAAATTAATTTATTCAGGTAAATTCTTACATAAATTATGTTTTTCTACAAACGTCCTCTGCACAGTATTATTATTGAACCTATAGACTGTGATATACAGGTGAGATTTGCAATGTCTTTCATTATAGCTATATAGTAATTTACCTACCTACTATACACATAGGAAGTGTATATTAGAATGCTTAAAAAACAAAACAACATTTAACATAAATGAAAAATGTTATTTATATTGTATATGTATTTTTAATAAGGTTAATCAGCCTAAATTTAGTTTGTGTTGTATGGTGGGGCTACAGTGGGTACTAGAGTGATCACAAAGGAGGTTTTAGCATGTTAAATATAATATGTGTGCGCAAACTAGGGGAAGTCAGAGGATTAGTTTTCATACCGAATTCTTTAGCATATTGCATTTTCACTCTAGCAACAGATTCTGGTTAAGAACAGGCAAATAGATGTTTGAATTTCTGCATGCTTGTAATCTGGATTCCCTGCTGCAATAAAAACAACGTGCAGAGGATTTTTGTGGAAAAGCAAATCAAATGACTTGTCTTGGAATACTTTTGTACCATCAGATTGATTTATTTCTGCAGTGACTCATAGATTTATCTGTGTGATATACCTTTAAGGTATCTCCCTGCATGCTCTCTGATCCTTTAAAAGGGATCCTCCTACAATCATTCCTTGCCTGATTATTGAGAAGCTATACTGCCTTGTGGCTGCTCTCTTTGCTCTTTTACAGGTCTCATACTTATTTTGCTAAAGGAAGTATTGTTGCAATTTCCTATTTCCCCTGCAAAACATCAAGTGGATCCTACTATCCAACCTAATCGTAAATATCAGAAGCTGTCTTGCTTTAACCTTACCTCTCTGGTTAATCACCCTACAGATCTCCCTTTGCAGCTCCTGTCAGTCTCAGTCACTGAACTCAGTTACCGCTGCAACAACCCGACACTGAATCGCTAAACCGGAAGTGAGTCACGCATTCACCGTAAGGACTCTCACTCCAGCTGCAGTCAGCTCCTTTCAGCACACACAGGTAAAACCGTATCTGACATCCAATTATTGGACTTTGCTCATAACAAACAGTCTTCCTCCTTGCTATACTATTGTTGTTGTAAACATATCGATACTGTCACACAGACTATTGGAGTTATTAGCAAGTTATTCTGAACATAGATAACGGTTCAGCTGTTACTGCAAATATTGTGATCAGATCCAAGGCTGATTCAAGCAAACAGAGTGATTGGGATTGTAAATATTTTATGGGTGAATGTGTGTGAAGGTACCTGGATTATTAACTCTTGTCTTTGGATTAATGCAAACCTATGAAGTAAATACTTTCCTATGTTCTTTGCTCTAACTAAGGTTTCTGATTTACAATAATCAGAGATTATTGTGTAACCAATCTTACTGGCTAATAACTGCTCACTGTTTCTTCTCCTGTGTAACAAAGTCTGTGTTCGCAGGAATTGCTATACAAAAGAGCAACATTTATACCATTTAGTTGGTTCAGAG
The DNA here is from genome assembly GCF_027579735.1 of Bombina bombina. Taxonomy (NCBI): domain Eukaryota; kingdom Metazoa; phylum Chordata; class Amphibia; order Anura; family Bombinatoridae; genus Bombina; species Bombina bombina. Next base: position 207,810,555 of record NC_069507.1, read on the forward strand.
TGAGTGGATTCATTACATAATAATCAGGCCAACTAGATCCTGTTTGCACTATTAAAACATGGATCCCACAGAAATAAAAAATGAATTCACTAATGTGTACCAGAAACTTGACATTTTAGCCCATGCTTTACAAGAGGTACAGGCAGAGAATACGGCCATAAAATCAATGTTAAAAGACTTTATAACACCGAAACAAGTGGATATACCAGAACCACAAGTACATACACCAACTCCTTTCTCAGGGAAAAGGTCTGAGTTTCGTGATTTCAAAAATGCTTGTAACTTGTTATTTTCATTAAAACCTCGCACTTACCATTCAGACAGGATTAAAGTGTGTACCACAATCTCATATCTGCTAGGAGAACCACGCACCTGGGCTAACAGATTTTTTGAACAAAATAACCCCATTTTAGATTCACTAACTGATTTTTTTTCAGCCATGACAAACCTCTATGAAGACTCAAACAGCCAATTACAAGCTGAGACAAAACTACGTTCCCTTAAACAAGGGAAAAGAACTGTAGAAGAATACACAACTGATTTTCAGATGTGGGCTTCCGACTCACTATGGAATGAGGTAAGCCTACGTAATCAGTTCCGCCTGGGTTTGTCTGAGTCTCTTAAAGACGAACTCTCTCGTCTGGAACTCCCAGATACACTCACTGGCTTGATCAAACTAAGTACCACTTTAGATAGACGTCTGAGGGAACGAAAAGCAGAAAAAAGCTCGTATGAACCGTCAATCAGACGCAACTATCCTTCCTCATACAATTCAGAAAGAAATTTATCTCTCGGCACCCCAATGGAGATTGGGGCAATCAAAGGACCTTTGACTCAAGAGGAGAAAACTAGGAGAAGACTAGGTAACCTATGTCTTTACTGTGCTCACAAGGAGCATACAGTTGCAACTTGTCCTCTACTAACAAAACAAAAGAAGGGTAAGACAAAGATTTTATTATCATTATATAACCTGTCAACTACTACCCAACTCACCATCTCTCTCTCCCTACAGTGGGATCAACTCCACATCCAGAGTGACGCATTGATAGATTCCGGGGCTTCAGGGATATATATTGATGATACATTTGTTAAGAAAAATAAAATACCCACAGTGTGTAAGCAGCAACCAGTGTTTGTGAAATTAATAGATGGCACTTTGATTCAGAAGGGTCCTATCACACACCACACTATACCCTTACTCACAACAACAAAAGAAGGTCACACTGAATACCTTACTTTTGATATCATACCTATTGATAGACACACCATTGTCTTGGGGTATACTTGGTTAAAGACACACAATCCAAACATCAATTGGTTAAAAGATAAGATTAGCCTAACATCTACATATTGTACAAATACGTGTTATCCACATTGTTCTATATCCTCTATTGTGACTGGTGTTCCAGCGGCATATTCTGATTTGGCAGATGTTTTCGATTTGAAAGAGGCTGAATCATTACCACCACATCGAGAATTTGACTGCCCCATTGAGTTAATACCAGGTTCTCAAATACCTTATGGCAAGATCTACCCCTTGTCACAGAACGAGCTTATCCATCTACGTACATACTTAGACGAAAACCTTAAAAAAGGTTTTATTTCACACTCAACGTCACCAGCAGCAGCAGGTATATTTTTTGTTAAAAATAAGGATCTTAGTCTAAGACCTATAATAGATTACAGAGCTTTAAACGCGATTACAGTAAAAAACCGTTACCCTTTGCCATTAATACCAGAATTATTGGAAAGACTTACCGATGCCACTATATATACCAAATTAGACCTCAAAGGGGCATATAATTTAATTCGGATCAAGAAAGGACATGAATGGAAAACAGCCTTCCGAACACGTTATGGGTTATTCCAGTATAACGTTATGCCGTTTGGATTAAGTAACGCACCGGCAAGTTTCCAACACTTTATAAATGAGATATTCAGAGATTTAACTGACATATGTGTTATCATATACTTAGATGATATTCTCATTTATTCCAAAAATTTACAAGATCATGAAAAACATGTCAGATGGGTTCTCACCCGCCTTCGGCAACATAGACTTTTTGCTAAATTGGAAAAATGTAATTTTCATGTTAAACAGATTAAATTCCTTGGATATATTTTATCACCTAAAAAGATCCAGATGGATCCTGAAAAGATAAACACTATCCAAGAATGGACCATACCACGTACTGTTCGAGCGCTACAGAGATTTCTGGGCTTCTCGAACTTCTACAGAAAGTTCATTTAAGATTTCTCCACCATTGTAAGACCCTTAACGCAACTCACTAGGAAGTCTCATAGGTTTCACTGGAATCAAGAAGCTCAGAAGGCTTTCGACAACCTAAAGCGCTGTTTTTCCACTGCTCCAGTTTTGACATTACCTGATTATCAATCTCAATTCATTTTAGAGGTTGATGCCTCCAACACTGGGATAGGAGCAGTGCTGTCACAGAAGAGTAGGGAAAACCATGAATTACATCCCGTGGCATTTTTTTCCAGAACTTTGCTTCCAGCCGAATTTAATTATAGCATCGGTGATAAAGAACTGTTGGCCATAAAGAGTTCACTAGAGCACTGGAGACATTTATTAGAAGGGTCTAAAGAACCTTTTTTGATTTACACTGACCACAAAAACCTTGAGTATTTAAAAAAAAGTAAGACTCTCTCAGCACGTCAGGTCAGATGGTCTCTGTTTTTGGACCGCTTTAATTTTCTTATTACTTACAGACCAGGACACTCCAACATAAAAGCTGATGCTCTCTCTAGAATGTTTGATCCAGCAAACACCTCTGAGACCCTCAATCCCATCATCTCAGAGGAGAAATTTATTAACTCACTCTCAAATCTAGAAAAAGAAATACTTCTCGAAACAAAAAAGGAAAATGATTGCCCTACTACTTGTGTGAGAGATATTACATCAGGGTTGATGTGCCATAATGACAGAATATACGTACCCAAGACTCTTAGAAATGTAATATTAAACCACTATCACGACAATGTTTTGGCTGGACATAAAGGCGTACAAAAGACCACAGACTTGATCAAACGGTACTTCTGGTGGCCACAATTAAAACATGATGTTATACACCATTTAAAAGCTTGTGATACATGTGCAAGAAACAAAGTGGCTCGCAAAAAACCTATAGGTTTATTGACAACATTGTCAATACCAGATATGCCATGGTCCACCATATCAATGGATTTTATTGTAGATCTACCAGTCTCACGACATTACACCACCATTTTAGTGGTAATAGATCACTTAACTAAACTGGGTCACTTCATCCCTCTAAAAAATTTACCTACAGCCAATATCACCGCAAAGGTCTTCTTGGATAATATAGTAAAACTACATGGGCTACCAAAAACTGTAATCACCGACCGAGGTACTCAGTTCACCTCAGCTTTTTGGAGATCTCTGTGTAAACTCTTACAAATAGATACACGATATACCACTGCCTTTCATCCCCAATCAAATGGGTTGACTGAACGCCTAAATCAAACATTGGAACAGTTTCTTCGTTGTTATCTATGTCATCTTCAGGATGACTGGGCTGACTACCTCCCGATGGCAGAGTTTTCGTATAATAACTCAATATCTTCCTCAACCAAGGTAACACCATTCTTTGCCACATATGGTTTCCACCCAACCACTATAACGATATCTCATACCACAGTAAACTGTCCTGGAGCAATAGATTTCACAACCTCCTTACTGGACAGACTACAGTTGCTTAAGACACATCTACAAGAAGCCCAAGAACATCAAAAGAAGTATTACGACTTGCATCACTCCCCCAGTCCCACATATGACATAGGTGACTTAGTGCTACTATCCACAAAGTATCTGAAACTCAGAGTACCCTGTAAAAAATTGGCCAACCAATTTATTGGTCCTTTTCCGATTGAGGCAATAGTGAACCCGAACGCAGTCCGGTTGACCTTACCTAAGGATCTTACAGTCCATCCGACTTTCCATGTTTCTTTGATTAAACCCTATAATAGTAACCCCTTACTACGTCAGGCGGATCCACCTCCGCCGATATACCACCAGAATCAATTGGAATACGAAGTGGAATCCATTCTTGACTCTCGGATACGTCGAGGAGTCTTGCAGTTCCTGATACAGTGGAAGGGTTATGGCCCTGAAAGTAACTCCTGGGAGTCTTATGAAGATGTGCATGCTCCTGATTTACTCTCCACCTTCCATCGTCGTTATCCTGAGAAGCCCTTTCTCCGCACCCCCGATGTTCGCCCTTGAGGTGGGGGATATGTGATATACCTTTAAGGTATCTCCCTGCATGCTCTCTGATCCTTTAAAAGGGATCCTCCTACAATCATTCCTTGCCTGATTATTGAGAAGCTATACTGCCTTGTGGCTGCTCTCTTTGCTCTTTTACAGGTCTCATACTTATTTTGCTAAAGGAAGTATTGTTGCAATTTCCTATTTCCCCTGCAAAACATCAAGTGGATCCTACTATCCAACCTAATCGTAAATATCAGAAGCTGTCTTGCTTTAACCTTACCTCTCTGGTTAATCACCCTACAGATCTCCCTTTGCAGCTCCTGTCAGTCTCAGTCACTGAACTCAGTTACCGCTGCAACAACCCGACACTGAATCGCTAAACCGGAAGTGAGTCACGCATTCACCGTAAGGACTCTCACTCCAGCTGCAGTCAGCTCCTTTCAGCACACACAGGTAAAACCGTATCTGACATCCAATTATTGGACTTTGCTCATAACAAACAGTCTTCCTCCTTGCTATACTATTGTTGTTGTAAACATATTGATACTGTCACACAGACTATTGGAGTTATTAGCAAGTTATTCTGAACATAGATAACGGTTCAGCTGTTACTGCAAATATTGTGATCAGATCCAAGGCTGATTCAAGCAAACAGAGTGATTGGGATTGTAAATATTTTATGGGTGAATGTGTGTGAAGGTACCTGGATTATTAACTCTTGTCTTTGGATTAATGCAAACCTATGAAGTAAATACTTTCCTATGTTCTTTGCTCTAACTAAGGTTTCTGATTTACAATAATCAGAGATTATTGTGTAACCAATCTTACTGGCTAATAACTGCTCACTGTTTCTTCTCCTGTGTAACAAAGTCTGTGTTCGCAGGAATTGCTATACAAAAGAGCAACATTTATACCATTTAGTTGATTCAGAGTGAGTGGATTCATTACAATCTGAGAACATGATGAAAAGGATATGGTTTTTAATTTTTTATGGACTTACTTATAAAATTTGTACACTCCAGATATATTATGTGAATCACAAATAGACTTTAAGGGATGGTAAATCTGAGCATTTAAAAAAAAAAAAAAAATGATCAGATTTTCCATCACTAAAAATAAACTGGAATTTATTTTATCACTTATTAGAAAAATGGGTGCTAAACTCATCCTGTCTGTGCCATGACAGTTCGCTGAAGTCAAAGCCTCAGTCACCCACGCACCGCACCCTTTACCAATGAGGTGATGTTTCCACCTTTAAACCAGTTGCCATGCTAGCATACAGAACACTGTCAAATGACAAGCACGGCTATTGGGGTAGAGGTAGAAACGACACCTCATTGAGAGAAGAATGCTGTTCCATAGGCTCTAACTTTAGCGAGGTGCCTCGGAACAGACAGAGTGAGTTTAGTATTCTTTTTTTTTTTATTTTTTAAAAAAAGCTTTATTGAATGACCAGAATCAGGAGTTTAACAAGTATTGATACACAAACAGGAGCTACAAATTGAATATTGCTCGTTATGTAACAGTGCAAACAATACAGTGACGGTATTCCTTTAACAGTACTCCCAGCTCATACATCTGGTACATTGTTCACAATTGTCAGCATAACGTTTTACGATAAAGCTTTCAAATTATATCTAATTTTCAAAGTAATAGATTAGCTCGGGTATTAAGTCACACCCAATCTAAGAAATGCAAAAGAAGAAAAGACAAGAAGGAGGAAATGAGGGGGGAGAGGGAAAAAAAAAAAAGGGTGGGGGAACGAGGGGGGACGAGGGGGGGGGGGACGAGGGAGGATCACTGCTACAGGTGATCCACCCCTATCGATCACTCTGACAGGCTTATTTCAGGGTTTTGGTCTCATTTTTCCCTATATCTCATATCCCCCCATAGTGCCAGCAGACATGTGCACCCCCAGGTTCTGCAACTTTGTGCTAATTGAGTTAGTCCTTTTCTCTTTGGACTTTCAAATATTTTTACCTTCCCAAATAAAACTCATGTGCTCATGTAAGGCTAGTTTCCCAGTCTTAAGGTAGTGATACCTCTCCAGACCAAGCAGATCCCTGACCCCATGTTTCCACTCATTCAAGCTCGGAACATTCACTGATTTCCAATATTTTGGAATTAGGCTCTTAGCGCAGTTCAGCATCAGCAGGAAGAGCCTATGTCTACCACAATCCTAGGGAGAGCATGGTATATCAGATATTGCGGGTTCGGGGGCAAAATCACCTTGAGAAGCCGGCTGCTTTCCATAAATACTCCTTAGTATTCTTTTTTAATAAGTGATCAATGAAAGTCCAGTTTATTTTTAGTGATGCTTAATCCTAGCATTTTTTAAGCGCTTGGATTTACCATCACTTTAATATATCACCCAAGTGTTACTTTGAAAATATTGCAATACCCACAAAAATATATGTATAGTCAATTCGCACATCAAGGCAATAATTATCACTTACTTTTTCCCAGAAGTATTCCATATACATTGTTACCAATGTACCATAGAACTCTAAGTAAGATATGCAAAAGAGATGTACAACAGTTCATGATTTTTTGCTTCCAGTACTGTGTTTGACCACAGAAATCCCCTTATGGGGTGGGTGTAGCAGAATCAAAACCACATCTGGATAGCCTAGATGTGCTAATTGGATATATAATCATTGTTTAGGCTCTATCTTTTATTATTTTAATATCACACTTTTATATCCAGCATAACTTATATGAATATTGTTTTGCCATGGAAATAAGCTCCACCATATTTCTGCTGATGACCTAGAAATATGGTTTTGATTTTGCTGCACCCATCCCATATGGAGAAATACTGTATGTTGTTAAAGCAAAAGGCATTACATATTTTATATCTCCTTTGCATAGCATACCCAAGGTCCTCTGGTGGGTGCATTGGTAACAATGTATATAGAATACGTATAGGGAAAACAAATGGCTATTCTTGCTTAATTCACTATGCAATAATTTTCGTGGCTCTTACTTTTTTGAAATGGAGAGTTTTAATCGCACACTTTGATCTCTGCCATAATTTAAATGAATATTACTGTACAATTGTTTAAAATGAGCTGTAGACTACCTCATATGTTGTGAGGTATAATTGTATGTTTGTTACTGTTTTACAGATTCTACTTTTCATTAAGCTGTAATATACTATGATTTTCTCTGTTTTCATCTCATCCACATTTCCAAGGATCCAGTGACCTAAATTAAATTGTAGCTGTCATACTCCAGAAATGGTGGAAGCCAGCCATTTTCTACAGTCCTTACTGGAAATCCCAGGAGAAATATATGTGGCACTTAAAACATACTAATTGAGGTCTCTTGAAGCAAGTGTGGTACCCAAAGGAGCCTGAACTCTTAACAAGATATTGCTTAAATCTGGGCCAGTGAATTTGGTATTAGGTTGTTCCACACCTCCTGCATGGGACTTGGCTGCATTTCTATTATTTGAATAGTGTTTTATAGCAACCAACATGTTATACATTCTTATATATTTTATTAGAATATTAATAGATTATAGAATGTGTGTGATACATTTGTTGTATATTTATTGGTGTATTGATATTCTGCTTTATTTCTATATACCATTTATACTATACCAAGCAATTCTTGACACAAGTAGGCAAATGAGACTTTGTGCATGCTTTTAATCAGGGTTTACTGCTGCAATAGAAAGACTATGCAAAAGCAAATTCTCTGACTTGCCTAGATATGTAACTGTGCAATACAATAAATTATTATTATTTTATCATCCTAATTTATAGTGGAAGTGTTTTTTTTTTTATTAATGCTCTAACCTAATTTGAGACTTGTCTACATTGTATTATGTCCTTTAAAGTTTATTAGTTAAGGGTCATTGTTTTTCCTTTCAACATAACTTGTTATTTTTCTTCTGAGATTCTATTTTAGGCCTATGTAGTATGTTAAAAGTTGTTTTGAATACAAAATTTACATGCAGAAAGGGGATTAAGGGGACAGTAAAGTCAAATTGATACTTTCATGAATCAGATAGAGCAGGCAATTTTAAACTACTTTCCAATGGACTTATGTTATCATATTTGCTTCTTTCTCATGGTATCTTTTATTGAAAAGTAAAACTAGGTAGGCTCATAAGAGCTCAGGAGTGTGCACGTGTCTTTAGTACTCAATGGGGCCTATCTATCAAGCTCCGAATGGAGCTTGATGGCCCGTGTTTCTGGCGAGCCTTCAGGTTCGCCAGAAACAGCAGTTATGAAGCAGCGGTCACAAAACCGCTGCTCCATAACCTGTCCGCCGGCTCTGAGCAGGCAGACAGACGTCACCGGAAATCAACCCGATCGAGTACGATCGGGTTGATTGACACCCCGCTGCTGGCAGCCCATTGGCCGCGAGTCTGCAGGGGGCGGCGTTGCACCAGCAGCTCTTGTGAGCTGCTGGTGCAATGCTGAATACGGAGAGCATATTGCTCGCCGTATTCAGCGAGGTCTGGCAGACCTGATCCGCACTGTCGGATCAGGTCCGCCAGACTTTCTTAAATAGGGGCCTATGAATCAGTGTTTTGAAACATTGTATAACAAAACTACAAATAATGTTGCAAACCCCTGCTGCTATAGAGTATTAAAGACACGTGCACACTCCTAAACTCTTATGAGCCTGCATAATTTTACTCTTCAATAAAAGATACAAAAGAACAAAGCAAATTTGATAATAGAAGTAAATTGGAAAGTTGTTTAAAATTGCTCTATCTGAATCATGAAAGTTTAATTTTGACTTTACTATCATTTTAAGAAAGCAAAAGGTAAAATATTGTTTATATTATCTGCACAATTTTACCCAGAATCCTTGGTGTGGTAAAAAGAAGATGGCGGATAAACTAAGTGTTCTTTCTCATTTCTACTGTATGCTAATCTATGTTACTGTGTGTTGATTTTTAATATCTTAGTGTGTAAATCTTCGGCCTAGATTACAAGTTGAGTGCCATTGATTATAATATCATAGGACTGATCTGCTATTACTTTATATATATATATATATATATATATATATGTACAACACACAGAGAAAGTCCAGCACTCACTTACAAGCTCTCAGCTAAGATTTAAAAGCAAAAAATGTTTGCTTTTAAATCTTAGCTGAGAGCTTGTGAGTGCTGGACTTTCTCTGTGTGTTGTATTAATTTGTTTTGTAATTTTCCCTATGGTTCTTGCACCAAGACCTGTCTGGGGTTAACTGCCTGTGACTCTGGGGACAGCACAGCTTCCTGTGAGTTCCGGTGAGCACCCAGGGCTGGGCAATTTGCAGGGTCATGGGATGTATACCCTTTCCGGTATGAGTGTGCAGTCCCCTTCCGTGTTTTGTATATATATATATATATATATATATATATATATATATATATATATATATATATATATATATATATATAATACATATGACTCAGCTCATCATTATTTAAATTTTTTAGATTTTATTATAACATTTCCAACGTTTCGGCTTCCACCTGAGCCTTTGTCAAGGTCACAATACACTGAACATTACCACCCTTATATACCATAATACTCACAGACCACTCCCATTTCCCAGGATGCATAGTCCCTGTGCCATATAGAATGTACATGAATCTTTCACAGACATTTGCAGAATTTGATTTTTTGTCTTCACTATTATATATTCTTGCTACAAAAGACATACAAAGCATCCAAACATTAGTAGTAGAATGTGGTAAATAAAAATTAAAATATATACAGCATAAACAACATAGATATCAGCATAAAGTCTGATTCCACATTCACTCATCTACTGTATATCAACTTGTATCTTATAAGAAGCATGACAATGAAAGATAGGTATTTAAACCCCTAGGGTTTACTGTGTCCAACTCATATATCCATTTAGCCTCTCTTGCAATAATGTCTTTTTTCTATCCCCACCTCTCTTAGGTAATGGTATAAGATTGATGGGGCAACATCTCAGACTAGATACAGGGTGGCCTCTCTCCAAGAAATGCTTGGCAACTGTCTGATCTGTTTTACCATTCTCAATGGCCTTTCTAATACTCAATCTGTGTACAACTATCCTATATTTCAGGACACATTCCGTCTCACCAATGTAGACATCCCCACATTGGCATTTAATCATGTACACCACAAACTTTGACTCACAATTTAGAGGGAATTTAATTCTGTATTTCTTGCCCTCGTGGCTATGTGTGAATGTGTCCCCCAAAATTAAGTTATCACAGGTCACACATCCATGACATTTATAGACCCCAAGTTTTCTTTGTAGGAAATTAGTTTAAGACTTCTCATATTTCCCAATTGGGTCTGAGTCAATTAGCATGCCTTTCAAACTTCTGCCTTTCCTATATGAAATTATAGGATCTTCTTTTACATAAGATTCCAACCTTTCATCTATTTGTAATACCCTCCAGTTCTCACTTATTGCTTTTCTTAATTTCCAGGGGTCTGTGGTGTAATCTGTAACAAAGAACAGCCTGTTGCCATCCATCTGTTTTCTTTGAGGTTCCTGTTATGACATAGCCTTCTCTTTACTCTCTTGTATTAATTTATCTGGGCATCCACGCTTAAAGAATCTTTTCCCCATATCATCTACTGCTGCCTCCCGCTCTTCCATTTTGGAAGTGAGCCTAACAGCTCCCAGCATTTGTGCTTAAGGCATTGATCTCAGTAGGTTTTTAGGGTGAAAGCTCTCAAATTTTACTAAAGTGTTTCTGTCAGTTTGTTTCCTATAGACCCTTGTCTCAATATTTCCATTGTTTTTAAAAATGTCTATGTCTAGGAACTCTATTCTCTCAGAGTCCCATTTGGGCACAAATTTCATTAGGATGGGTAAGTGATTTAATCCTTCTACAAATTCAGTCAGTGTCTATTCACTGCCATACCAAACAAAAAAACACGTCATCTTTGAAGCGCCTATATCCCTTACCATACTCCTTAAAGGCAGAGTTTTCTAAGATGTATTTTTGCTCATAGTTATGCATTAAGGGCTTTTGCATAACCCGAGAGCCCATTGCCATCCCCATTTTCTGGAGGAAAATTTAATTCTCAAATTTGAAATAATTTTTATGCAGAATAAAATGCAATAGTACAGCAAAATATTCTATACTCAGTGGCCTAGATTTAGAGTTGGGCGGTAGCCATCAAAACCAGCGTTAGAGGCTCCTAACGCTGGTTTTTACCGCCCGCTGGTATTTGGAGTCAGTCAGGAAAGGGTCTAACGCTCACTTTGCAGCCGCGACTTTTCCATACCGCAGATCCCCCTACGCCATTTGCGTATCCTATCTTTTCAATGGGATCTTTCTAACACCGGTATTTAGAGTCGTGGCTGAAGTGAGCGTTAGAAATCTAACGACAAAACTCCAGCCGCAGAAAAAAGTCAGGAGTTAAGAGCTTTCTGGGCTAACGCCGGTTTATAAAGCTCTTAACTACTGTGCTCTAAAGTACACTAACACCCATAAACTACCTATGTACCCCTAAACCGAGGTCCCCCCACATCACTGCCACCCTATTAAACATTTTTAACTCCTAATCTGCCGCTCTGTACACCGCCGCAACCTACATTATCCCTATGTACCCCTAATCTGCTGCCCCTAACACAGCGGACCCCTATATTATATTTATTTACCCCTAATCTGCCGCCCCCAACGTCGCCTCCACCTACCTACAATAATTAACCCCTAATCTGCCGACCGGACCACACCGCTACTATAATAAATGTATTAACCCCTAAAGCTAAGTCTAACTCTAACCCTAACACCCCCCTAACTTAAATATAATTTAAATCTAAAGAAATAAATTAACTATTATTAAATAAATTGTTCCTATTTAAAGCTAAATACTTACCTGTAAAATAAACCCTAATATAGCTGCAATATAAATTATAATTATATTGTAGCTATTTTAGGATTAATATTTATTTTACAGGCAACTTTGTAATTATATTAACCAGGTACAATAGCTATTAAATAGTTAATAACTATTTAATAGTTACCTAGTTAAAATAATTACAAAATTACCTGTAAAATAAATCCTAACCTAAGTTACAATTAAACCTAACACTACACTATCAATAAATTAATTAAATACAATACCTACAATTATCTACAATTAAACCTAACACTACACTATCAATAAATTAATTAAATACAATACCTACAAATAAATACAATTAAATAAACTAACTAAAGTACAAAAAATAAAAAATAACTAAGTTACAAAAAATAAAAAAATATTTACAAATATTAGAAAAATATTACAACAATTTTAAACTAATTACACCTACTCTAAGCCCCCTAATAAAATAACAAAGCCCCCCAAAATAAAAAAATGCCCTACCCTATTCTAAATTAAAAAAGTTCAAAGCTCTTTTACCTTACCAGCCCTGAAAAGGGCCCTTTGCGGGGCATGCCCCAAAGAATTCAGCTCTTTTGCCTGTAAAAAAAACATACAATACCCCCCCCCCCAACATTACAACCCACCACCCACATACCCCTAATCTAACCCAAACCCCCCTTAAATAAACCTAACACTAAGCCCCTGAAGATCTCCCTACCTTGTCTTCACCACACCGGGTCCCGATCTGTCCAGAAGAGCCTCCGAAATCTTCATCCAAGCCCAAGCGGGGGCTGAAGAGTGACGTCCATCCTCGGGCTGAAGTCTGGATCCAAGCGGCGGCTGAAGAAATCCATCATCGGGATGAAGTCTTCTATGAAGCGGCATCTTCAATCTTCTTTCTTCCGGAGCCATCATCTTCCAGCCGACGCGGATCCATCCTCTTCTACCGACGCCTACTCGCCGAATGACGGTTCCTTTAAATGACGTCATCCAAGATGGCATCCGTCGAATTCCGATTGGCTGATAGAATCCTATCAGCCAATCGGAATTCGACGAATTAAGGTCGGAAAATTCTGATTGGCTGATGGAATCAGCCAATCAGAATCAAGTTCAATCCGATTGGATGATCCGGTCAGCCAATCAGATTGAGCTTGCATTCTATTGGCTGATCGGAACAGCCAATAGAATGCGAGCTCAATCTGATTGGCTGATCGGATCAGCCAATCGGATTGAACTTGATTCTGATTGGCTGATTCCATCAGCCAATCAGAATTTTCCTACCTTAATTCTGATTGGCTGATAGAATCCTATCAGCCAATCGGAATTCAAAGGACGCCATCTTGGATGACGTCCCTTAAAGGAACCGTCATTCGTCGGGAAGTCGTTGGTGAAGATGGATGTTCCGCGGCGGCGGGATGAACATGGATCTGGAAGAAAGAAGATTGAAGATGCCGCTTGATAGAAGACTTCAGCCGGATCATGGACCTCTTCAGCTCCCGCTTGGATGAAGACTTCAGTCGGATCATGGACATCTTCAGCCCCCCGCTTGGGCTTGGATCAAGACATCGGAAGAGCTCTTCTGGATCGATCGGTGAACCCGGCGTGGTGAAGATAAGGTAGGAAGATCTTCAGGGGCTTAGTGTTAGGTTTATTTAAGGGGGGTTTGGGTTAGATTAGGGGTATGTGGGTGGTGGGTTGTAATGTTGGGGGGTATTGTATGTTTTTTTTTACAGGCAAAAGAGCTGAATTCTTTGGGGCATGCCCCGCAAAGGGCCCTTTTCAGGGCTGGTAAGGTAAAAAGAGCTTTTCTATTTTAATTTTAGAATAGGGTAGGTTATTTTTTTATTTTGGGGGTCTTTCTTATTTTATTAGGGGGCTTAGAGTAGGTGTAATTAGTTTAACATTGTTGTAATATTTTTCTAATGTTTGTAAATATTTTTTTATTTTTTGTAACTTAGTTCTTTTTTATTTTTTGTACTTTAGTTAGTTTATTTCATTGTATTTATTTGTAGGTATTGTATTTAATTTATTTATTGATAGTGTAGTGTTAGGTTTAATTGTAGATAATTGTAGGTATTTTATTTAATTTATTTATTGATAGTGTAGTGTTAGGTTTAATTGTAACTTAGGTTAGGATTTATTTTACAGGTAATTTTGTAATTATTTTAACTAGGTAACTATTAAATAGTTATTAACTATTTAATAGCTATTGTACCTGGTTAAAATAATTACAAAGTTGCCTGTAAAATAAATATTAATCCTAAAATAGCTACAATATAATTATAATTTATATTGTAGCTATATTAGGATTTATTTTACAGGTAAGTATTTAGCTTTAAATAGGAATAATTTATTTAATAAGAGTTAATTTATTTCGTTAGATTTAAATTATATTTAACTTAGGGGGTGTTAGTGTTAGGGTTAGACTTAGCTTTAGGGGTTAATACATTTATTATAGTAGCGGTGAGATCCGGTCGGCAGATTAGGGGTTAATTATTGTAGGTAGGTGGAGGCGACGTTGGGGGCGGCAGATTAGGGGTTAATAAATATAATATAGGGGTCGGCGGTGTTAGGGGCAGCAGATTAGGTTACATAGGTATAATGTAGGTTGCGGCTGTGTACGGAGCGGCAGATTAGGGGTTAATAATAATATGCAGGCAATAGCGGGGGCGGCAGATTAGGGGTTAATAAATATAACATAGTGGTCGGCGATGTTAGGGGCAGCAGATTAGGGGTACATAGGGATAATGTAGCTGGCGGCCGTGTACGGAGCGGCAGATTAGGGGTTAATAATAATATGCAGGGGTCAGCGATAGTGGGGGCGGCTGATTAGGGGTTTAATAAGTGTAAGGTTAGGGGTGTTTAGACTCGGGGGAACATGTTAGGATGTTAGGTGTAGACTTAGGAAGTGTTTCCCCATAGGAAACAATGTAGCTGCGTTAGGAGCTGAACGCTGCTTTTTTGCAGGTGTTAGGTTTTTTTTCAGCTCAAACAGCCCTATTGTTTCCTATGGGGGAATCGTGCACGAGCACGTTTTTGAAGCTGGCCACGTCCGTAAGCAACGCTGGTATTGAGAGTTGCAGTGGCGGTAAATATGCTCTATGCTCCCTTTTTGGAGCCTAACGCAGCCCTTCTGTGAACTCTAAATACCAGAGGTATTTAAAAGGTGCGGGAGAAAAAAAGCCAGCGTAGCTAACGCACCCCTTTGGCCGCAGAACTCTAAATCTAGCCGAGTGTTTCCTGTAAACAATTCTTTAATAGCAATAATCCCTTCCTCATGTGGTATACATGTGTAGAAATTAGACACATCTAGGTAACAAATAGCATTTCTCCTTCAATTCTTACTATATCCCTTAGTGACCCAATAAAGTCAGTAGAGTATTTGATATAAGATGGTAATCTCTTTACACAGTCCTGTAAATGGTCATCGAAGAACTTGGCTATGGGCTGGTTTAGGGATATATATATATGTGTATGTGTATGACAACAACAAAGGATACAGGGTGGTGTTAGTGGCAAAGCACCAATTGAGGGCAAGAAACATTTTGCAGGAGTCATTTTGGTATCATTCTGCTCGACAAATATATCTAACTACAGTTTGGCTTCATAAAGTTTCATTGTTATTTTTGTAATTTATTACATTAAATGTTAATGCATTTATGCATTTAGGAGACAATAAACACTTTGAGATTGTCATATAATATGATAAATCTTATATATATATATATATATATATATATATATATATATATATATATATATATAAATAAATGCAATATACTATTAGACAAATCTTTTCATTGAATGCATCATTCTATCTAGCAGTTATTAAGTGTTAAATGTCCTTTTAAGTGCTACAGAATTTTGTGGCGCTATACAAATAAAATGATAACAATAATATGCTATTTACTGACCTATTTGTGTGTAAGCTTGTAGCATGCACCTGTGTAGATCACTATATGGCAGCAAACACCGCTGCCATGTAGTGCTATTGCAAATGTATAACATTTTTAAAAACATTCTTGCAAAACAGTGGCTACATAGTGCTCCAGATGTGCTCTCTCCTTAATATCCATATACCTGCTTTAACAAAAAACAAAACAAAAAGACACCAAATGAACAAAGTAAATTTAACAACAAAATATTTTTTTTTCTTTTTTTTTTTTAATTTTATGCTCTATCTGAAACATGAAAATAAAACACCATGTCCCTTTAAATTTTAAAACAAGGTTTACCCCTCCATTTACTTTTTCTCCTTGTTCTGTCTACAATATCATAAAACAAAGGCTGCCATGTAAACTGATAGCATTTGGCTCTTATGTGTTTTAAGGTTGCTACAATATTGAATGGTTATACATAACACTCCCCAATTCCCTCCCCAAATCATCTGCAGCATAGATATATTAAACCTGCATATATAATAACATATATAATAACACTTCCTAATAGTGATTTTGTCTTTATGACCTTCTACCAAGTTGCTGAACAAGCCAATTGTTTAAGGACATCCAAATATACATTCTGAGCATCAATATAAGGTTCAATACTGTTTTTTAATAGAAAAAAAGTGATTCAACACATTAAGGTAAATGAAAAGGGCTGGCATCTGCTACTAAAGCATGATTTTCTATGAGTAATGTCCCATCAGTTAAAACTGCATGTGATTTGTAAGGAGACTATCCTATCTATCTAATCACCTTTAAACCCCATTAAACTAAATAAATGTAGATGCTTTTAATAACCATACACTTAGGTTCATTTCATGGTTTTGTTAGCTGCACTGTGAGTCATGTTAGAACAACAAATCATTCTAGGACTTTATATATATATATATATTTATTTCATGCCAGTGAACAAGGGCTGACATTAGGCCCGAAACATGTTTGGCTGCTGTTGCTCTATGTCAGTTACAGGACTGTAGCTGATTTTCCCTTTTGTTTTTTCTTTCATGTTTTTACATGCAACTGATTTTAACATTTTTTGTACCAATAAAGCTGTATTTTTCAACTTTTAATAATTTGACATATACTTTTTTCTTTTTCATATGGTCTGGGGATGCGGATTAGCAGAGTGTTTGTATATATATATATATATATATATATATATTTACTACAATATCACATAAAATGCTAATGATATAGTATGCTATTGTATTTTGCATTTTTCATGCTGCATTTTACACTAGATGTCAAGGTTTGAAGTGATTTATGACTGATAATTTAGCGGCTACATTTTAAAGCTTTTTATAAAGTTGCATAGTTAAGGTTCTGAAAAAAGCTATTTAGAGAATAGGCTGCACACAATTTATGAAAACCCAATGTTTGTTGTTTTAGTAGAGGAACAGAGGCAAAAAGACTATGAATCATACATAAATAGATTAAAAAAAGCTGTATCTCTATTTAAATATGAGAGTGGTCAGTAGGGATGGCCGAATGTTTCTAAAAATTCGAAATTTAAGACGAATTTTGATACATTTGTTGTAATCAAATTTTGAATGTGTATATAACATTATAACAATTTTTGCTTTCGAATTTTTCAATAAAATTCAAAAATATTCGTTCGAATAATAGAATGTTTTGCTATGTATTCATTCAATTTCAAAATGTAATATTCAAATTCGAATACGAAATAGTTTTTCTTTTCTACAACTGTGTTTAATAAATGTAATATTTGAATTTGAATGCTAAATTCGAATTTGAATGGCACATTCAAATTCGAAATAGTATTTCTAGTCTAAAACTGCATTAGCAATACATTTTTATCAGCCAATGAGCATTAGCAGGAGGTGCAATATTAGTTTTAATTTAAATTTAAAATATTTTACATCACATTCTTTCATGCAATAGGGGTTCCTTATGTTTGTTGGAATATCAATTTGTACAGTTCAAAAGCAGTTCCCAAAAATGGAGAAAATATTTTTTCTGATGAGAAGATAGTTAATATAATAGGCAAACTAGAAAGGCTACTGGCTCTCATCTACCCTTAAAATGTATTTTCCTATTACAATATATTGCTACTTTTCTTTTGTGGATAGCAAATAATAGTGCTTCACTATGATGTTTATTATTACACAAGAGGAAGCATTAAACATATCAATTGCGTTTTTTTAAGAAAAAAAGAAATACTTGAAAATGACATGAAAAATGTGCAGTTCTCCACAAGCATACAATTTTCTCACAATTTATGATAAGTGCACTCAAGGGTAATGAAGAGTGTCTTTGCAGCTTGGGTTATATACATTGCAACACTGACACTGATGCTGAGCTGTAGATGCTAAGCAATATCCCAGAACTGTGCCTTGGTCTACTTTTGATTTGTTATCAAGGTGCTTAAAGGGACAGTTCACCCAAAAACTTTCTCCCCTTTAAATTATTCCCAATGATCCTTTTTACCTGCTAGAGTGTACCTCCTTTACTCCTATTTCAGCATTTGAAATAGCTGATTTAGCTTGTGGTTTCCCAACCTATACTGAAAGTTTTGATACTGGCGTATACGCTATTGACAAGCCTAAGTAAACACAGCCAGCAGAAGAGATTACACCCTCAGTGGGGGGCATGATAGTTAAGTAATAAAATGATAATTTTCTATTGTTCTCTCTATGTATTGAGCTTTGGTGTTCCAGACAAATATAAGATAAGGAAGCAAGTCTGTGTACATAAAAGTGATAACATAATGAGATCTGATATTACCTGAAGCTCAACCCATTGTAATAAGCTGTGGTTTCAAAGCACAAAACCAGCTACTTCATATACACAAATAAACCCGAATCTCAAATATTTTATACCCTGCAGTTGGTATAACAAGTCATTTAAAATACATTTATGGAAAAACAATTTTACAGTGTACTGTCCCTTTAACTAATAGCCAAATATCCAATAGGCTACTTCTAAGGGCACCGTATACTAAGCTATCAGTTTGTTTGTCATCTCATGTCAAACTCTGCATGAGACTCATGCATCAAATAGCATTTGTAGTACTGAATATATCAGAAAGCTATCAGTAATTCAATCAACACATCTGTATATTTGTGTCTAGATCCACAGTTTACATATGATATCTTTTTGGTGGCAGATGCAATAGAAATAAACAGGGGGACCAAAATACTTTTGGAATATTAATAATTGTGATTAATCCATGACAGAAAATTTTCCCCACACATCTTTGTGATTGTATTGACCTTAACTGCTCTAGCATGGGGATTTTGTTGCACTTATTTGACATTTGGCTTCATATATACATGATAGGGCTTAAAAATAAAGAAATTGCAGTGGTCACCTTTCTTAGAAGATGTAAGTGCCATGGCTATTTTTTCCCAGGCAGACTCAGAGCCCTCAATAACAGGGAGATATTGCACAGGTTCTATCACAACTAGGAATTAAATATGTGCACAGGCGAAACAAAATAAAATTATTGTTTTGGATGAATTAATTGTTACAAAAAAGTTTTCTATTCATATAAATTTGCCTAAAGGGATTGTTTCATAATTTGTTTGTTAACAAACAGTTGTTCAGCTGCTATATCTTATTGGGTAGATCTTCAGGGCAGCAGAGGAACAACTGGAAATCATTTTTTTTTCCTTTAATGGGGTCAGTATTGTCAATAATAAATGTAATACTTACATACTTGGGGCTCCATTTACCAAGGGTCGGGTGGACAAGGTTCTCTATCATTTACCTCGTCCACTCAGCCTCGTGGTGAGTGGGCAGCATCCGCTAACCTCATTTAACATTGTTGAAGTCGGTGATTGTGCAAAGCTGCCCCCTGCCCGTGCACAGCCAATCGCCCAAAAGCAGGGGCTGTCAAAAATCCCAATAAAATTAGATTGAAGTTTGGTGGAGAGATTAAATAGCTGCAGTCTTAAGAAGGAAGCTACTTAACTAGCCTTTCAGGCTTGGATGCTCAAGCCTGAAATGCTGGAACTCCGAAGCTTCATTAGCAGCTTAATAAATTGAGCCCTTAATGACCGACACCAAAATCAATTAAAGGGACAGTACACCGTAAAATTGTTTGTATATGAATCTATTTTCAATGACTTGTTATACCAGCAGCAGAGAATAAAATTTATGTGAAATTGCATTTTTCGGTTTATTTGTGTATATGAAGTAGCTGGTTTTGTGCTTTTAAACCATACCCTATTACAATGGGTTGAGTTTCAGTTAATATCAGATCTCATTATGTTATCACTTTTATGTGCACAGAGTTGCTTCCTTATCTTATATTTGTCTAGAAAACTAAAGTGGAATACTTAGAGAGAACAATGGAAAATTATCATTATATTACTTAACTATCATGCCCCCCACTAAGAGTATAATCTCTTCTGCTTGCTGTGTTTACTTATGCTATTTAATAGAATATACTCCAGTATAGAAACTTTCAGTATAGGTTGGGATACCACAGGCTAAATCAGCTATTTCAAATGCCAAAATAGGGGTAAAGGAGCTACTTGTAAACAATTTAATACACTCCAGCAGGTAAAATGAATAATTGGGAACAATTTAAAGGGGAGATATTTTTTGGGTGAACTGTCCCTTTAACTGACAACCACATTGATGGGTGAAATAGTGTGAAACTAAATTTGAAACCTGTGCTACCTATAGAAAAGCCTGTTTTAACTGCATGAAGGAATCAACTAAATGTTTTTGTCCCATCCACTTTTTGTTTGTTTAATTGTTAAAGTGGTGCCTTGTTTTGCATTTTCAAACAAATTCAATGAATACAGAAACATTTGTGTTGTCTTTAAAAGACTTTTTTTTAAAAAAAAAAATGTTTTTTTTTCTTTTTATTTGTGCATGAGGAGACCACTGGACTAATTTTTTGATTCTCATTGAATTTACCTTGTTTTATGACTATGATAATCTGATTACCACCATAGCATTATGTGCCCATTCCACTTCTGATATCTAAGTTCACACAGAGGGCTCCATGTACTAAATGAAAGGTATACCTAGATCTCAACTAGGGAACTTGTTTGCCCACCTTTGAGGTGAGCCACAGTTATAATTGTACAATAATCTCCTTCTGCTACTTCACCCTGTTAATCACCCTGAGTGAATGTATGACCACTGCTTTGTAATTTGCAGTAAGCATGCTTGCATGAGTGAGCCTGCACCGTTACTTAGCCTTCGCTACTGGGTTCATGGAGCCCAGACTTGAATTGCACAGAGATCAGCATCAGTAAATGAGCCAATCTAATAAAAACAAAAGCCTTAAAAAAAGTTTAAAGCAGAATTTTTAATGCACTTTATTTTGCAGAGAATATATGTCAGTTTAAATTTTTATTGAGAAACTCAAATTGAATATTTAATAAATGTGAATCTAACTAAAGCATTTTTTATGATGAAAATGTAATATAGCATAAAGACTATAATCAAAATTCAAGAATGTATATTTATAGACAGCTTTTCTTTTATTTTTTTTAAGAAAATCGAAATTACAATTTTACTAGAAGACATTTTGAAGTATCACTAAAATGTTTTGGGTGCAATCATGTGAAGAAAAATCCTTAATGGGGGAAACAAAAGTGTTTGCCATATGTCAGTACCTCTCTTGCAGACGTATGGATCACTTTGCAGTTTTATATTTGTGTAAGTACAATTACTCTTCACAATGTTTAATGGTCTATTTTTCCAAGCATGATGATTTCTTCTTGGACATTAAGTTTATCTGTGCTGACAATGGGATTTAGCTATACCTTTATCACACAAGATATTCAATTTAAACATGTCACATGGACAACTAGAAATATTTGCTTATTCAGTTGCTTTGAAAAATAATTTATTAAGCCACTTAGTGGGAGAAGATATTTGCATATTAAATCAGTGATCACTTTAGTAAATGTAGGCTAATATATATATATATATATATATATATATATATATATATATATATATATATATATATATATATATATATATAGGGGGGAAAAAGTATTTAGTCAGCCACCAATTGTGCAAGTTCTCCCACTTAAGAAGATAAGAGAGGCCTGTAATATTCATCATAGGTATACCTCAACTATGAGAGTCAAAATGTGGAAACAAATCCAGACAATCACATTGTCTAATTTGGAAAGAATTTATTTGCAAATTATGGTGGAAAATAAGTTTTTGGTCAATATCAAAAGTTCATCTCAATACTTTGTTATATATCCTTTGTTGGCAATGATAGAGGTCAAACGTTTTCTGTAAGTCTTCACAAGGTTGTCACACACTGTTGCTGGTATGTTGGCCAATTCCTGCATGCAGATCTCCTCTAGGGCAGTGATGTTTTGGGGCTGTCGCTGGGCAACACGGACTTTCAACTCCCTCCAGAGGACAAGTTGTGTTTCTACCAAACAGTTCTACTTTGGTTTCATCTGACCATATGACATTCTCCCATTCCGCTTCTTGATCATCCAAATGCTCTCTAGCATACTTCAGACGGGCCCGGACATGTACTGGCTTAAGCAAGGGGACACGTCTGGCACTGCAGGATCTGAGTCCCTGGCTGCGTAGTGTGTTACTGTGTTACTGATGGTAGCCTTTGTTATGTTGGTCCCAGCTCTCTGCAGGTCATTCACTAGGTCCCCCTGTGTGGTTCTGGGATGTTTGCTCACCGTTCTTGTGATCATTTTGACCCCACGGGGTGAGATCTTGGTGGAGCCCCAGATCGAGGGATATTATCAGTGGTCTTATTTGTCTTCCATTTTCTAATTATTACTCCCACAGTTGATTTCTTCACACCAAGCTGCTTGCCTATTGCAGATTCAGTCTTCTCAGCCTGGTGCAGGTCTACAATTTTGTTTCTGGTGTCCTTCGACAGCTCTTTGGTCTTCAACATAGTGGAGTTTGGAGTGTGACTGTTTGAGGTTGTGGACAGGTGTCTTTTATACTGATAACAAGTTCAAACATGTGCCATTAATAGAGGTAATGAGTGGAGGACAGAGGAGCCTCTTAAAGAAGAAGATACAGGTATGTGAGAGTCAGAAATCTTGCTTGTTTGTAGGTGACCAAATACTTATTTTCCCCCATAATTTGCAAATAAATTATTTCCAAATCAGACAATGTGATTGTGTGGATTTGTTCCCACATTTTGTCTCTCATAGTTGAGGTATACCTATGATGAAAATTACAGGCCTCTCTCATCTTCTTAAGTGGGAGAACTTGCACAATTGGTGGCTGACTAAATACTTTTTTTCCCCACTGTATATATATATATATATATATAAGTCACTAGAATACAGTGGACAGATCAGTTAAAAGGATAATAGAAAGCTCACAAAGTAAATTATTTGTGAAAGACCAGTAATTAAATCTGCTAATACATAATTTACATTAATTTACTATAAACCTAATGCTTAAATGATATAGATGCACAGAACATATTCTGCTGTATTATATAAAAACAGTTATATTATATTATAAATAAAAAAATAGTAACAAATATAATACAGTCTATCTGTGTTTTTAATTCATTATTCTTTGTTAACTATACCTGCATGTTCTAACCAGATTTGTCAATGCACCAACAGAGTCTTAGGAGTTGCCTTTGTCAGCCAATAAACTTTAATACAGAAGTTATTCATATACATTCATTTCCTGCCAGTTTCAATTTCAGTCTAAACAGCTTTTATGCAACTTTTTAAAAAAAATATTTATTTTACAATTATGGTAGAATTTATTGATTACAATGTTCTGCCATCACTGTGTGCTCATAAAGTTTAAAGGGACAGTTAAGTCAAATTTAAAGTTCATGATTCTGATAGGGCATGACATTTTTTTTTTTTTAAAGCCTTTATTTATTAACCAAGATAATATCGAGAACAAAGAAAAACATTGAACATGTAGTATAGTCCAAACATTATACATAGATTTTTCGTTCAATACTGTATTTAACTGTATATACGTTTATATTTCAACTGAACATTATATTGATATAACATTTTCAGCTTACTCATTGACATTACTTGGAGTTTTTATTTTTACCCCCCCTGAACCCACCCCCCGTATGCCCCCCCTGTGCGGAGAAAAAAAAAAAAAAAAAAAAAGAGAAACCACTTCTACCACTGCTCTCTTCCCTCTCAGTATCTACCAATTCCCTAACAAAACAATTTCTGTATTCCTAAAAGGAAAGATTATATGATTCATTTCTACCACTGAAAATATTCTTAAAAAGACTGCCCATTTATCAAAAAATCTTTTGATGTCCTGATCATTATTTATATCCGTATCTCTCTGTTCCAAAATGCATTGCTTTTTCAAGCAATTTTTAATCTCAGAGATGCTTGGAGTTACATGTTTTTTCCACTTTTTACAGATTAAATATCTGGTAGCGAGGATAGTAGAAGTTACTATTCTTTCGTTGTCCAGTCTACCATGTTCTTTTTTTAGACAAAATATTATCTGATACAATGTTAATGAAGGACACACTATCTTTAACACATTCTTGAGCCAATATTCGACTTTGGCCCAAAGATTGTTAATCCGTGGACAATACCAGAACATGTGAGTTAAATCGGCTGCCTGAAGCGAGCATTTAGGGCATTTATTAAATCCACTGTTGACACACTTAGCCCCTCTCTTAGGGGTAAAGTATGCCCTGTGTAGGAGTTTGACATGTGCCTCTCTCCAGGTTGCAGACAATGTTGTTTGAGCAACTTTCTTAATTGATAATTGAATAGTGTTTGTTTCAATATTACTTTGTGGGATTGATAAATTCCAAAATGCAGCCAGGTTTGCCAACACCGACGTTCCTTTATTTATACTCAGAGGGTAATAACACGGTGCAATCGACATATGACCAATTTTTGTTAGAGCCAGCCAATTTTCCAGTATACCTAATCCCCATTCCCAGCCCGATTTCCTGATTAGGTCTTGGGCAAAGTGTCTTAGTTGCAAATATGCAAAGAAGTCCTTATTGGACAGATCAAAATTCATTTTTAAGTTGTGAAATGTTTTAATATATTTCCCTTCTATATCTATAATTTGAGATACCTTTGTTAATCCAGCTATATGCCATTTTCTAAAGACCTGCGAATCCAAGCCTGCTTGAAAAGTGGGGTTACCTATTATAGGTAAAAAATGTGATGCTCTTTTATTAATTAATAGAATGGATGATATTCTATGCCAAGCTTTAAGTGGGTTAAGAATAGTTTTAAATCTTTTAATTTCCGCTGGAACTCGAGATCATTATTTAATACATAGTTCTTAGACGAAATCCAATCTACTACATTACGAGCTAAGAAGGAAAAATTATAAAGCCTTATATCAGGTAAGGCAAGGCCTCCACTTTCTCTTGGTACTGAAAGTTTCATACGAGATATTTTTGACCTTTTATTCTGCCACATGAATTGAGTGAGAGAAGTATTTATCGACCTAATATCCTTTCCTAGAAGAATTATCGGCGTATTTTGGAGTATGTACAATAATTTTGGAAGAAGGGCCATCTTAAAAAGGGCTATCCTTCCAGAGAGTGATATTGGGAGTTTTTGCCAGATCAAAAGTTTTTCCTTGATCGTTTTTATTACTGGGGGGATATTCAAAGCATATAAGTCTGAACTTCTTTTCGGGATATAAATTCCTAAGTATTTAAAAGAGTCTATTACTTGGTGAAAGGGGGTTTTCAGTATGGAAGTACTATTTTTCCTCAACCAAAGTAACTCTGACTTAGCCATGTTTACTTTATATCCGGAAAATGAGCCGAATTGTTCCAAAATCTGAAAAAATTTTGGTAAGTTTTCTTTGGTATTTGCCAAATAAAGCAGCAGGTCATCTGCATAGAGGCCGATTTTTATTTCAGTGTTGCGAATTTTTATACCATCTAAAAGATGGCGAATTTTAATTGCCAAAGGCTCAATGGAGATATTAAATAAAAGCGGGGAGAGAGGACAACCCTGTCTCGTCCCTCTGCCTAAAAAGATAGGAGATGAAATAATATTATTCACTATCAATTTTGTAAATGGCTGTTTATATAAATTTTCAATAAATTCCAAAAATTTACCCCTGATACCGAAATGCCTTAGTGAGGTTTTAATGTGATCATAAAATATAGAATCAAAGGCTTTTTCAGCGTCGATAGAAATAATGGCAAGGTCAGGTTTGTCCTCTCCCCCGTTATTTGATTTAGACATAACCTCATAATATTCCGTCACCAGTAGTACTTCTCTGATTTTTGCAGCCGAGTTACGATTATTTATAAAGCCTGATTGATCAGTATGAATTATCTCTGAAAGGATCCCTTGAAGTCGGGATGCTAAAATCGCCGTGAGAATTTTATAATCCGAATTTAGCAGAGCAATTGGTCTATAAGATTCTTTACAGTTAGGGTCCTTTCCACCCTTTAGTATAAGAGTTGTATATGAACTAGAAAATGAAGAAGGGATACAATTACCTTTTATAAAAAAAGTATTAAAAAGAGTACAAAGATGTGGGGTAGCTTCGCTGGACAGAATCTTATAAAATTCATTCGGAAGACCGTCTGGGCCTGCTGCTTTATTCAAAGAAAGTTCAGATATTATTTTCTCTATTTCTTCTATAGAGATAGGAACATTTAAACTGTTGGACATCTCTATTGTAATTTTGGGATGTTTCAAATCCCTCCAGAAGTCCAAAGATTTCTGTGAATCGCTTGTTTTAAATGAATACAACTCCTGGTAATATTCAAAAAATGCTTTTGAGATGTCCTCTGGTTTAGAGATTAATAGCCCCTTATTATGTAGTTTATCTATTACAGATTGTTTTTTCTCATTTTTAATTAGTTTAGCCAGCATCTTGCCCGATTTATTCCCGTATCTATATAACTTGGCCTCCATTCTTAGTTCTCTTTGTGTTTCCTGTGCCAGTACAAAGGTATCTCTCTCATTCTTTGCCTTTACATATTTTGCCCAATTTAATGGTGTTTTATCAAGCAAATATTGATTATAAGTATTAGTCAGACATTGACATGACTCCTTTTCTCTGAATTTAATTTTTTTTTGTAAAGCAATGTTATATGAAAGTATCTCCCCTCTCATTACTGCCTTTGCAGTATCCCAAAATAGTTCAGGGCGATTTAGAAATTCTTTATTGAAGTGTACATATTCCTTGTATTTATTTACAAGCCAATTCTTGAACTTCATCTCTGACTTCAAATAGTAAGGGAAAAAAAAGCGCGATACGGCGGGATGTGGATGTGAAAGCTGGAATTCGAGCACAATTGGTGCGTGATCTGAGAGGAGAATTGACATTATGTCTGATTTTACCCCATTCATTAACATACGTTCATCAATTAGGAATATGTCAATTCTAGAGAGAGTTTTGTGCGCCTTCGAGAGGCAGGTAAAGCTCTGAATAGAGGGATTTTGATATCTCCAAACATCTCGAAGCGCTAGGTTTTGCATGATTCTTTTAAACATCTTACACTCTAGATTATCTTTTTTTTGTTTCAGCTGTTTAACTTCTCGCCTTAACCTATCAATTGGGCTTTGTGGAGCCATGTTAAAATCTCCTCCGAGAATCAAACATCCTTCTGTGTAAGCTAAAAGTTTAGACTGGAGAGAGATCCAATAATTTGGGTCAAATACATTAGGGCCATATGTATTGCACAGTGTATACATCCTCTGAGAGATCTTCACCTTTAGCATGACATATCTCCCCGCTTGGTCAGCCTCAAAGTGTATCACTTCAGTGTTGATTTTTTTCCCAATTAATATTGCTACCCCCCTCTTTCTCTTCACACTGGGTGCGAAATATATTTCCTTTACCCAAGCTGCCTTGAGTTTTAAAGATTCTTCTACTGATAAGTGGGTTTCTTGAATAAAACCAATATCGGTCTGAATTTTTTGGAGCTGAGTAAGGATTGCCTTTCTTTTAATAGGAGTGGTTATGCCACCCACATTCCATGAGACTATTTTACATTTATTACTACGTGCATTCATCTATATGTAAAATTTCGTCTATATGGAAAAAAAAAAATGAAGAGCAGGAGAAAAGGAGCAGGGGAGAGAGAGAAAGAAAGAAAGAAAGAAGAAAAAAAAAAAAAAAAAAAAAAGGGATAAGGAAAAATATATACATAAGTAAAAAATATATAGATCCTCTCCGCACAGGGGGAAGATAAACACTTAAGTTTACGTCCATACAAAGACCCATCAGCCTGTACATAAAAAAAAAAAAAAAAAAGAAGAAAAATAAATAAAACCCACATTTTAACCATATCTAGGGCCTGATTCTTACACTCAATTATTATTAAGCCGGGGAATCTAGTGTTTTATAGAAGCTCTCAGCTAGATGTGCTTCTTCAAAAAAATGTACAGTATCGTTAATTTTAACCTTTAATTTATGAGGGAATATTATAGTTGCCTGATATCCTCTTTGTATAAGCCTGGTACAAATAGGTGCAAGCTCCCTTCTTTTAGCTGCGGTTTCAGCGGAGAAGTCCTGAAACATAAGAATTGTAGTACCTCCAACTTTAACTGGCTGTTGCTTACGAAAATACTGAAGTAAAGTAAGCTTGTCTTGGAAGTTTAGCAGTTTGGCTATAACCGGCCTAGGCTTGGTTCTAGCTTTGTTCTCTATACGCAGTGAGCCTATCCTGTGCGCTCTCTCCACTGAAATAGGATATAGAGTGGGTGGTAGTTTTAAGATTTTAGGCAACATTTCTGATATAAAGTTAACAAGATTGTCATATTGCTGATCTTCTGGAAGACCTATTATTCTTATATTATTTCTCCTAGCGCGATTTTCTAGGTCCTCTAGCTTATTTTGTATTTTTTGTATGTTTGTACTCATAACCTCAAGATTAGAACTGTGCATTATTGTTAGGTCTTCTAGATCCGAGACTCTTTGCTCGGCTTCCTGCAGCCTATTGGAGAATTGACGGACTTCCTGCGTTAAAGAGCAAAGATCTTGTTTAATTTCGGCTCTAAGAGCCTCAAATTTGGGAGAGAGCACATCAGATATTTTAGCAACAAGGCTCTGAATATTGATAGGTTCTTGGACCCCTGGCATATTCAATAAAGCTGTTTGTGTATCTGTGACTGTCTCTTGGTTTCCTTTCATTTTTCTGTCTCTCTGTCTCGCTGCCATGGCTGGAGAGGGGATCTTGGGTGAAACGTGAAGGAATTTATCCATGTGCTAGTAGATGCAGAATTATGAACGAAGAAGGAGTGATTGTAGTGAAAATTTGTGAAATTAGTGCCAAAATATACGTGATTATATATTAAGAGCAAAGAAGCATTCGCAAATAGACAAGTGAGGATAGGGTTGTGTAGGTGACGATAGGGTGAGGAAGGGAGAGAGAAAAAAAAAAAAAAAAAAAAAAAAAAAAGGAAAGAGACCAGTGATACTTAGTTTGTTTAAGTGAAGAAGTCCAACCACGGATGCGAGGACTAGAGAATAATGTAGTCACGAGACTATGTCACGTCGAATAACCAAACCTAGGGGTAATAAATCTGGTTTTTGAAAAATCGCCCTAATTCAATATCTGCGACTTAGAGTACAAGAAGGCATTATTAGTAACATCAGCAAGCATATCCTGTTTAATCTAATTTTGAGTTCAGCACTGATGTTATATATAAGAGAAAAAATATACCTTAGGATATATGGCTGTATATAATTATAGTAAAATGAAAAGGGAGATACAAAAATTATTTCACTTAATTAAACATTAAATCAGGGTTTTGAAAACTACGTCTCTGCCTCTTTATATCTTACTCCTGAGGCCCTTCTTATCTTATTACCTCCCTTGTCTAATTTAATACACCTTTACCAGCAAGCTGTGCCAGACTTTAGTTGACACAGAGCATAAGCATATGCTTGGCTGATATTGTTAACCCCTTCAACAGCAAAATATAAATTAGTTTACATCAAAACCCACAGAGTATACAGAGCACTAAATTCTCTTTCAAAAAATTAGTTTCAAAGCTATACAAAACAACAGTTTCTCTGTAACCTTCCTAGGTTATGTAATATTTTAACCTCTAAAAGTTGTGTAACACCCCCCCATATGCATTTTGTTTCGATATATTGTAATTCCTCATAAGACAGGTTTTTATCTCTTTGTAAATGTCAGTTTATATAAGACTGATACTAGGCTATGCCTGCCTCCAATAAGAAAAAAAACATCAAAGAAACAACAAAAGACAAAGCAGATTCCATTATATACATTGCAATGTTTAGGCTAGAATCTATTCATTACTAACTAGTAAATTGTATCTGAGTAAAGTTAAAAAAAAACAAAAAAGCAAAGTGTTGCATTATCAAAGAATCATTCACTTCTTGTTTGAGGTATTTATATTGTAGCGGGGCCAAACATCCTTTGCTTCAGAGAATGTCTTATATAGAGCCACCTTGCAACTTTTCTATGATAAAGTCCCTAACTAGATATATTTGCAAAGTTGGCTACAGTACCTTCCAGCAGGTCTAATTCTGTTCAGGGGGGAAGAAGCAACCTTCCCCTGCAGCTTTATCCCTCAGAGTCTGTATGCATAGGAGACTGCACCGGTACTTTGCTTTGTTGAATCAGCTCCCAGTAGCAAGCGAACCAGGCACTTGGAACTAAACAAGGAGCTTTCTCCCTCCTCAGAGGGAAGAATATAGAGAGGAACCCAGCCTGGGGCGGTGATCACTCCGATACGCTCTGATGGAGAAAACAAACCCCTAACCTCCTCTCACGCAGCACCGGTGGGAGAGGAGGAGGGGAAAACCAAATATGGCTCCGGGTGATCAGAGCAGAAAGACAAGCCGGGTAATACCTCAAGCAGCGGCACCGAGTCGACTCCGCCCGCTCCACTCCGAGTGACGCGCGTCACAACAGGAAAGGGCCACTGCGTCTCCCTCCTAGGAGCTCTCCGACCTCGGATGATAACCTTCGCAGACCAAGCTGTAAGTTCAAGGCTTCGGGCCTTCTTGAAATCCACTATCTATTTAGGTACAGCTTTCAGCAGTATGTCAGCCCTGTGTTTGTTTCCGAAAATGTTCACTTGGGGCTTTTAATCAACTGCTTCCCCATTCATCAGCTCCGTCTCAGCGCGTCAGTAGCGCTTGTGTTATGTCCCACCGCAGCCTTACTGAATCCTAGGCAGTGCACATCCCCTCTCACACAGCACCAGTGGGAGAGGGGGAGAGTCCATCGCGGGTGAAACTGGGGATAAGGATAAGCTGCACTGCTCTCCTCTTTCCGCACAATACCAGCGGCGAAAGAGGGGTAAAAGGAGAAACCCCCAAAAATCCTCAGGCGATGCTACAAGATTTAGTCCTGCAAAAGAGGAGGTAATCCCTTCTAGCCTTGGCGGTATGTGGTCCGGTCTGAGGGCAGGGGGCAAGGAGAGGTGAGGAGTCAATTACAAGGGATCTTCTAAGAGAAAAAAGAAGGGAGAGGGTAGCGGCAGATATCTATCTCGGCTCGCTGTTTGATCCTTTTCAGATAGGTATGGTGTAATATAAGCCCATCACGAGTAGATGTTGTGCATAAGACTTACCTCCTCTCACGCAGCATCGGTGGGAGAGGAGGGAGAGATAAATGCAGGGTTTTTTTTTGAGGGCTGTCTTACAGTAGCGAATATGAAGAAAGTATAAGTAGCAAGTCTTTACAAGCTGAAAGTATGTCAGCGTAGTGGGTTGTTTGTTCCACTACCAAGGCTCCGGTAGCGGTGTAAAAAGCTGTCCGATTAGCTAGCCCAGCATCTAGGCTTGGCGCGGGAGAGCTCCGCCAACAGCAGTAGGACTGGAGTACCAAACGCTTAGCACCTGCGTTAAGCTCCTCCTCCGGAAACCTCCTAAAGGGGGCATGACATTTTAAACAACTTTCCAATTTACTTTTATAATCAAATTTGCTTTGTTCTTTTGGTATTCTTTGTTGAAAGCTAAACCTAGGTAGGCTCAGACTAATTTCTAAGCCGTTGAAGGTCACCTCTTATCTAAGTGCACAGTTATACACTGCTAGTTCATGTGTGTCATATATATAACATTGTGCTCACTTCCCTGGAGTTATTTATGTGTCAGCACTGATTGGATAAAATGCAAGTCTGTCAAAAGAACTGAAATATGAAGGCAGTCTGTAGAGGCTTAGAAACAAGGTAATTACAGAGGCAAAAAGTGTATTACTATAACAGTGTTTGTTATGGAAAACTGGGGAATGGGTAATAAAGGGATTATCTTTCTTTTTAAACAATAAAAAAAATTCAAGTAGAATGTCCCTTTAAATCTAGTAGCGGATTGTAAATACAAAACACTTGAACAGATAAGCAGAAAACTGCAACATTAGTACACAGCACTATTGTAAAAAGTATACACCAATCTCTGTAAGGCAATTAAATTGGTCTATTTTAAAAGTGAATCTAAAATGGTTTAAATTTTAAACTAATTGATTCAACAGAATAACACTGACTTCTGCTGACATTTCTCAGCCAAATTTTTAAGTAAAGTTTTAAAGTTTTCAGTTGTCTGTTTGTGAATAGACCCTCAGAGTATATTTTTATTAGTAAATGTTAAAATTATTTGCAAGGTATGTAATCTTTTTTTTATTGTTTAAATCTGTGTGCAGATTTACAGCACAGTTTGAATGTTAATGTTGTTGACCAAAAATATTACAATTATTAATTTAAATGACAAGGTGACACATATGAATATATAGATAATATGGCTAGTGCAATTTGTAGAACAATTGCAAAGCTTTTTAGAAAGAAAGTAATCAGTTTTGAGCTTAGATTCATTTCTGCTTGTGAGTTTTTAATTTTGAAAAAAAAAGGCATGTTTTATAATTTGCATTACAAAATGTTGTTGTCTATTACAAATGCAAAAAGGTATATATTATTTATCACAAAATACTTTGATAGGACATGTTGAATTTAATAATGATTAAATACATGCCAAGTTAGACATGTGGTTTGTGATAAAATAAGTTGCAAAAGTGAGTTACTGCAATTTTATTATAATGCAAAGGGCATAAAAAGAAACTGGCTCTATTAAATCAGTCAAGCGGTGCAGAGTCAGCATGCTCAATTTTTAAGTAATTTGAGCTACTTTTTGACAGCATAATTGTAAATATGAAGAGGCAATGTCAGTGTAGTCCTCTTTCACACATAAAAATAGCGTCTTATGGATTAATGTTTTACATTTTTTTTTATAAAAGATATAAATATAATACAAGTTTTTATTTGATAATTTTGAATTTCCCTTGTATCAGCAGGGAAAGTCCTGGTTTGACTCCCTCTTAATTGAACTTGTAACTCTATTTTTGTGCTTGGCCCCACATACAGTGTTTTTGTCTATTATTGAATGACCAGATTTTTAAAATGACAACAACTAAATAGTTTGACAGCTTGCAAAACTTAAAAGGACATGGAGGTCAAAAATGAGCTTTCATGACTTTGAAAGAGGATTATATGGTGCCATAACTTTTGGAATTTATTCAGCGCTACGGAATTTGGCGGCACTATACAAATAAATGATAATAATAATAATATTCATAAAACCACCCTTTAAAGCACACTGTTTAAAAGACCAGTCTTTTTTCATGTAAGAAATCTCTTCCCCCACTTTATACAAGTATTTTGGTCTAGTCTACGGATACTCCCATATATCCTTTGAATCGGATATAATAGGCCATATCCTAGTGAATTAGGCATCAGGGGGTTGATCCGATAAAAATCGTCGCCCGCAAAAGTCGGCGACGCCAATATTTGCGCGGGTTTGGTATCCTATATACGGCGTAACCTAGAAGTTACGCGCGTATATTTCTGCCGTCGCCCGTAGTTTTTTGGGCCATAGGCAGGTATACCAAACCCGCGCAATTTGGTATCCAATATACAGCGTAAGGACTTATGTGGCGAAAATGGAGAAATCTTACTCCATTTTCACCTCGCCACAAAAAGCAGCCGTAAGAAGCCTTACGCTGACTATTGGAGCCCCGTAACTCCCTAAACTGGCTGCTAAAATAAACCTATCACCTAACGCATGCGCAATGTCTATCTCCCTGTCAACCGCGATCTTCTAAAATAAACCTAACACCTAACGCATGCGCAATGTCTATCTCCCTGTCAACCGCGATCTGCTAAAATAAACCTAACACCTAACGCATGCGCAATGTCTATCTCCCTGTCAACCGCGATCCCCCGCCGCAATCCCTAATAAAGTATTTAACCCCTAAACCGCCGCCATCTACATAAACTAACCCCCTACTGTGAGCCCCTAAAACCGCCACCATCTAAATGATCTATCCCCTAATGTGAACCCCTAAAACCGCCACCATCTAACTGATCTATCCCCTAATGTGAACCCCTTACACCGCCGCCATCTATATTAAAATTATTAACCCCTAATTTAATCTACCTACCCCGCCGCCAGCTATATCATCTATATTAACCCTAAGTATATTATAGTTAATATAGTTATTACATTATATATATTAACTATATTAACCCTAATTATATTAGGGTTAATATAGTTAATATAGTTACTATAGTATTTATATTAACTATATTAATTCTATCTAACCCTAACACCCCTAACTAAATTCTTATTAAATAAATCTAATTCATATTATAAACTAAAATATTCCTATTTAAATCTAAATACTTACCTATAAAATAAACCCTAAGATAGCTACAATATAATTAATAATTACATTATAGCTATGTTAGGGTTTATATTTATTTTACAGGTAAATTATTAATTATTTTAACTAGGTATAATAGCTATTAAATAGTTATTAACTATTTAAAAGCTACCTAGTTGAAATAATTACCCAATTACCTGTAAAATAAATCCTAACCTAAGTTACAAATACACCTACACTATCAATAAATTAAATAAACTACAAATATCTATCTAAAAATACAATTAAATAAACTAAACTAAATTACAAAAAAAAACAAAACACTAAATTACAAAAAAAAAAAAATTACAAGATTTTTAAGCTAATTACACCTATTCTAAGCCCCCTAATAAAATAATAAAGCCCCCCAAAATAAAAAAATTCCCTACCCTATTCTAAATTAAAAAAAGTTCAAAGCTCTTTTACCTTACCAGCCCTTAAAAGGGCCTTTTGTGGGGGCATGCCCCAAAGAAAACTGCTCTTTTGCCTGCAAAAAAAAAACACAATACCACCCCCCAACATTACAACCCACCACCCACATACCCCTAATCTAACCCAAACCCCCCTTAAATAAACCTAACACTACCCCCCTGAAGATCTCCCTACCTTGTCTTCACCACACCGGGCCGAACTCCTCATCCGATCCGGGCGATGTGTTCCAGCAAGCGGCAGTGAAGTCTTCTTCCATCCGGGCGATGTGTTCCAGCAAGCGGCAGAGAGTCTTCTTCCATCGGCGATGTCTTCAAGCAAATCGGCATCTTCAATCTTCTTCCTTCGCTCCTCCGCCGCGGAGCATCCTTCCAGCACGATGACTTCCCGACGAATGAGGTTCCTTTAAATGACGTCATCCAAGATGGCGTCCGTCGAATTCCGATTGGCTGATAGGATTCTATCAGCCAATCAGAATTAAGGTAGAAAAATCTGATTGGCTGATTGAATCAGCCAATCAGATTCAAGTTCAATACGATTGGCTGAACCAATCATGCATGCATGTGGCATGCCCCCACAAAAGGCCCTTTTAAGGGCTGGTAAGGTAAAAGAGCTTTGAACTTTTTTTTAATTTAGAATAGGGTAGGGAATTTTTTTTATTTTGGGGGGCTTTATTATTTTATTAGGGGGCTTAGAATAGGTGTAATTAGCTTAAAAATCTTGTAATCTTTTTTTTATTTTTTGTAATTTAGTGTTTTTTTTTTTTTGTAATTTAGTTTAGTTTATTTAATTGTATTTTTAGATAGATATTTGTAGTTTATTTAATTTATTAATAGTGTAGGTGTATTTGTAACTTAGGTTAGGATTTATTTTACAGGTAATTGGGTAATTATTTTAACTAGGTAGCTATTAAATAGGTAATAACTATTTAATAGCTATTATACCTAGTTAAAATAATTAACAATTTACCTGTAAAATAAATATAAACCCTAACATAGCTATAATGTAATTATTAATTATATTGTAGCTATCTTAGGGTTTATTTTATAGGTAAGTATTTAGATTTAAATAGGAATATTTTAATTAATAATATTAATATTAGATTTATTTTAATAAGAGTTTAGTTAGGATTTTAGAGTTAGATAGGGTTATTATACTTAATATATATATAATATAATAACGATATTAACTATATTAACCCTAATATAATTAGGGTTAATATAGTTAATATAGCTGGCGGCGGTGTAGGGGGATTAGATTAGGGGTTAATACATTTATTATAGGTGGCCGCGGTGTAGGGGGATATAGATTGTAGGCAAAAGAGCAGTTTACTTTGTGACAAAGCCCCGCCAAAAGCCCTTTTAAGGGCTGGCAAAAGAGCTGTTACTTTGGGGCAATGCCACGCAAAAAGCCCTTTTCAGGGCTATTTGTAGGGTTAGACTTAGGTTTAGTGGTAGGGATAGTTTAGTATTTTAGGGGTTAAATAATTTAATATAGATGGCGGCGGGGTAGGGGGATTAGATTAGGGGTTAATAATTTTAAAATAGATAGCGGAGGGGTAGGGGCTCACTTTAGGGGGTAGGTAAGGTAGATGGCGGCGGTGTTAGGGGCTCACTTTAGGGGGTTATAGATTTAATATAGCTGGCGGCGGTTTAGGGGTTAATAACTTTATTAGGTAGCGGCGGGCTCCGGGAGTGGCGGTTTAGGGGTTAATACATATTTTATTGTTAGGCTAGTGAGGGGGGATAGCGGATAGAGGGTTAGACGTGTCGGGCTATGTTAGGGAGGCGTGTTAGACAGTGCGGTGATTTAGACTTTAGTCAGGTTTTGTAGCCGCCGGCAGTTTCTAACGTGCCGCAAGTCACTGGAGACGCCAGAAATTTGTACTTGCGCAGATTTCTGGACATCGCTGGTTTGTCAGACTTACGGCACTTTAGCATCTGACGGCGCAGTATATGGGATAGTTCGAGTTGCGAGCTGAAACTGCGGGCGACGCGGGTTCCCTCGCTTGCGCCGCAAACTACGATCTATATCGGATCGACCCCAAAGTGGGTAAACCAGAAACGAGTCATCTCTCTCATTTTCATTCCTCCTGCTGAAAGATGGCTAATATTGAACAGAGAGAGAAAGCACACATTAGAGAATTTGGCTAAGTATTCACCTTCTTTTCTTAATCTAAGTTCTCTGTGGCTATTATATCTAGCTGTTGCACAAATTGGGGTTATTATAGCTAGGGTTGCCGCCGTATATAAATTGTAATGATTTTCTGTAAATATATGTGTGTGTGCATATATATATTTTATATATATATAATATATATATATATATATATATATATATATATATATATATATATATATATAAATTTACAAAAGTGTGGAAGAAAAACAAAAAAGAAAATCCAGAACCTATCTTAATACAAAGACACAGGAATTTTATTCCGGTAATTTATATGTATATGGATCTCGAATGACTTAGGGTCAGCTAAAATCAGACGTGGTGCAGACCCCTAAAATTTAAATTTAATCCAGTATTATATAGATAAAGAGAAATGGTAGAGCTATATGAGATACCATTAATTAAAGTAGGGGATTTCAGCACTCAAAATATAACCCATTTAATCCAATTCCTTAGAAATGTACGGCTGCAGGGTAACACAGAATCCAAAAAATGAACTACACATGCACAAGTTCAAACACATGCAACTAGTTTATTGCAAGAAGCTGCCAACACAAAAATAAACAGCTTAAAATGCTTATCATCTCTAAAATGCACCACTGCAGTGGATTTTTAATAAAGCATACCAAGCAAAATGATATATTATCACAAATATTTTAAGAACTAAATGCTGCAAACAGACTGGTTTAGAACATGTGATCTGCAGGTAACTAACTAATAAAATACAACAACAAATCTTTTGTCAATTTCTCTATAAAAGTGACAGAACAAAGTCCTTTATAAAGACCATATGAGTCCTTTGATGGAGGAAATCTGATGTTATACTTTAGTAACAATTTGTATCACTTTGTAATCCAGCTGAGATAAACCTTTTGGCAAACATATGTTCGTTAATTAGGGTTAACCGAGGTAAAAGCGTCCTCTATTGTTAACTAAAACTTGGCATTATTATTGCTTGATAGCAGATAGAACATCTTTCAATGGTGAAAAGCAGAAACAATACAGCAGACCTGTGTTAAAGTATTGCAGCAAACATCCGGGAAAACAAAGTCACAGTATCATTGACGAACGGACCGGGACATGAGCCTCTGACATCCTTGTCTCACCTCTCACAACCGCGTCTCCCTGCTCACTGGGGACACAGACTTGCCGGTGTACGTTTTGCTTCTGTATGTAAACCGTATCCAGGCAGTTTATAGGAACCACTTGATTACCGCAAGATCCAGGCTTGCTTCTTCAGTTTGGTTTTTGAAATTCCCGGGCAGGCTTTGGCCAGCTGCTTCATTCACAGGTGCAGTGATAGCTGTTATCAAGAAAGTCGACGCGCGTTTCGCCCCATAATGCTGAGCGAAACAGGGGCCTCGTCAGGACTGTCCATCTCCTCCTAATTGCAGCCTTTATTGCAAGACCAATGAACTGGAAGGTAGCACTTCAGCCAATCAAATTCGCTATTTACATGCACCCTCTTATATTCCAAAACAAAACATTCCTGTTTATAGGTTCATTGATTATCTATATTTTAGATTGATACAAAAAGGTTTGCATTGAAAAGATGGACTTTCATTTTTTATGTTTAGCAACCTCTATACAACAAACAACAAAATCGCATGTGAAAAAACCTTATGCATGTTGCAGCTCAATTAAACTTTATTTCTTTGGTTACCATGTCTAGATAAATGTACTTTACATAAATCCTATATTAATTTGAATTCTGTAAATTTGAAATGACTTACAGGATAGCTACAAATGTTTCTATGAAGGTGAGCTTTGACATAAAAGATCCACAACTTTAGAAACAAACTGTATGGAAAATGAATGTCATAGTTAATGACCTATTTATAAAGATTATCTAAAAGTAATTCAACTTCTCATTTATTTATTTTTCCTCCATTTGCAACAAGTAGAGAAATTTGACTTCAAGATACAAATCTCTATTTTAGAAAAGATGCATATTCGATCCTTTCATTTAAGCCTAACGGTGACACCGTATTCAGCATAAAGGTCCATCTTGCTTCCTTTTTTAACAAACAGTTATCCTCATCTCCACCTCTTCCATTTGTTATTCCTCTGTCAATCCCTATACATTTTAAAGAAACAGTACTACTATTATGAATTTCCTTAAAATGACGAGCCACACTTGTATCTCTCCCGTAGAGGATGTCATCTATGTGCTCCTGTACCCTGTCCTTGAACAAACGTTTTGTTTTACCCACATAGAACAGGGGACAGGAGCACCCCAAAAGATAAACAACCCCCACTGAGTTACAGTTTGAAAAACATCTGATAGTATAATTTTTACCTGTATTGGCTGAAAATGTTTTGCTTTTTGGCAAATAGGGACAATAGACACAATGCCCACAAGGAAAGCTTCCTTTCACTTGTTTTTTAGTTAACCAGTTTGTATCTGGTTCAGACCGAGTAAACCTGCTTCTAACTAATTTATCTTTAAGATTAGGAGATTTTTTTGCGGTCAATAGGGGTCTACTTCCTACCTTATCAGCTATTTTGTCATCTAAGGTTAAAAATTGCCAATTTTGAGATAAAATATTTCTTATACTTTGCCATTGGCAATTAAATGTAGTAATGAATCTGATGTTATTCTCAGTTTTTGTTTCTTTTTGGTTATACAGGAGGTCTTGACGGTTTAATTTACTTACTTTGTTTAAGGTTTTTTTGACTAGGTTATGAGAATAACCTCTTTCAATGAAACGTTTACACATTTTTTCTGCATGATAATTAAATTTGGTATTAGAAGAACAATTTCTTTTTAATCTCAAGAGTTGACCATATGGAATGCCTTTTTTCAATGGCTCTGGATGCCCACTTGAGGCTTCCAACAGATTGTTTGTTGCCGTGTCTTTATGATAATTTTCAGTTGAGATACGGCTTCCTTCTTTTTTAATACAAATGTCTAAAAAGGGTAATTCCTTATTGCTATAGGAGTAAGTTAAAAAAATGTTACGATCATTTTTATTTAACTCAGAAACGAAATCATGTAGGCAGGCCAGGGGGCCATCCCAAAGGATAAAGATGTCATCCACAAATCTAATCCATAGGGACACATGGGAGTCAAACGTCTCACTATATTGATCAAAGACATCCAACTCCCATGCTCCCAAATGGAGACACGCATAAGTTGGCGCACATACTGCACCCATAGCTGTCCCCCTGACCTGCCTATATACTGAGCCATCAAACTGAAAAACATTGTTTTCAAGAATGAAATGAAGAAGTTTTATGACAAAGGCTGTATGCATGTTACTGTTTAAACCCCTACTTTCTAGAAAAAGTGTACAGGCACTAATTCCTTTCTCATGTGGTATAGATGAATAAAGACTTTCTACGTCTAAAGAGACTAGGATAGTATCAGGGGAAACAGTTAGGTCGTCTAATTTCCTCAGGAGGTCTGGAGTATCTTTTACATACGAGAGAAGAGATAAAAGGAAGGGTCTCAGGAAGAAGTCAACATATTGTCCAATGTGTTCACTGATGCCGCCAATCCCAGACACAATGGGTCGCCCTGGGGGATGTGTCATATTTTTATGAATTTTAGGGATAATATAAAATGTTGGCATAACTGGACAAACTGGATTCATAAATTTGAACTCGTCTGGAGAGATCAGACCTTCCATTTTGGCCTCTTGTAAAATTCTACTTAATTTTGATTTCATTTGGTTAATAGGATTTCTAGGGAGTTTCTCATATTGCAGTTTGTCAGATAACTGTCTTTTAACTTCGTTTAGGTAAAAAGACTCATCTAATAGAACCAAATTTCCGCCCTTGTCGGCTGGCTTAAAAATTACCCCTTTTGCAGAATTCAGCTCTTTTAAAGCTTGTCTCTGTTTTGCTGTTAGATTATCTGCCCATACCCAGTCTTCTGGCAATTTATGGATTTGTTTTTCTACAGCTTTTACAAACAGTGACACAGCTGGAACCTGTGCTATAGAGGGCATGAAAGTCGATTTCAATTTGAAATTGGTTCTAAAAACAGAATTCGATCTAATAGTGGATTCACTCTCTTCATTTTCTGTCAAGAAAGATGTTAAAATTTTTAAAGTTTCCTCATCTTTTTGTTGCTCAGAGCGCTGAAACATTGTATAATGTAGCACTATTTTTCTGGCAAATAGGTGAAGGTCTTTGATTAGATCAAATTTGTTTAATTTATTTGTGGGACAAAAGGATAAACCTTTCTTTAATACTTCAATATGAGTCAAATTCAAACTGAACGAAGAAAGATTAATTATCTGCAATTCATCTGTAGCTGTA